>NC_090885.1:54756258-54768758 GCF_036669925.1 Montipora capricornis
TAGGGTGAAAATCCGTTAAAAGTGGGCAATTATACCATTTTTTCAGACTTTCGAAAATCCTAGGAAAGGCAGGCAAGCAAGAAATTTTACAACAAATGTTCCGAAAATCTCAAATAGTCTTCCGGACAGATACTTTCCGAAAATTTGACCTTGGGTGCCCCTGGAAAATGTCTGTTTACAATTTTCTGTCCACGTAAAGTGCCCGTAAGTTAAATTAGCAATGGTTGTTTACCATTTACCGAAAAAATCCGGAAATTTCGGTTGGAATGTAAATGGTAAGCCTATTTTGGTCTTCCCAGACGGAAAATCCCCTGAGAAAACGGGATTTCTTGAAAGGTAGTCCAAAATTCCCAAACGGAATTTCCAAATGGAAAATGTGTTTACCATTTGCATTCCTCCATGATTTTGCCTCCCTCCAGACTCTCTCGGTAACCTTGAACGGATTTTGTAAATGGTACACGCCGATCCCAACTAAATTTCCCATTCAGGAGTTTTTGCTTACCATTTGAACAAACCTAGTACCAACCGGTCTCTGCTTGTAAATGGTAAACAACCAATGTCTGTGCTTATTTTTTCAGATAAGGCTGAGAGTATTCTCAGCAATATGGAAGGGGTGACGGAACTACTTCTGGACGAGAAGAAATTGATGAAGAAACTGGAAATGGATAAAGGAGAATTGAAAGAGAAGATCAACCGTCTACAAAGTCAACTTGATGCTTTCAAGGTGAAGGAAGAAGATTGCCAGAACCGATGCCAGGAACTGGAAATCAGATACAACGAAGAAAAGGAGAGACTCTCGTTAATTGAAGACACTGTGCAGCGGATTGGAAAGAGCAAAGAGAGAGTCAAGATGATGGTGCACAGTTTTGCACCTTCATTAAACCTGGGTGATTATGAATAGCTTTTCTCTGGGTTCTTTTAATTCTTTTAATTACATATTTTGGAAAATTTGTTGAATGTGTTTCAAGATTTTTCAATGTAGTGCGTATGCAATTCTTATCTGCACAACTTGAGGGTTTAGCAGAAAATTGTCCTTCTAAACTGCTTGGAGTGAAGATCTGAAAAAGATATGGCAGAGTGAGCTCGCAATTGACGGAAAGTGAGCTGTTTTCCCTTTAACTTGTCTTCACACAACCACATTTATATTGGTTAGTATCATTTCTCCATTAGAGATGATTAAATATTATTAAAAGTCAGGGAGACACCATTGTCCTGGCATTCGGAAAGCTCGCCTCCGGTTGCCGTATGACAGCAACGGCGACGACAACTTCACCTCAAAATAATTCAGGGCCGTAGCCAGAAAAAAATTATGACTGAGGCAATGTCCATGGTTAAATTATCTTTGCAGGTATTTTAGGTTTTTATGATCCGGCATATTTTAAAGACGACACCGGAATCACACTTTATTTTTAAAAATCACGAAAAATGACTGAGGCAAGTGCCTCGGTTTGCCTGTTACTGGTTACGGCCCTGAATATAACTTTGAACTATGGTAAGTTTCTCGCGGTTAGGCCATTTCGCTCGCGTCGTACAATGTTGGCGAAGTATGCTAAAATGAATTGGTACGAGTGGTTTCAGAGTTAAAAATGAAGACTGAAAGATTCACATTTGTACGCTCGCGATGTCGGCAAAACCTCGAATTTGGTGATTTCACGTCGTTGCTGTGCAGAGGACCGAACGAATTTGTGCTAAAATGCGTGCTGCACGTGCAGCACGATTACTTTTCCTCTTTTAACCAATTATATTCTTGTTTCGTGGCGTTCTCGTTTAAAACGGGGAGCTTGAGTACGCGCGTTTTTGAGGCGCGGACGGCAACCAGAAGTGAGCTGTTTACCCTTTTAACTTTTCTTCACACAATGACATTTACATTGCTAAGTATCATTTCTCCATGAGAGACGATTAGTAAAAAAAATGTGGGCACCCGAAAATCCCAGACACGCAAAATGTTCTCTTCCGGTTGCCGTCCGCGTCTCAAAAACGCGCGTTCTTAAGCTCACTAGGGATCTTGAGCACACAAGGATTTTGAGACGCGGACGGCAAGCAACCAGAAGTAAACATTTCGCATGTCAAGACAGTAGTGTCTCCTAGAGTGTTAAACTAATCAACTGTAATAGTGAAAAGATACTTAGCAATAGGAATGTGGTAGTGTCAAAAGAAGCAAAAAAGGAAACAGCTCACTTCCGGTTGCCGTCCACGTCTCAAAAGCGTCTCGTGCATTAGCGAGTTTAAGCACGCACGTTTTTGAAATGCTGGCGAGAACCGGAAGAGAATATTTCGCATGCCAGGGCAGTGGTACCCTCCAGATTTTTATACTAATCATCTCTAATGGAGAAAAGATGTAAATGTGGTTGTGTGAAGACAAGTTAAAAGGGAGACAGCTCACTTACGGTTGCCATCCCTATTAAGCTTCTACGTCAACGGAAACGTCACTTCAAAACAGATCTTTATGATTATTCCATCTTGTTTTCGTTGTACAATATGAGCGAGTTGTCCTTTAACTGCCTAATAAAGGAGTTCGTCTCCAAAAAATCTGCAGTGCTGCGTCGATAAGGAGTGAACTCCTTTGAAGCCTGGTTTTCACTAGCGACGCAAGCACAACTAGCGCTAGCATAAGTAGCTTATGCTAAGTGAAAACGAACGTCAATGATAAGCGTCAAAAATCAACCGCGGAATCCGCCATTTTGTTCAAATGCTCAGACACCGGGAATCTGGAGCAAGTGCATCAATTGGCCAGACATAGCAAATTCCTTGTACTTATGCTGTGTTTCGTTTTCACAAAACGCAAGCGAACGCAAGCAGAAGCTCAAGCACAAGGAAATGGAAATATTTTGATCCTTGTGCTTGCGCATGCGCCTTTGCTTATGCTTGCGTCAACCCCTTTTTCACGATGAAATAAGCGCTCTTATATATGAACTTGTGCTAGTGCTTGCGTCGCTAGTGAAAACCAACCAGACTTGAGCATCAGCCCTTCGCTCTGACGGTCATGGAAAGTCATGGAAAATTAGAGTTACGTGTGGTATGTAAATTATTGCAGAAGTGGAAGCAAGGACAAAATAAAATGCAGACGAGTTATGTCAGAAAATACCCCAAGAACAAGGATAATTTTGACAATTTTCGCAACTGGCAGCTCAGTAAACTTTAGGTCATGGAAAACTGCAAAAAGTCGTGAAAAAGGTCATGGAAAGTCATGGAATTTGAAAAACTTTTAAGAGTACGAACCCTGACAGGCCAAGTTGTTCGGTTTGTGATAAAACGGAGCCGTTTAAGATCTACGACGCGACAGTAACGAAAACGTCATTTAAAATTGCAAGTTCAGGTTTATTACTTTTTTTTCGTGATTATGTCGGTTTGTCAAACTTCTAAAAACTAGCTCAACTTTCCAGGAACTGAATTAGGAGGTACGACAAATTCGCTGCCTTGTGTTCACGTTCTTCGAAAAACTTGAAAACTGGTCATTTTACGTCGCAGATGTGCCGAAAACGTGAAAGAAATGTACAAAAATGAATAAATGCACGTGCACAGCGTGCAAGCTATTGTTTTTTTGCTCAGTAAATATGCAAAATTTGTGACGTTTTCATTGCCGTCGCGTCGTTGATCTTAAACTCCCAAAAGTCTTTTACACGCCGACGTCACGGCGGCCCTGTTGAAGAGTAAAAAAAAAAACAAAGAAAACATCGGCTGTGTTGGAAAATTCTTGTGGGAACTGAAAATTTTTCTGACAATTAGTTTGCAAATCAATGGCAGATGGACACACGAAAACACTATGATTTTGATTTTGTTGAGTTCTGGGCATTACTTTCTTGCGAGGTATGGGTACTAGTTCCCAGTTTCTAGCGTTTTTCACGATGGCGCCCACTCTAACTTGCAGATATTATGCACCTATCAATGTTAAGCCCCAGGATGGGGGAGGGGGAGGGGGTGGTGGAGATTTTGACATTTTCTGAAAAAATGCGTCAAATTCCCCACCCACGTGACAACATAATTGGCCAAAAGTATCAAAAGCCCCCACGCTGGGGCGAGTAAAGGTGGCCAAAATAATGCCCTTTAGACTTTGCTGCACACAGTAAGAGTGCAATGTATGCACCACTCACCTCTCGTTCAGCCACCTCTCACAAATGTGGGAAGTTCATTTGAACGCTTTCTGGGTATTTTCCAAGATGGCGGAGTTATTTTTAGGCAACCTCGTTCCCAGGGCCTTTTCCCCACTACCTGGGGAGGGAAAAGCCTTGGGAACAAGGTTGATTTCCAAGCCTTCTTCCTTATCCAAGATGGTGGCCATGTCAAAATTCCCCACCCTGGGAACAGACCTCAAAGTCAAAGCCCCCCCCTCTCTGGGGCTTAACATTGATAAGTGCATTATAGGTACGTATATATTTCTTTCATAAATTCTCCGGACCAGACCCTTATATATCATCCATTAATTTGCTTCTCATTATAAATTTCGTAAATTAAACATGGATACAATGAAGGGCTTTTGTTGGCAAAAAAAGTGCCAACAAATTTCGGCTTGGCAGATGATCAACCTGGCTTGGACAAATGCAGTATTTGTCAAGAAGACACATGACGCGATTAAATCTTTCATTCTGGTATACATTTGTTCAAGGACGATTGTACCGATCCAGTTATAGTGTACCAAGTTATAGTGTACCAAAAACACCCCATATTTTGGCTTTAATTGCTTATATCTCAAAATGGAAACTCGGTGACTCCCATTTTTTATTTCTGGAATGTAATCAGCATGCCAGGATAAAACTTTTTGATTCAGAGCCACCTTAAATAATTGAAAATTTAAGGTAGCTCTGAATCCGCAACACAGAATTTTTTTAAACTTTGCAGAGAGTTTTATCTTGGTCTGTTGATCACCTTTGTGCAATAAAGAATGGGGCTCACCGAGTTCGTTTTTGAGATATAGGCAACTAAAGGCAAAATTTGGGGTGTTTCTGCAAGGTTTCCTGTTTCCAGGGTAACTTAATACGTCACAAAAAGGTGCAGTTCACATGGTACCATAACATTGGGGTTACGTGATATACGTGATAAATTGTTGTCGTGACAATCCTTCTAATAACAAGGTCTCTTAAAAGTGTTTGAGCCCTTAAATGCAGAAGATCCCGAAGCAGGTAAGGGTATGCTACTTCTTGCTTATTTTTTGCAATCCATTCTCTTGCCGTTATCTTCTTGCGGCCAGCGTTTCTTCTACGACGAATTTGTCGAAGCAAAAAAAAAAAAAACAGCAAGAAGTTCCATCGAGTTCATTTGTATTAAATTGTATTGTATTGTATTTCGAACGCCATCTTGAACTACAAGTTGAGAAGACAAGTGATTAGGACATTCGATTTTATTCCATGATTGCCTGGCCAGTCTCAGCCAGATTTTCAAGAGGGCCGCTCACGATGGGGAAGTTGCCTCAAGAGGCAAAAAATCCCAAAAATATTTGATACTTTTCTTATGGCCTCACAAGGAGAAAATCTCACCAAAATCTCGCTGTACACGTGAAGAAATGGCTGAGCTACAGCTGCCTCGTGAGACGCTTTGCTCAGCTTTGACTTATTTATGCAGCGGGCATTTAAGGGGGGAAAGGCGGAAGAAAACTCTCTGCACGTTCAGCAGGCTTTGCACGCAATACATGCACGTGTTTTACATTTTTGTACTTTTTTTTCCATTCCTTGAAAATAATTTGTTTCGCTTGGTCTTTCATCTTTAACGTCGTTCAGACCAGTTTCTTTCTCGAGGGGTAAGTAGGACGCTTCAATCAAACCAGAAGGGTCTTGACTGTTTACTACGTGAATGCATATTTTGATACGGTTTTCTTATTATATTGTTCGTCGTTCCCTGGTGTAAAACAATTAAAATCGTTGGTCTGCGGAGAACGTCAACGAATGAACCACTGTACGAACATTCATCTCAGGGGCGAGAGTTTTGCCAACGGGCTATCGGTTGAGATGGTGTTACGTTTCCATAGTTTCCTATCTGCGGTTTCCAAGAGGCATCCTTCGGGCGTTAAAAATTGCTTTTTCCAATTCGCTTTCAAAGGGTTATTAGCGAATAAATGTCATTTTCAGGCCGTTTGCTTTAAGGCCTACGCTATGACCAACAGCAAAACACGAGTTGTCGTAGAATCACGAAATTTATGTCTGGGTTACGTCGGGGCGGGATTAAACCTACAATAGATATAAGGCCAGTTGGGAAGACAGTGTGTTGATTGGCCTGTGGTAATCTGGGATGGAGCAGTGTCATCTCACAGAAAAACCGTTATATCCGATGAACAACTCCATTGGTTACGAAGGCGCTTATCCATTTGATAGTGATTTATTTAGCCTGAGTTTTTCAAAAGATAGGTTTCACTATTATCCGGGGAATTATTCACTAGTAATAGTTAAAACCAATTAATTTAGCTACTTGTAAATGAACAAGTAACCATGTTGTGGGATTAGTTAATTTTAGTGTAATTCTTTAATCTCTTCAACCCACAGGAACTGCAACGCATTGCCACAGATTTGGGAGTCTACGTAAAGACAAAGGTACGGTTGGGAAAAAAAAAACAAGAAAATGTATGTTTTCGTTTTATCATTGCAACAATTTTAATATTGATAACAGACATACAGGACATAACCATATTCCTTTAGGTAATGTTGAGAAAGCTTGTACGTCTTCTGCTTAGGTCGAGCTTCTAGCTCGAGCTCGAGCTCGAGGTTTGAGCAAAACCGTCCACTGGGAATTATTTCTGTTCGCCTAAAAGACGCAATAAATATCGGTCAAAACATATCGGTAAACTGCATAAAGGACGAAAAAGATTCTGGACATTCAGCCTTTACTTGTGCCATCAAAAATGCCTCTTTCCTGCCTAATTTCGGAAACTGCATCAGATACCATGTCTCAAACGATTCCCTTTAACTTGCCTGAAAGCCGAACTGATTATAAAAAAGGATAAATGAATTTCATATTACATTTAGTCATTTGATGGGGCACTGCAAACCGGCTAGTAGATATTTCTTTTCGGTCGAAACCATCTGTAATGTACCTCACATATTTCGGACACAATAAGGAAAAGAAACGTTTGTTTAGTTTCCCAATCAAGGAAAACATACTTTTACCCACACACCCCTCCCCAATAATTAAGCCAATCATGCAATTTTGGTTGAAGCACATTGAGCTAAGAAAAAATTGACACACTAATCTCGTAATTACAGGAATCTCTTGTCAAATTATCAATGTATAAGGAAGTTTACTTTTCGTCTTGTTTACTTAATGAAAAAATCGCATGTTTTAATCACCAATTTGCTCTAAATACACAATACTCGCGTTGCTAAAGTAGGATTTCAAGAAGGGGGCTCCATTTTAATTGCTGATTTAGAGTGTAAGATGGCTTCGAGTTCGTTCAAATTTCACAAACAAGCGTCTTAAAGAGAGAAGCTCGCCGAAGAAATGGACTGTATGTTTAGCGTCAATCGCGGGCCATTGACGCCGCGCAAACGAGACGCTTCGCAGTTTGAGGAATGTCGACGCAGAGCGCAAATTCAAAGAATGAAGAACGCTTTCCGCACGTTGTCATTCCGTTCAGAACCGACTATCGGAGAACAGCACCTGAGAAGATCAGCAAAATGCACTGCTGAAGCACCAAGCACAAGGGGCGACCTTGTTGTGGAAAAGAAATACGAAGATTTGATTCACGACTTCGTGCCTGATTGCTTCGAGCATATTCAGAATTTCCATCATTACCGGAGCGATCTCGCAAGGATAAACTCCGGCTTCAAGGTAATATATCTAAGCGACAGTGAAAGGACAGCAAATAGTGAGAACGAGCTTAGAAAGGTATATAAACAATATGTCAAAAGTGTAAGCCCGAATTCTTCTTTTAAAGGTCATTTGCAAAGGGTCCGTGGAAATACTAAGCAACCAGAAAAGATAGAAAACACGAACGAGGTTGCCAAGGATACTTTAACTTTGTCTCAAAAATGCGGATACGAGGGCATCGAAAAGTGTGACAGAAGACTTGAAGCAAGCACGAGATATTCTAATCTTGAGGTTTTAGGGGAAGATACCTGGCGAAGCTGCACAGATTCCAATGAATCGAGTTCGAGAAATAAACAGAAGCAGCGATTACCGAGTCCGAGTGATGGCAGCGAGGATGATGCAACAAGTGACATTGAAGACCCACGTGGCAGGCTCGAAAAGGCGGCTGGGAAGTCCATGCCGAGCCAGCCGAGTTTCCAAAGTATTGACAGCAATTTTTCTGGTACAAAACCTCCGGTCACTACCCCCAACAGAATGTCCAGAGGATCGTCCGTACGAACGCTTGTTTATGAAAACCAAAAAGGCGATAAAAGTGTTAACCTCAATGGAACATCGTTTAGGCTAGAACCCTCAGCGTGGCAAGCAGAACAGAATCACTGTCCCCACGGCCTTGCACCATTTCATTCACGTTTCCCACATCTTAAAACGAGTTCTCTTCCTTCCAGCCCCACCAGACAAAGATGGAGCGAAACGGCAACTCCTCCTTGGCAACAATACAGAGTTCTCTGCGATGCATTTCGACCAAACAACTCGCCCCAGAGCGTCGTGTGCCGGAAACGTTACCCCAATGGGTATAAAAGACCAAAGTTTGCGTCCACCACAGAGCTTGAGTACTATATTCATGTTGTATCCGAAGCGTATGTATGAATAACCTTGGTTAAGCTTGGAACGAAGAAAATTCTGTACTGTGTTTGCCGGAATGCCTAAGCAATTTAAAAGCGCATTTCTTAGTGAATCCGGGAGGGGACAATGGAAGTAGCAGCTCTTGGTGCAGACGCATATTTGTGTAAACCATGATACAGTTTAAACGTTACCTTAATTAGGTTTTGTGTCTGAGTTACAGAAAGACCTTTCTATATAAGTCGAGATTTACAACGGGAAAGAATGTACAAAAGTTAACCTTTAACACGCATATGCAAAGACAGTATGTTGCTCAGGAAATGCTTTTGTTCCAGTTGCACTCGCGTCACATAGCCTGTTGCAAATCATACGGCCTGTGTAAAACCATGTTGGACGTCAGGCAATTTACTTGTTAATAGAGACGCTATTTAAGATGGTCACTTTTTTGGCATCCTCTGCGATTATCGTTGATGTAGGATCTACGATCATCTGCGATCGCCTGCAATCACATGAAAACTGTGAAAATACCACGAAAGGATTTTGTTGCGCAATAATTAAACAGCTTTCAACATCTGCATAAATAAAGAAACCTCTGCGAATGAGAAAGTTTTTACTGCTAAAATTGCTTTCGTAACTGCGAGGATCATAGCTTCACTTGATTTCATATCCGCAGTTCAATATATGACTCATTTCATATGTCATTTCATTCGTTGATTCATTCAGCACGTGAACTTTAGAACCCACAAATGACCAGCTCCCAACTTCAGTGGCTTCAGAGCTCAGTTGGTTAGAGGGTCGCACCGGTATCGCGAGGTCACGGGTTCAAACCCGTTGACGTCCTGATTTTTTCAGCCTTCTCTACGCTATTCCTAAAATTCAACTGAAAGTTGCGTCCATAACTGCGAGGGTCATAGCTACACTTGAAGAAATCTCTATAGGCCACTTGGGATAATACCATGATACTTTTTGTTTGTCTCCCCAAGTTTTACATAAGCATTGTTTTTCGTTTTCTATTGGGACAAATGTAAGTCCCAAAAGAAACTGGAAACAATATGCTTATGCAAAATTTTGCGGGACAAACAAAGAGTATTATGGTATTTTCTGAAGTGGCCTATAGAAGGCCAACCTATATGCTTGAGAAATGACTAATAGCAAGAGCAAAATGGAATCTCCTCCCATACACCCCAACAAAGGAGTTGATAATCAACATTAGTGGTTTATGCCTAACTGATCAAAAACGAAAACAAAAATGTAATGAGCGTATCGTAGTTTTATGTATTTATCGTGTGCAAATTAGATAAGAGTACTAGTGTTCTTCTGGCATGGGTGGGCTCTCAAGTACAGTCACAAATGAGTCTATTTTTTAGAATACCCGTTCCCGCGAAAATTTGTTGTCATTTCCCTGAAAAAAACATGGCAAAAGCAGTCACGCTTCTCCTGATTGGTTAAAGTGGCGTCCCTTTGTTTGTTTTTGCGCGTAAAGTGTATCTAAAAATAAGCCCACTTGTGACTATGATAGGGCAAGACCGTATATTGATAGAGAAAGACTCTTATCGAATTCATTTTTGTTGTGTGCTCTCAAGGAAAACGGCTTGTTTACCGTAATTAGCAGAGTCGTTAAGTTAATTAAGACATAACATAGGTATTTGATATGCATAAAGATTTATAGATAGTAAGAAATGAGCTATTATGGATCAAAGAATGTATCCAGAATGAAGACAAGCTTACCGGACGTTGAGTTGCGTTCAAATGGGCTTTTATTGACCGAATGCATTAATGGCGGCCAAAAATGTCTTTTGTTTATGTGCTAATGAGACTCACTAGCCTCGCTCTCAAGCAACCTTTCTTTTGTATTTTATCCATGCAAACGAGGCTACTGAGGCCAATTAGCACATAAACAAAAGAATATTTTTTTGGCCGCCATTTATGCATTCAGTCTATTAAGCCCAGCATTTTATTACGGTCCTCTTGCAACTTGAAAGCTTTTTCCCTTTTGCACAAATGAAATGAAATGAAATAATGAAACTGCATTAAATTGTGGGCTTGATGTCAGGTGGGCGTTCAGTTTGTATACTGTGACCGTGAAGGACCGGGGAGTAATCGGAAGAAAATTGTAAGAGCGCATAACTGAACCCCCACAGTCAGGTAGGACACTTCATGGTAAATACATAACAAAAAATCTTTGGGGCCAAACAGGGAGACGAATAATCGATTGTTTCATGCTCCCTAAGTATATCGTTTGAAGTGTTTAGTAACTCCTTGGAACTATTTAATCCTGAGCACTTGTTCGAGATTTGTTAGTTTTAATGACCGTCGCGGTCATGCAATATCTTCACCTTGCCAGTATAACGCATGGCTGTGTATTTGTCATAGAGTGTCCCACCTGACTGTGGCAGATCCGTTCTGAGTTCTAGAAAGTCCCCAAAATCTTTCGGGCCCGAAAAGCCATTTGTGAAACCGGTCAGTGTAAAACGCAGACTACAGACTGTAGACCAGGGGTAAAATGCAGACTGAGGTTATAACGTAACTGTTGAAAAAGCCCAAACCCCTTAGAATTGCTAACATTAGGCCTAATTAGGCCTAAAACAATACATAGGCTTAATTGTTAGCATTTCTAATGGGTTTGGGCTTTTCAACAGTTAAATTATAACCTCAGTCTGCATTTTACCCCCGGTCTGCAGTCTGCAGTCTGCGTTTTACACTGACCGTTTGTGAAACTGCTAACCACTTGTTTTGGAAAGCCGATCTTTTAACATGTTTTTAAGCCAATTAAAAGAAACATGTCTGTAAAGTTTGACGACTTAAATCCTCTCTGTTCTTGAGATACAGAAGACATTGTGACACCCAAAAATGGCCTGTAAAGTTTCGGGACTTTCGAGGAACGGGCCGTGGTCACAACCACTTTCGATTTGCTGTTGCCTCTGTTTATGAAAGCAAAGCAATGTTGATTGTGTCTTTGAAAAACCACTCCTTTTTAGGAAAGATACTTTTCGTCTTTGGCCAACGAACCTTGATTAGAAATCGAAAGCAAACTGCAGTGACAAACATGAGGCTAAACATGCCTCACAACTGAAAAAAATTTTTAGGGACTTGACGTCGTTTCGTATGTCTCATCATACATCTTCAGAAGTAACGGTTATCGTTAGCTAAACTTTTTGAAATATATAACAGTAATTTGAGTAGCTTTTGAGGTAATCTTGATAGTAACAAAATGAGGTAATACAATACTCTACGAAGATAAACCAGAAACAATGAAAACGAAAGAGAATATATATCTCAATAAAGATACAACTTTTCGCTGCTAACGGATTCATTTAACATATTCATTTCGTGATCTTCCGCCATCCTTAAGTGAATACGTTAGCATCGAAAAGCTATATCTTTACATGTGTATTAGGTAAATGCATTTCAGGTATGCGCTTGTTTAGCCTTATGTTTGTCACCGGCCGTAGTTTGCGTTCAATTAGAAAGACTGCCAGTTTGTCGTCATTACAGGGATTATCAGTCACACGCGCCCATTAACAACTTTTTTTCATTTTTCGAAACTTGAGGGGCGCTTGTGACTGATAATCCGTGTGATGACGATAAACTGGGAGTCTTTCTAACGATTCGATCTCATAACAAAGAATTGTTAACTGCGCGTGTAACCGCCGTAAGGTATTTTGCATTCATGCAGTTGGGATATGTATTTCCCTTTCATTTCACCAGGATAATGAAGCGAGTTTCGATTACCCGTCGTAAATCAATGTAATTGCGAGGACAAAACACAATAGGTACGAACCCCGAACTGAACCAATCAGAATGATTGAAAGCAATTCTAATTTACTAAAAGCCTGGGAAACTATACTCTCGTACAAGGCTCAATTTGT
>NC_090885.1:54773758-54783758 GCF_036669925.1 Montipora capricornis
ATGGTTTATGCATGATCATGAAGTTCGGCACATGAAACGTTCGACGTCTGAAATCAAAGCCGATCCACGGCCATGCTAAAGCCGAATTCCCGTCTAGGCAAGTTGAAAAGAACGCCTGAGCCATTCCAAATTAAAATAGCCGTTCTTAATTGATTCAAACGTCGAACTTTTCATGTATTAAGTTCGGCTCATGAAAAGTATGGCGTCTGAATCGGGCCTTATGACAATTTAATGCAAGCTTATTACAGTGTATGTAGAATTCAAACCTTTTACATGCACCTTGAAGTCCCAAATTTGTCAGGCAAGGATATTTAATTTGGCTTAAGTGCTTTAACAAATTGGTATGTATTTCACAAGAGAAATGAAGCTTTAGATCAAATGGTTATTAAGCAAATGATTTGGTATTAGAGTGCTCTCACCGCAAATTTCATGACGACAGAAAGCAGAAAGCTTCAGCTGTCATTTAAACTATTGTACTCAATACAAATAGTATGTTAATGCCTGCATGAGATTGTTATTATTGGCGTTTAAAGAAAAGAGAGCCAAATTTTGATGAGTCTGCTCTTCAAACACTTACACTGTACGTTATAACAGAAGTGACAGTGTCTGACACTTGCAGAGTGCAGACCCCAAACTAACTGTAACTCACAGTTATTGAAAGCTAAACGTTTTAATTTAAAATAGGTGCTTAGACTTAAATACTGTTTACAATCGCTATTTGTAGGCAGTCTGCAGTTGTCATACACCTTAGAAATGATCAGCTTTATTATTACATGTACCAGCATTTTTTTTTTGAGACATGTGATATTGAGTGTTCTTATCTGGATGAAATTCTTATGACATCTTTTATCTGTAAGTAGCGGTAATAATTTTTGTTTGGAAATGTGACTGAGATTATGAATTATTTTTTCCAAGAAAACTGAAACTTTTCACTATATTTATTTGTTGATTAACAGTTCAAATTGGAGGTGGGTACAGCTGGGAATTGGTTCATTAAAAGATTGCTGGGAAGTTTGGACAGAGAGTTGGTTACAGAAAGTGCTGAGGCTAGGCAAGAAGATGCCTTCTTCTTGCAACATACAGTACATACCACTACATGTATCATCTATGGAAGAAGAGTTGGAGAAAACCCTCAGATAAAAGAAAAGGTTGGTGCAATGAAAAAATTCCTTTGAGGCATGTTTCTGTAAAAAACCTGTAATGCAGTCAAACACCTCAAAGTCTGAAAGACTTAGAAGCTGATTGTTGCTTTTAAACAAGTGATGCATATAGATATTTACAAATAACTCGCATAAATTACACTTAAACAACTAATTCTTGACAGTCACTGCAATAAAATAATTATAAAGCACTGTCTGAGTTACAGGCCTGTGTACGTATAGACTAGTAATGCCTAGCGATTAGCGGAAGATGATGCTGCAGTTTCATTTATCCATTGTCTCACCCAATATCTGCTTTCAGTTTAAAATTTGAAATACTGTGAAATGAGATAATTCTAAATACCTCATCACACATAATTTTTTTTGGAAAAGTGTTGAAGACAAAGAAAGCATCTGGCAATATATTTTCAAGATTTATTCCATGAGTTCCACCACTATATATGTGTACTTTTATCATTATGACAAAATTAATTTGATAGTTAACTGAGTTACTCAATGAATCAAGAACAATGTTACAGATATAATCTCATGCAAGTACCGGTATTACATGTGGTTCCATTTATTTGGTACACCAAAATTGGTGGCTGGTGTCTTTTGTTCTCCGGATTAGGGATGTATTAGATTTGTGCTCTCTTCCTATTTTGTTAGAATATTGTCGAATGATCTTAATTTTGGAAGGGGTGATACTAATCATTATTCTCTTTAATTACTTTTAAGGATGATGAGTCAATCAATGGAGAGGTTCTAAAAACAACATTGGCAAGGATTGTTGCTTCTGGCACACTAATTGAACTAGAGACATTTACCTTGTGGCAGAAAGCAAGGTTTTGTTAAAACTTTCATTCGCTGTAATTGTTTTGCTGGGAGCATACTTAATTATCAGCTTAATCTAAGGGTTTTTTTTCTTCTTTTTGGAAACAAAAAGTTTTAAGTTTTTTCTTAATGTAAATTATCAGCCTAAGTTCTGTTTTTTTTTCTTTTTGAAAACAATTCTGTTGGAGAAAAAAAGAACACATTGGTAAAGGTCAACGATGGCAAAATTTTTGCATCAGTTATCCAAGGCATGTTCCATTTTTTTACATTTGACTTCTTTCTGTAAGAACTGACTTGTATTACATGTACATAAAACCCATTTTGTTATACTGAGTCACATTTATCCAAGTATGTTGTATGCTTTAGTTTTTGTAATTGAAGTTATTTTGCAGCCATTCGTTGTTATAATCTGTAATCAAAACACAAACCACTCAATTTATCTTTGTTTAAGGCAAGAACACATTCAGCTGATTGCCATTTTATTATTGCCCGAATAATTAGAATAAAGATAGCTTTGACTTTTGTGATGTATTTGTATGTGTATACAGATTGTATTTATCATGCATATCCATGTGCATTCTTTGCAATCTTATGATTAAAATTACCAGTATTAAATGCTTCATTGTAAACCTGGTCTTTTCTTTACATAATATTTTAAAAATATGAACTTTTCATGGTTTTATGAGAAATCTGACTATAAATGAAGGTACAGTAGATCTAGTGAGGGTGAATGTGTTCTGTCGAAAGAGTAAATATTACTCTGACAAGGGGAGTAAAGTTTAAGAGGGTAAATTTTACTCTTGAAAAGGAGTGGTTTTGTACCTTTTTGTCTCACCCCAGTTTTGGAGTTAATTTAACTCTGTCAAGGGTAAATTGAACTCCATTGAAAGAGTTCAATTCACTCCAATAGAAGGATAAAATTTACTCTTGTATTGGAGTGAATTTTACACCACAGGAGGGGTAAACAATACTGGAGTAAATTTTTACCCCAACAAAAGAGTAAAAGATATAGGAGTACATTTTACTCCAAAAACGGAGTAAGCATTACCGGAGTGAATTTTACTCCAAAAATGTAGTGGTTTTGTACCTTTTTTTTAAACTCCCTTTTTGGAGTTAAATCTACTCCTTGAAAATAACAGTGCATTAACATCATCACCATCGACGTGAGTATTATCATCATCAACGTCATCGTTAACATCATCAGCATCATTTATCATCATCAACATCATCATTAACATCAATATCATCGTCGTAATCATCATCAACAACAACAACATCATCATTATTATCATTAACATCATCACTAACATCACCATCATCGTCGTCATCATCAAAATCCTGTCACAATCACATCAACATCAACTTCATTATCATTGTAATCATCAAAATCCTCAACATCATCATCGTCATTATCACCATCAACACTATCATAAACAACGTCACTGTGATCACAAACATCATTAACATGATCATCATTGTCGTCGTCGTAATCTACATCAGTCTACATAATGGTCATCATCATCATCGATACCACCATCATCGTCGTAATCTGCGTCATAGTCATCGTAATCGTAATCATCATCACCGTCATTATTTTGGTTAGTCAATGAGGGTAAATATGGGGCAAGTAAAAGCGGACTTTTTCCATGCCTAAAGGCTTAAGAAACAATGCCTGCTAATGAGAGTCAGAAAAAAGAACTAACTCTAACCCCCTCATAATAGCATATGGTGAACGTTTCAAGTACATGGCGTATTCCCTTCTTTCACTGACTTAGGAATGCTAATTTGCAAACCAAAGATGAAGTACATGATCTTGTAAGACATCCTGACCAAGTCATTTGCCATTGTGGATTCATATTTTTCCTCAAGTTAGCACCAATTTTTATCTTCTTTTTAGCAAGGCACCTAAACACCCAGCTAAATATACAATATTGCTAAGCTCTCGACAGTATCTTTTAGGAATCAAATGGTAATTTACTACTGTTTCACTGAGAATACAGGATGATCAGCCTGATTGGTTAAAGCCATATTTCATCGTAATATAAAACAAACCAAATAACTGGGTTTTTCCTTAGTAATAAAGAAAAAAAAATGAACTTATTGATTTTAAGGAAAGTGTATAAACACGTAGACATCAGCTGTTAACAAATAATGAGAAAATAATGCTCCCAAGAAAGATTCAAAGGCTTTTTGTGTATTTTTTGCAACTTAAGGCTTTTCAATGACCCACGCCAGTTGGGTTCAAATTTTGATAAATGATTAAAAATTTTGATTAAATAAAATCGCTAGCCTTGGAAAACTCAAGATTAATTCGTTTCAAAGTTTCAAGGTGTTATTACTCTTCGTAAAACGACTTTGTCTACTTGAAAACTCGGTTGGAGATAAACATTCTCAAGTCAATTGCCACTAGCTTTCGTAGATATGTTGTCGGTCAAATCCGGGCTTAGGTTGAATCAGTTTTTACCTTACGTAGGTTAAATTGGTAATCCTCATTTTACCTAGGTTTAATATGCACCCTACCTAGTTTAAATCAGATATCAAATCATCTTATCGGTTTCTGCATTCATACTTTTCATACTCAACAATACAACATAGCAAGGGAACAAAGAACTGCACTATGTGCTTACTGGTACTCGAACTAAAGTCCTGTGTCTTCACCATATTACAATACAACGACGAACATGTTCAATCCAACGCAGTTCTTTTCATTATTTACTTTTGCAGAATAAGTCAATTGACGTCCATGTATAACAACCAAAACTAATCCTAACCTGAATTTTAATTTTCTCTAGGCTTAAATTATAGGCTCCAAAAAATAGTGTCTTCAATTCATCTGAGTGAGTATTCAACCATCGTAGGTAAAATGAGGATCACCAATTCAACCTAGGTAAAAACGGAATGAACCTGAGAACGGATTTTACCAGCAGCTGATACATTTGATGTCAAGTTGTACAGAAGGGTTGGGGACAGTCCGTGCAGTTTATTTTGCCGATGGTTTATTTCAATTTATATGTCCACTTTTCCTCTTCATTTCAGTAATTATAATAGGATTTGAAGCGCCTGTAATACGGTCCTTGAAGACTTATATTTTGAACTGGGACTGAAATGACTCTAAGTGAAATGATTAATATATACGACGCTGAGAGCGCGATTTCTCAATCATTCATTCACCTGTACTATGAACTCGTAACAGACCAGCTCCCATATTCCTTGTTTGCTCAGATCACGTTTACTGTAAAGCAGTGCAGCACAAACGCATGAATTTTTTTCAAGCTTCTTTAGCAACTGCTTAAGTTACTGTCAAGTACTGTGGTTTGTCTCATTTAGAGCTATCGGTTGTGTAAACACAAAGACTCGCTATACAAGGCGTGGTGCCCTAGGCACACGCAGATGCCGTGGACGCATACAGTATAAAGCTCTACGATACTGAATTAGTGCAATAAAAAGCCGCTAATTGCAATGCGTCCGTAATTTGTTATGAGATGTTACCTGTCATTTCTTTTTTTAAAATCTCCCTTTCCTTTTTCTCGCGCTGGAAATATCTTTTAGGGATTTCGTCTCTTTCTTACTGTTTGCAGAGTTCATATAGCTGGACTCGTTAAGAAACTCTGGAAACTACAAAAGCGAGGAAAGTGAGGCAGCGCCATGCTAACTTGACAGTGACCACGCACAATATTTTGTCCTCAGTTCACAACAGAGTTTTCACAGAATAAACTAATCGAAGCTTTATGACTGGCTGTCTTTTAGAAAAAGGCTGTGGTTTATGCATGAATGGTAAGGGCCAAAACAGCGAACAAAAATATGAAACAAAGAAACTCGTCGAGTTTCATAACCATCTTCATACATTAACTAAGCTGTTTGTTGATCGCCATCTTGGATAATCAGTTGTGCTTTAATGTGAATTCGAACAAAAGCAAATCGTGAAGCAACTGACCCTTTTGATGATACGTCTTCGTGTTTACTAACTTCTTTAAAAGATAACGACTGCAGATGAACCCATGTGTAGCACAAAAGTTTCAAGTTTTTATTTTTCTTCCCGGATTGATAAAATGCTAAAAATTTAACAAAGAAACCATGGTTGTAGATGTTAATATGTCCTATTTTTCATTAAAGTTCTTATTTGCCTTCCAAATACAAACATTTTAATTGCTTGGCTACCAAATAAAAGCTTTTTCAAATTATGGGTTTTAAAATTGTCTTGAAAAATTTTAGCCTTTAAAAGTAGGGCTTCCTAGACAAGTTTCAGTCTATAGCTTCTTATATCGGCGAGATTAATTGTTAGATGCAAAATTTTGCTCTAATATTGCCCAGGCGTTTTTCAGTAATTAACCAAAAGTTATTTCAGAGACTATCAATTTTTAAAAACTTCATTCAAAAAACAAATATGGTGACTCGCTACTTTAAGTTGGTTGGTTCAGTTTGAACTTTTTACGTAGCGTTATTACGAGAAAATGTTCCTCAGTATGACCTAGCTTCACACTTATTCGGTTTTCGTAGAAAAGTCCAGAGGGTGGCCGGTGGAAAGAAAGAAAAAAAATTGCGAACGTCAACACTAGTAAAGCTCTTAGATGACAAGGCTCTTCACTAGACATCTGGTTAACTGGGTGCAAGAGTTGAATCATTCGCTTTTCTAGTTTCGATTCCAAGGAAGGAAGATAAATATTATGCCTTAACTGACCACTCTCCATGCATCGGCGCTTTCCATGGACAATGAAACTAATATTAAAGATGCAGTAGCTTCAAGTTTGGCTGGTAGTCACACAGTATGGGACTTAAACTAGAGTTGTCCTCAGTGAGCTCAAGAAAAGGGCCCTAAATACTCGGCCACGTTAACTCCACATAATCACCTATAGAGTTTGGAAGAACGTTTACTTTTGGCCTCTGCTTATAGCTCTGTGAGTATGGCTCACTGGCTAGCATATCCACAGGCTGCGAAGTAGCAGGACGGAAAATTAGCTTTATCACACTTCCAACAGGTAAGCCTACAAGGAAGAAGAAGGCTTAAATAGTTAGTTAAAGATATTCAGATATTTATTATGGCTCAATCATTATGGCAAGCTCGTTTTCCTCACTGACCAGTTTTAGACGAAGGTGTTATTTTCCGAAATTTCACATGAAAAGCGTCTTTTCGTTGCGATTTCTTCGAGAAAACTTCTGCGTTTACCTTCGTAATGGCCTTAACTCTCCACACACAGACCAAAGGATTGAGGGAAGAATTGAAAAATGCCGCTGTTTCAGACCAGCTGTAAAAATTGTAACTGCCAATGTTGCCGAAGAGGAATTGATGGCTAAGGGTGACAACTAGAACAGGAAGATTAAACAGTACATAAACTGCCACGATGGACGCAACATTTATTGCCAGCTTGATTTGCATTTGTCGCATTGCCGACGTGGACGTGAGGTGCTGTTTTTTAATTTGTCTTTGGTGGCGAATTACTGTTTTCAGGATTGCGATTTGGATGATAACAGTAGTTACGAGGAAAAAGGACCACATTGCCAGATGAATACATCGAAAAACTTTATTCTGCGCCCATTGCAAAAATGTGAACAGTATGTTTATCAACCAAATGAATAAAGCCGTTTTCAAAACTCGCCGAGGACGGACAATTGCAGAGTATCTTAGGTGATATTTTAAGGCTATGAGTCTTTCACAGCTTACAGCACTCAATGTCGTGAATAACACTCCGTAGTAAACGTAAAATCCCGACGAGTAAAGCATTCTCACCGAGCAGGGAACGAAGCCGTGCGCGTTTTCGAGCAGTCTGTAGGCCACATAGCTCGGTTGAACTAGGATGCCAACCTGGAGGTCCGAGATCGCCAGGCAGGCAAGGAGGATATTGCAAGGCGATTGAAGGGATTTCCTTGTCAAAATCATCAATACTATGAGCAGATTCGCCATGATAGCGAAAGGCGACAACACGGCATTTAAAACACCTGTTACGAGATTAGTTTCGGCTCGTTGATGGAATACGTCGAATTTAGCATCAGGTAGATGGAAGCACTGACCGTCTTCACCTGGTCCATGATTCGCTGGCGAAGTTGTGATGCTCAAATTGTGGGAAAGAAAGGTAGTAGAAGACTTCATTCTCCACGGTGTCTCGAAACTTGTGCTTCTCCTACAGTAACTTTGAACATATTGAACCGGAGGCGTATGATCAAGTATTGAAATACCACTTTCGCCTCTTTCTTAAACACTTCAATTATTAATGGAATATGTCCGTAAAAACGTCAATAACGCGTTTGTTGATTGTAGCCTATATGTCATGTAATTTGAAAATGTATTTCAAACAGGACAGACATGATGGAGCAGAACTAACCAAGAATCTGCAGCTGATCGAGCAATCTATGATTTTTTTTTAAACTAAAAAAGGAAATTATGCAAATCACTGTATTTTATCGGTAATGACGTCGGGAGGAATTCAATTTATAATGCGATATGTATAGTTCGGATTTTCTACCACTAAACTAAAGGAGGCTCGTGGAACATTTGGAAACGAAACGTCGAAAGATGACAACGTCGTAATTGTAAAAAAGAAAAGTGTTGAATTCTTAAGCTCCTTGATTCTGAAATTAGGCACTTTAAGATCTACGACGGAGACGGCGATGCAATCTTCCCTTTCGTAAGCAAGAGAGACTTACGACAATTTTCACTATTAAAGGGGCGCTGTCATGAGCTGCGCATGCTCGAGTTTGTTTGCTCTCGAGCCCACGGAAAATTCTAGCCGCCATCATGGATTCACGCCTGAGTCACGTATATTCGCCAGAGTTTCTCCTTTGTCCACCATGGCCCTCCCCAGTGGACACCATTTTGAATTTGTCGATTCAACTTGAAGAAAGTTCACCTAACATTTTTCAAGTTTTCACAAGACGCTAGCGCATGTGCTTCTCGTGGCAGTTTCCCTTTAAAGTGGCCATAAACTAAAACGTTTTATTTTCCTATTTGAAAGTCCATATTAAAAAATGGACTTTGCCGAAAGAATTTTTCAATTCCAGCGAGAGGCGAATTTTCTACGATTTTTTAATCCTACTTTTATTTGGTACACCCCTTCCGCTGGTCAGGACCTCACGGGCTCGCTGTGACGTAGATTAAGGAATGCCTGTTGGCGTGGGTCTAATCTTTTCTTACTAATCAACGCCAAGGTATCGCTCAGCGATCGTTTTTGGTATTTTTTGGTAAACAAAAAAATCAATCATGCCTATATTTATCATGAAGGAAAGTGCCCCTGAATCTGGAAGTGAATAAACTGGCGATTTAAAAAAAAAGAATTTGAGGCGAGTAGCTGCCGAGTCAGACAGCGCTAGCACTGAAACTCAGAACTACGCGGAACCCTACGTGGAAGAACCATTAGCAGACGAGGAATGGCTACAAAATTACAGAGAAGAACAAGAGGATAAGGAAGGTCTCGCGAGGGAATTAAAGTTAACGCTTATGTCTGTTCCTGTAAGCGAATCTCATCCGCCTTCAACGATCTTTTTGTTTTGCTGTCCATACAATACTCTTTGAAGTAAATCTAGCACAGTGAAAAAGTTTTACCGGGCTCCTTTTTACCAAGACAAAATCTGCAGCCATTTTTCCTTCTTTTTTGAGGTATTGCGTTTTGCGAGTCGAAGGATTCCTACGTATACTTATTCTTTTTTTAGGATCAGCTGTGTTGTTACATCGAGTGGTTACGCATCTTTTAGGCATTTTCAAAGGAATTATTCCTTACTATACTGTTTATATCGCTATTCCTTTTTCACTTGAAGTCACGTGTTCCTTAATCTAGGTCACAGCAATCGCAATTTTTTTTTCGCGAAACGTCTATGAGATATGTGTAGATTCAGATGACTAAGTGAGAAAAATTAGGTTATGGGCACTTTAAGTTTGTCGTTTGCCAATGAGGAAAAAAATATTTAATCTAGGACTAGATTAGCAGTGTATGTCACTTAGAATTAAAAAAAGAATGCGAAAAAACCTTAGAAAAGAAATAGAAAAAAAGTTGAAAAAGTGGATAGAACGATGTCGAACTCGGTTCAATTGCATTAGT
>NC_090885.1:54788758-54803758 GCF_036669925.1 Montipora capricornis
AAGTTACTGTCAAGTGCTGTGGTTTGTCTCATTTAGAGCTATCGGTTGTGTAAACACAAAGCCTCGCTATACAAGGCGTGGTGCCCTAGGCACACGCAGATGCCGTGGACGCATACAGTATAAAGCTCTACGATACTGAATTAGTGCGATAAAAAGCCGCTAATTACAATGTGTCCGTAATTTGTTATGAGATTTTACCTGTCATTTCTTTTTTTAAAATCTCCCTTTCCTTTTTCTCGCGCTGCAAATATCTTTTAGGGGTTTCGTCTCTTTCTTACTGTTTGCAGAGTTCATACAGCTGGACTCGTTAAGAAACTCTGGAAACTACAAAAGCGAGGAAAGTGAGGCAGCGCTTCATGCTAACTTGACAGTGACTACGCACAATATTTTGTCCTCAGTTCACAACAGAGTTTTCACAGAATAAATTAATCGAAACTTTATGACTGGCTGTCTTTTAGAGAAAGGCTGTGGTTTATGCATGAATGGTAAGGGCCAAAACAGCGAACAAAAATACGAAACAAAGAAACTCGTCGAGTTTCATAACCATCTTCATACATTAACTAAGCTGTTTGTTGATCGCCATCTTGGATAATCAGTTGTGCTTTAATGTGAATTCGAACAAAAGCAAATCGTGAAGCAACTGACTCCTTTTATGATTCGTCTTCGTGTTTACTAACTTCTTTAAAAGATAACCACTGCAGATGAACCCATGTGTAGCACAAAAGTTTCAAGATTTTATTTTTCTTCCCGGATTGATGAAATGCTAAAAATTTAACAAAGAAACCATGGTTGTAGATGTTAATATGTCCTATTTTTCATTAAAGTTCTTATTTGCCTTCCAAATACAAACATTTTAATTGTTTGGCTACCAAATAATAGCTTTTTCAAACTATGGGCTTTAAAATTGTCTTGACAAAATTTTAGCCTTTAAAAGTAGGGCTTCCTAGACAAATTTCAGTCTTACTATAGCTTCTTATATCGGCGAGATTAATTGTTACATGCAAAATTTTGCTCTAATATTGCCCTGGTGTTTTCCAGTAATTAACCAAAAGTTATTTCAGAGACTATCAATTTTTAAAAACTTCATTCAAAAAACAAATATGGTGACTCGCTACTTTAAGTTGGTTGGTTCAGTTTGAACTTTTTACGTAGCGTTATTACGAGAAAATGTTCCTCAGTATGACCTAGCTTCACACTTATTCGGTTTTCGTAGAAAAGTCCAGAGGGTGGCCGGTGGAAAGAAAGAAAAAAAATTGCGAACGTCAACACTAGTAAAGCTCTTAGATGACAAGGCTCTTCACTAGACATCTGGTTAACTGGGTGCAAGAGTTGAATCATTCGCTTTTCTAGTTTCGATTCCAAGGAAGGAAGATAAATATTATGCCTTAACTGACCACTCTCCATGCATCGGCGCTTTCCATGGACAATGAAACTAATATTAAAGATGCAGTAGCTTCAAGTTTGGCTGGTAGTCACACAGTATGGGACTTAAACTAGAGTTGTCCTCAGTGAGCTCAAGAAAAGGGCCCTAAATACTCGGCCACGTTAACTCCACATAATCACCTATAGAGTTTGCGAAGTAGCAGGACGGAAAATTAGCTTTATCACACTTCCAACAGGTAAGCCTACAAGGAAGAAGAAGGCTTAAATAGTTAGTTAAAGATATTCAGATATTTATTATGGCTCAATCATTATGGCAAGCTCGTTTTCCTCACTGACCGGTTTTAGACGACGGTGTTATTTTCCGAAATTTCACAAGAAAAGCGTCTTTTCGTTGCGATTTCTTCGAGAAAACTTCAGCGATTACCTTCCTAATGGCCTTAACTCTCCACACACAGACCAAAGGATTGAGGGAAGAATTGAAAAATGCCGCTGTTTCAGACCAGCTGTAAAAATTGTAACTGTCAATGTTGCCGAAGAGGAACTGATGGCTAAGGGTGACAACTAGAACAGGAAGATTAAACAGTACATAAACTGCCACGATGGACGCAACATTTATTGCCAGCTTGATTTGCATTTGTCGCATTGCCGACGTGGACGTGAGGTGGTGTTTTTTAATTTGTCTTTGGTGGCGAATTACTGTTTTCAGGATTGCGATTTGGATGATAACAGTAGTTACGAGGAAAAAGGACCACATTGCCAGATGAATACATCGAAAAACTTTATTCTGCGCCCATTGCAAAAATGTGAACAGTATGTTTATCAACCAAATGAATAAAGCCGTTTTCAAAACTCGCCGAGGACGGACAATTGCAGAGTATCTTAGGTGATATTTTAAGGCTATGAGTCTTTCACAGCTTACAGCACTCAATGTCGTGAATGACACTCCGTAGTAAACGTAAAATCCCGACGAGTAAAGCATTCTCACCGAGCAGGGAACGAAGCCGTGTGCGTTTTCGAGCAGTCTGTAAGCCACATAGCTCGGTTGAACTAGGATGCCAACCTGGAGGTCCGAGATCGCCAGGCAGGCAAGGAGGATATTGCAAGGCGATTGAAGGGATTTCCTTGTCAAAATGATCAATACTATGAGCAGATTCGCCATGATAGCGAAAGGCGACAACACGGCATTTAAAACACCTGTTACGAGATTAGTTTCGGTTCGTTGATGGAATACGTCGAATTTAGCATCAGGGAGATGGAAGCACTGACCGTCATCACCTGGTCCATGATTCGCTGGCGAAGTTATGATGCTCAAATTGTGGGAAAGAAAGGTAGTAGAAGACTTCATTCTCCACGGTGTCTCGAAACTTGTGCTTCTCCTACAGTAACTTTGAACATATTGAACCGGAGGCGTATCATCAAGTGTTGAAATACCACTTTCGCCTCTTTCTTAAACACTTCAATTACGAATGCAATATGTCCGTAAAAACGTCAATAACGCGTTTGTTGATTGTAGCCTATATGTCATGTAATTTGAAAATGTATTTCAAACAGGACAGACAAGATGGAGCAGAACTAACTAAGAATCTGCAGCTGATCGAGCAATCTATGATTTTTTTTTTAAACTAAAAAAGGAAATTATGCAAATCACTGTATTTTATCGGTAATGACTTCGGGAGGAATTCAATTTATAATGCGATATGTATAATTCGGATTTTCTACCACTGAATTAAAGGAGGCTCGTGGAACATTTGGAAACGAAACGTCGAAAGATGACAACGTCGTAATTGTAAAAAAGAAAAGTGTTGAATTCTTAAGCTCCTTGATTCTGAAATTAGGCACTTTAAGATCTACGACGGAGACGGCGATGCAATCTTCCCTTTCGTAAGCAAGAGAGACTTACGACAATTTTCACTATTAAAGGGGCACTGACATGAGCTGCGCATGCTCGAGTTTGTTTGCTCTCGAGCCCACGGAAAATTCTAGCCGCCATCATGGATTCACGCGTGAGTCACGTATATTCGCCAGAGTTTCTCCTTTGTCCACCATGGCCCTCCCCAGTGGACACCATTTTGAATTTGTCGATTCAACTTAAAAAAAGTTCACCTAACACTTTTCAAGTTTTCACAAGACGCTAGCGCATGCGCTTCTCGTGGCAGTGCCCATAACCTAAAACGTTTTATAATAAAGTTTCTATATAACGCGCGCTCTCATTGGTTTAAACAGCGTGCTTTATGAGAGTACAAAGCACGGAACAAACGAAAGCCCACGCCATCATTCGCAGAAATGGCAGATGAATTTCCGAATTTTACCTTGGGTATTATTGAAGCTGTCAGTTAAAGGCTTGCTCAGATATTCTGTCAAGTGCTTTGGATGGAAGACCTCAACCGTCGCCCGGTCCAGCAGTTCTTTCAAGCTCAGAAAGTCCTCACGCTAGAGTTCTTCATTTACAAAATTCCCAACAGGTTTTCAGATTCCAGCCGCAAGCAATGAAGAGTTTGTTTTCCAGTTGTCATGTCGGAAACGTGCAGGTTTTCATGGGCAACAATTCGGCCGGTTTACACTGAACTTAATCATTTAGATCCTCTTTTTTGCTGTTTTTTACGGACTGAAACCGAACATTGAGGCACTTGTTTTTCCATAAATTCTAATTTTGTGTGATTTTCCAGTTGATTGATGTTTTGACAAGCCTTTGTTTCATTAACCAATCAAATAATCTTAAACATTCTTACAAGCGCGCTGATTGGTCCAAAGTAGCGTGCTTTATCAGAGTATAAAGCACTGTGCTGACGACATCTCAGTTCGCCACAAGCAGCGCGCGCTTTGAAAATAAAGTAGAATTTTTGAAGAAAATTACTTGTTTTTTATCATAAAACAAATAAAGAAGCCTTGACTGTGCTCTGTTCTGTTGTAAAGCACTTAGGAAGCGGCTAGAGCACTCAAGAAGTAGGGAGAAACACTCGCCTATCGGCTCGTGTTTCCCCCTACACTTCTTTCGTGCTCTAGCCGTTTCCTGCGTGCTTTACAACAGAACAGAGCACAGTCAAGGCTTCTTTATTTGTTAATTATTTTCCTATTTGAAAGTCCATATTAAAAAATGGACTTTGCCGAAAGAATTTTTCAATTCCAGCGAGAGGCGAATTTTCTACGATTTTTTAATCCTACTTTTATTTGGTACACCCCTTCCGCTGGTCAGGACCTCACGGGCTCGCTGTGACGTAGATTAAGGAATACTTGTTGGCGTGGGTCTTATCTTTTCTTACTAATCAACGCCAAGGTATCGCTCAGCGATCGTTTTTGGTATTTTTCAGTAAACAAAAAATATATCATGCCTATATTTATCATCAAGGAAAGTGCCTCTGAATCTGGAAGTGAATAAACTGGCGATTTAAAAAAGAAGAATTTGAGGCGAGTAGTTGCCGGTCTCGACGAGTCAGCCAGCGCTAGCACTGAAACTCAGAACTACGCGGAACCCTACGTGGAAGAACCATTAGCAGACGAGGAATGGTTACAAAATTACAGAGAAGAACAAGAGGATAAGGAAGGTCTCGTGAGGGAATTCAAGTTAACGGTTATATCTGTTCCTGTAAGCGAATCTCATCCGCCTTCAACGATCTTTTTGTTTTGCTGTCCATACAATACTCTTTGAAGTCAATCTAGCACAGTGAAGAAGTTTTACCGAGCTTCTCTTTACCAAGACAAAATCTGCAGCCATTTTCCCTTCTTTTTTGAGGTATTGCGTTTTGCGAGTCGAAGGATTCCTACGTATACTTATTCTTTTTTTAGGATCAGCTGTGTTGTTACATCGAGTGGTTACGCATCTTTCAGGCATTTTCAAGGGAATTATTCCTTACTATACTGTTTATATCGCTATTCCTTTTTCACTTGAAGTCACGTGTTCCTTAATCTAGGTCACAGCAGTATTGTGACCGGGAAGAATCGCGATAGAAGACTAAGGCGAATGGTGAGCCAAAATGGCGGCAAATTTGAACGTTTTCTAGTTTCATTTTCAAATCGCGTTTTGGGAAAATCGCAATTTTTTTTTCGCGAAACGTCTATGAGATATGTGTAGATTCAGATGACTAAGTGAGAAAAATTAGGTTATGGGCACTTTAAGTTTGTCGTTTGCCAATGAGGAAAAAATATTTAATCTAGGACTAGATTAGCAGTGTATGTCACTTAGAATTAAAAAAAGAATGCGAAAAAACCTCAGAAAAGAAATAGAAAAAAAGTTGAAAAAGTGGATAGAACGATGTCGAACTCGGTTCAATGGCATTAGGGCAATGAACTTAACCTCTGCACTACCGAAACAACTCCTTTAAACTGGCAATTTTAAAGTATTTAAATGAAGCCTCTCCTAACAATTTACTTAAAGCTAACCGAATAAAAAGGCTTGGTTACTAAGAATAGCATCGACCGTCAAAAATGACATCGCTTGTTTACGAAAGAGAAATTAGCGACGGCGACAAAAACGTCACCTATAAATAAAACCTTCTCATTATCGTAAGTCTTCCGCCATTGTTCCATCTCGTTCACGTCTCACAATGTGGGCGAAGTATCCTAAAAATAAATTGGTATGAGCGGGTTAGGAGCAAAAATATAGAATAAAAAGTTGGCCGTTGTATGCTAACGGTGGCGTCAAAAGCTCAAATTTGATGATTTCGTTTCGTTGTTATGTCTTAAGAGAACAGCAAAACTATGAAATGCGTCAGTGCGGCACGTCAACCCGGTATCAAGCTAATTCACCTCAAGGTATGCTAGGCAGAGCCGAGTTGAGAAAGGCCACGGCTTCAGATCAGTTTTGTAGATTGTAGGTATCTATCATGATGTCCATTTGGATGATCTGATGGAAAGTAGTACAACTGGTGTGTTAAATCTTAGGGAGGCCACTACAATGAGATAAATGTTTGCGGAAAAGTTACTCTGCTGACGATTGAATGTTTTATAATTACCAAGAGGATGAGCAAGCTCACTAGTATAAAATTGATGAAATCGCGATCTGAAACTCTGTCAAACTTTAGACCAGGCAGAAAAAAGCAACTATGACAGTTCGCTTTCTTGCTGTGCTTTGGTTTTCTTTGGTTGCTGGATTGTTTCTCAGCGTCTTGCCCGTGTACCTTCTTCAATTTCGCAGCTTTTAGTAATTAAAACACCCCCTTGTACATGTTTTCTATGTCGACTTGATTAGCAGTCTGAATTTGCTTAACGGAATCTTTCAACATTGTTTAAATAATGTTTCTGGCACAGACAAGAGACTAGAATACGAATTCATTAGCGTTTTAAGCCGAACATCTAATTTTAGTGCTATGTTTCTGTCGTAAAGTAAAAACACACTTGAGTAATTTCGCTCGATTAGATGCGAATCTTTGAATTTGTTACGACCTTGTGCACAATCAGCTTCGAGCGCTCTCTGGCGCTTAGACTGCACTTTCGCTACAAAGGCCTCGTCACTGCGAAACGCGTTCTAATGGTAATCATCTTCATCTGGCTTCTCAACATTGCGCTCCCATCTCTACAGTGGGTACACAATGCAATCGCCCGAGGCCTGCACCTGTTTTCGTGGTTGGCTTTCCTGATCATTGATCGTCGTTCACCACCATCGGCGTCAAATTATGAGACAACAGCTGCAACTGTCTTCCTCTAACCATCATAATTTTAAAAAGCAAGTGAAGTTAGCAGTCGACATAGCTTACGTTGTTGGAATTTATTTCTTGTTCAATCTTCCTGTCCTTGTCGTTACAGCTTTGCACCAGCTAGTTATGGGTCATATAGACACCTACGATTACTACAGTTGGAGCGGAACTGTTGCTTTTTTAAACTCATTTATAAATCCATTGATTTGTCTCTGGCGAAGCAGGGAGATTCGAGATGCTGTTAGGAAGCTTCTCGGAGATAGGCTCTGCAAGAAAGGCGATCCAGATAGCTCGAAAGATCCTTCAAGAGTTCGAAGAAAATTTGAAAATGCTCCAAATCTGAGCACAGAGGGGCTTTGAAGGTACTAAGGGTTATCAACATCAACGTCTTCATCATCATCACCATCATCGTCATTAACATCATCACCATCGACATGAGTATTATAATCATCAACATCATCATTAAAATCATCATCATCATCATCATCATCATCATCAACGTCATCAGCATCATCATCATCATCATCATCATCAACGTCATCAACGTCATCATCATCATCGTCATTAACATCATCACCATCGACATGAGTATTATAATCATCAACATCATCATTAACATCATCACTAACATCACCATCATCGTCGTCATCATCAAAATCCTGATCAACTGATCAACTTCATTCTCATTGTAATCGTCAAAATCCTCAACATCATCATCGTCATTATCACCATCAACACTATCATAAACAACGTCACTGTGATCACAAACATCATTAACATGATCATCATTGTCGTCGTCGTAATCTACATCAATCTACCTAATGGTCATCATCATCATCGTCGTAATCTGCGTCATAGTCATCGGAATCATCATCATCATCACCGTCATTATTTTGGTTAGTCAATGAGGGTAAATATGGGGCAAGTAAAAGCGGACTTTTTCCATGCCTAAAGGCTTGCTGTTCCTAAGAAACAATGCCTGCTAATGAGAGTCAGAAAAAAGAACTAACCCTAACCCCCTCATAATAGCATATGGTGAACGTTTCAAGTCCAGGGCGTATTCCCTTCTTTCACTGACTTAGGAATGCTAATTTGCAAACGAAAGATGAAATACATAATCTTGTAAGACATCCTGACCAAGTCATTCGCCATTGTGGATTCATATTTTTCCTCAAGTTAGCACCAATTTTTATCTTCTTTTTCGCAAGGCACCTAAACACCCAGCTCAATATACAATATTGCTAAGCTCTCGACAGTATCTTTTAGGAATCAAATGGTAACTTTAATTACTACTGTTTCACTGAGAATACAGGATGATCAGCCTGATTGGTTAAAGCCATATTTCATCGTAATATAAAACAAACCAAATAACTGGGTTTTTCCTTAGTAATAAAGAAAAAAAATGAACTTATTGATTTTAAGGAAAGTGTATAAACACGTAGACATCAGCTGTTAACAAATAATGAGAAAATAATGCTCCCAAGAAAGATTCAAAGGCTTTTTGTGTATTTTTTGCAACTTAAGGCTTTTCAATGACCCGCGTCAGTTGGGTTCAAATTTTGATAAATGATTAAAAATATTGATTAAATAAAATCGCTAGCCTTGGAAAACTCAAGATTAATTTGTTTCAAAGTTTCAAGGTGTTATTACCCTTCGTAAAACGACTTTGTCTACTTGAGAACTCGGTTGGAGATAAACATTCTCAAGTCAATTGCCACTAGCTTTCGTAGATATGTTGTCGGTCAAATCCGGGCTTAGGTTGAATCAGTTTTTACCTTACGTAGGTTAAATTGGTAATCCTCATTTTACCTAGGTTTAATATGCACTCTACCTAGTTTAAATCAGATATCAAATCATCTTATCGGTTTCTGCATTCATACTCTTCATACTCAACAACACAACATAGTAAGGGAACAAAGAACTGCACTATGTGCTTACCGGTACTCGAACTAAAGTCCTGTGTCTTCACCATATTACAATACAACGACGAACATGTTCAATCCAACGCAGTTCTTTTCATTATTTACTTTTGCAGAATAAGTCAATTGACGTCCATGTATAACAACCAAAACTAATCCTAACCTGAATTTTAATTTTCTCTAGGCTTAAATTATAGGCTCCAAAAAATAGTTTCTTCAATTCATCTGAGTGAGTATTCAACCATCGTAGGTAAAATGAGGATCACCAATTCAACCTAGGTAAAAACGGATTGAACCTGAGAACGGATTTTACCGGCAGCTGATACATTTGATGTCAAGTTGTACAGAAGGGTTGGGGACAGTCCGTGCAGTTTATTTTGCCGATGGTTTATTTCAATCTATATGTCCACTTTTCCTCTTCATTTCAGTAATTATTATAGGATTTGAGGCGCGTGTAATACGGTCCTTGAAGACTTATATTTTGAACTGGGACTGAAATGACTCTAAGTGAAATGATTAATATATACGACGCTGAGAGCGCGATTTCTCAATCATTCATTCACCTGTACTATGAACTCGTAACAGACCAGCTCCCATATTCCTTGTTTGCTCAGATCACGTTTACTGTAAAGCAGTGCAGCATAAACGCATGAATTTTTTTCAGGCTTCTTTAGCAACTGCTTAAGTTACTGTCAAGTGCTGTGGTTTGTCTCATTTAGAGCTATCGGTTGTGTTAACACAAAGACTCGCTATACAAGGCGTGGTGCCCTAGGCACACGCAGATGCCGTGGACGCATACAGTATAAAGCTCTACGATACTGAATTAGTGCGATAAAAAGCCGCTAATTGCAATGTGTCCGTAATTTGTTATGAGATTTTACCTGTCATTTCTTTTTTTAAATCTCCCTTTCCTTTTTCTCGCGCTGCAAATATCTTTTAGGGGTTTCGTCTCTTTCTTACTGTTTGCAGAGTTCATACAGCTGGACTCGTTAAGAAACTCTGGAAACTACAAAAGCGAGGAAAGTGAGGCAGCGCTTCATGCTAACTTGACAGTGACCACGCACAATATTTTGTCCTCAGTTCACAACAGAGTTTTCACAGAATAAATTAATCGAAACTTTATGACTGGCTGTCTTTTAGAAAAAGGCTGTGGTTTATGCATGAATGGTAAGGGCCAAAACAGCGAACAAAAATATGAAACAAAGAAACTCGTCGAGTTTCACAACCATCTTCATACATTAACTAAGCTGTTTGTTGATCGCCATCTTGGATAATCAGTTGTGCTTTAATGTGAATTCGAACAAAAGCAAATCGTGAAGCAACTGACTCCTTTTATGATACGTCTTCGTGTTTACTAACTTCTTTAAAAGATAACCACTGCAGATGAACCCATGTGTAGCACAAAAGTTTCAAGATTTTATTTTTCTTCCCGGATTGATAAAATGCTAAAAATTTAACAAAGAAACCATGGTTGTAGATGTTAATATGTCCTATTTTTCATTAAAGTTCTTATTTGCCTTCCAAATACAAACATTTTAATTGCTTGGCTACCAAATAAAAGCTTTTTCAAATTATGGGCTTTAAAATTGTCTTGAAAAATTTTAGCCTTTAAAAGTAGGGCTTCCTAGACAAATTTCAGTCTATAGCTTCTTATATCGGCGAGATTAATTGTTACATGCAAAATTTTGCTCTAATATTGCCCAGGCGTTTTTCAGTAATTAACCAAAAGTTATTTCAGAGACTATTAATTTTTAAAAACTTCATTCAAAAAACAAATATGGTGACTCGCTAATTTAAGTTGGTTGGTTCAGTTTGAACTTTTTACGTAGCGTTATTACGAGAAAATGTTCCTCAGTATGACCTAGCTTCACACTTATTCGGTTTTCGTAGAAAAGTCCAGAGGGTGGACGGTGGAAAGAAAGAAAAAATTGCGAACGTCAACACTAGTAAAGCTCTTAGATGACAAGATCTGGTTAACTGGGTGCAAGAGTTGAATCATTCGCTTTTCTGGTTTCGATTCCAAGGAAGGAAGATAAATATTATGCCTTAACTGACCACTCTCCATGCATCGGCGCTTTCCATGGACAATGAAACTAATATTAAAGATGCAGTAGCTTCAAGTTTGGCTGGTAGTCACACAGTATGGGACTTAAACTAGAGTTGTCCTCAGTGAGCTCAAGAAAAGGGCCCTAAATACTCGGCCACGTTAACTCCACATAATCACCTATAGAGTTTGGAAGAACGTTTACTTTTGGCCTCTGCTTATAGCTCTGTGAGTATGGCTCACTGGCTAGCATATCCACAGGCTGCGAAGTAGCAGGACGGAAAATTAGCTTTATCACACTTCCAACACGTAAGCCTACAAGGAAGAAGAAGGCTTAAATAGCTAGTTAAAGATATTCAGATATTTATTATGGCTCAATCATTATGGCAAGCTCGTTTTCCTCACTGGCCGGTTTTAGACGACGGTGTTATTTTCCGAAATTTCACAAGAAAATCGTCTTTTCGTTGCGATTTCTTCGAGAAAACCTCAGCGATTACCTTCCTAATGGCCTTAACTCTCCACACACAGACCAAAGGATTGAGGGAAGAATTGAAAAATGCCGCTGTTTCAGACCAGCTGTAAAAATTGTAACTGTCAATGTTGCCGAAGAGGAATTGATGGCTAAGGGTGACAACTAGAACAGGAAGATTAAACAGTACATAAACTGCCACGATGGACGCAACATTTATTGCCAGCTTGATTTGCATTTGTCGCATTGCCGACGTGGACGTGAGGTGCTGTTTTTTAATTTGTCTTTGGTGGCGAATTACTGTTTTCAGGATTGTGATTTGGATGATAACAGTAGTTACGAGGAAAAAGGACCACATTGCCAGATGAATACCTCGAAAAACGACATTTTGCGCCCATTGCAAAAATGTGAACAGTATGTTTATCAACCAAATGAACAAAGCCGTTTTCAAAACTCGCCGAGGACGGACAATTGCAGAGTATCTTAGGTGATATTGTAAGGCTATGAGTCTTTCACAGCTTACAGCACTCAATGTCGTGAATGACACTCCGTAGTAAACGTAAAATCCCGACGAGTAAAGCATTCTCACCGAGCAGGGAACGAAGCCGTGTGCGTTTTCGAGCAGTCTGTAGGCCACATAGCTCGGTTGAACTAGGATGCCAACCTGGAGGTCCGAGATCGCCAGGCAGGCAAGGAGGATATTGCAAGGCGATTGAAGGGATTTCCTTGTCAAAATGATCAATACTATGAGCAGATTCGCCATGATAGCGAAAGGCGACAACACGGCATTTAAGGCACCTGTTACGAGATTAGTTTCGGCTCGTTGATGGAATACGTCGAATTTAGCATCAGGGAGATGGAAGCACTGACCGTCATCACCTGGTCCATGATTCGCTGGCGAAGTTGTGATGCTCAAATTGTGGGAAAGAAAGGTAGTAGAAGACTTCATTCTCCACGGTGTCTCGAAACTTGTGCTTCTCCTACAGTAACTTTGAACATATGGAACCGGAACCGGAGTGTTGAAATACCACTTTCGTCTCTTTCTTAAACACTTCAATACTGAAAGACTGAAAGTAATTACTAACGGAATATGTCCGTAAAAACGGCAATAACGCGTTTGTTGATTGTAGCCTATATGTCATGTAATTTGAAAATGTATTTCAAACAGGACAGACATGATGGAGCAGAACTAACCAAGAATCTGCAGCTGATCGAGCAATCTATGATTTTTTTTTTAGACTAAAAAAGGAAATTATGCAAATCACTGTATTTTATCGGTAATGACGTCGGGAGGAATTCAATTTATAATGCGATATGTATAATTCGGATTTTCTACCACTGAATTAAAGGAGGCTCGTGGAACATTTGGAAACGAAACGTCGAAAGATGACAACGTCGTAATTGTAAAAAAGAAAAGTGTTGAATTCTTAAGCTCCTTGATTCTGAAATTAGGCACTTTAAGATCTACGACGGAGACGGCGATGCAATCTTCCCTTTCGTAAGCAAGAGAGACTTACGACAATTTTCACTATTAAAGGGGCACTGCCATGAGCTGCGCATGCTCGAGTTTGTTTGCTCTCGAGCCCACGGAAAATTCTAGCCGCCATCATGGATTCACGCGTGAGTCACGTATATTCGCCAGAGTTTCTCCTTTGTCCACCATGGCCCTCCCCAGTGGACACCATTTTGAATTTGTCGATTCAACTTGAAAAAAGTTCACCTAACACTTTTCAAGTTTTCACAAGACGCTAGCGCATGCGCTTCTCGTGGCAGTTTCCCTTTAAAGTGCCCATAACCTAAAACGTTTTATTTTCCTATTTGAAAGTCCATATTAAAAAATGAACTTTGCCGAAAAAATTTTTCAATTCCAGCGAGAGACGAATTTTCTACGATTTTTTAATCCTACTTTTATTTGGTACACCCCTTCCGCTGGTCAGGACCTCACGGGCTCGCTGTGACGTAGATTAAGGAATGCTTGTTGACGTGGGTCTAATCTTTTCTTACTAATCAACGCCAAGGCATCGCTCAGCGATCGTTTTTGGTATTTTTTAGTAAACAAAAAAATCAATCATGCCTATATTTATCATCAAGGAAAGTGCCTCTGAATCTGGAAGTGAATAAACTTGCGATTTAAAAAAAAAAGAATTTGAGGCAAGTAGTTGCCGGTCTCGACGAGTCAGCCAGCGCTAGCACTGAAACTCAGAACTACGCGGAACCCTACGTGGAAGAACCATTAGCAGAGGAGGAATGGCTTCAAAATTACACTGAGAAGAACAAGAGGATAAGGAAGGTCTCGCGAGGGAATTAAAGTCAACGCTTATGTCTGTTCTTGTAAGCGAATCTCATCCGCCTTCAACGATCTTTTTGTTTTGTTGTCCATACAATACTCTTTGAAGTGAATCTAGCCCAGTGAAGAAGTTTTACCGGGCTCCTTTTTACCAAGACAAAATCTGCAGCCATTTTTCCTTCTTTTTTGAGGTATTGCGTTTTGCGAGTCGAAGGATTCCTACGTATACTTATTCTTTTTTTAGGATCAGCTGTGTTGTTACATCGAGTGGTTACGCATCTTTCAGGCATTTTCAAGGGAATTATTCCTTACTATACTGTTTATATCGCTATTCCTTTTTCACTTGAAGTCACGTGTTCCTTAATCTAGGTCACAGCAGTATTGTGACCGGGAAGAATCGCGATAGAAGACTAAGGCGAATGGTGAGCCAAAATGGCGGCAAATTTGAACGTTTTCTAGTTTCATTTTCAAATCGCGTTTTGGGAAAATCGCAATTTTTTTTTCGCGAAACGTCTATGAGATATGTGTAGATTCAGATGACTAAGTGAGAAAAATTAGGTTATGGGCACTTTAAGTTTGTCGTTTGCCAATGAGGAAAAAAATATTTAATCTAGGACTAGATTAGCAGTGTATGTCACTTAGAATTAAAAAAAGAATGCGAAAAAACCTCAGAAAAGAAATAGAAAAAAAGTTGAAAAAGTGGATAGAACGATGTCGAACTCGGTTCAATGGCATTAGGGCAATGAACTTAACCTCTGCACTACCGAAACAACTCCTTTAAACTGGCAATTTTAAAGTATTTAAATGAAGCCTCTCCTAACAATTTACTTAAAGCTAACCGAATAAAAAGGCTTGGTTACTAAGAATAGCATCGACCGTCAAAAATGACATCGCTTGTTTACGAAAGAGAAATTAGCGACGACGACAAAAACGTCACCTCAAAATATAACTTTTCATTATCGTAAGTCTTCCGCCATTGTTCCATCTCGTTCACGTCTCACAATGTGGGCGAAGTATCCTAAAAATAAATTGGTATGAGCGGGTTAGGAGCAAAAATATAGAATAAAAAGTTGGCCGTTGTATGCTAACGGTGGCGTCAAAACCTCAAATTTGATGATTTCGTTTCGTTGTTATGTCTTAAGAGAACAGCAAAACTATGAAATGCGTCAGTGCGGCACGACGTCAAGCCGGTATCAAGCTAATTCACCTCAAGGTATGCTAGGCAGAGCCGAGTTGAGAAAGGCCACGGTTTCAGATCAGTTTTGTAG
>NC_090885.1:54808758-54811258 GCF_036669925.1 Montipora capricornis
CAGCTTTGAGCGTTACACTGCCTTACGATTACACCTTCGCTACAAAGAAGTGGTCACTTCAGAGCGCGTCCTCAAGGTGGTAGTTGGAATATGGCTCTTGGACATCCTTTTAACCGCTCTGGAATGGATCACTCAAACTAAGCATCTTCGGAATGTCCACGCTGGTGTGTTGCTTTTTTGCCTTCTCTTGACTCTTGCCACTCACGCCAAGATCTTTTTGATCTTCCGACGGCACCAGCGCCAGAAAAATAGCTTCCATGTTTGTCGCAGAGATCCGTTGAAAACCACCATTCAACGGCAAAGTAGACCATAATTATAGCTGTGAATGTGGCTTACATAGTGGCGATTTATGTGATCTGCAACATTCCTGTTTTGGTTGTAATGGCCTATCTTTTTGCCGGGGGACGCTTCGCCACCTTAACTTTGATGTATTCAGCTGGTCCGAGATTATCGCTTTCCTAAACTCGTTGATAAACCCGATACATTGTTGCTGGAGAAACAGGGAAATTCACCGAGCAATCTTGGGTCTTTTTTCCAACTTTGTTTGTTTGAGAAAGTGTTCGTTGCATGCAGGTGGATTTATGTAAATCATGAGTTTGTATAAGAGGCAGTCATAATGAACTCGACAATTACGTTCGCCTGCTGCCGCCGGCTGACAAACACTGCACCAAAGTAGAGTATAAGGCAATATCCGTAGTTGACAACACCTTATTGACAGATAAAACCGAGATTCAAAACGCCAGCAAACACGAATAATGAAAATGTGACACGAAAAACGTGTTTAATTAAGAAAGGTTATTGTATATGGAGACGTCGATCCATGCTATTTTGCCGAACTTCAAGCAAGTTATAGCTACTTAGACTTTTCACTCGTAATGCTGCCCTGCTGAAAATGAAAATGGCCATAATAAATGCCATCTTTCCGCTAATAGAGGAAAGCGTACTGAGTCACTTGGTGAACTGGCACTTGTCAACTGCATTGCCACGACATGTCAATTAGGAGTGACCCATTCACCAGAGCCTCGGATCGTATGTCTGCGCATTACCCGAGGCTCGGGGAAACTCTATGTAGGAGAACATTGCGCCGTATGGTTGGTTCTTTTAGCCAAAAATTGGCTATTTGAACCTTACGACGCCTGCTCACGGCTCCTGTCAACATGAATGCACCAATCAGACACGCTTTTCATTGTTCTTCACGAAAACCAAGGAGAGGGCACTTTATTTCAGCGTTCCCAGAGCTCTCCTCTCCGTAAGTCATGCGCAAAAGAGAAGCGCTTTGGGGTCGAGATTGGAAGTGACCAAGTCATTTTGTTACGAGTAGAATGTACAGTACATTATTAATTATTACATTGTATTTGTCAAAACCCATGAAAGCCGAGTGTTTTGCCTCGTTTTGTTTTTTGTTCCAAAGACTGCAAAACGCTTTAATAAACCATATTATGATCATTATCCTCAAAATCACATCACATGGTACAAAATCCGTCATGCTGGAGGGCAAGCTCATTATTATTCCCCCACTGGGACATTAAACAAAGGCAAGCCAAGCTTGACTGGTTCAGGTCTCTTTGTTTTATGTCCCAGTGGGAGAATAATAATGACCTTGCCCTCCAGCAGGGCGGATTTTGTACCATGTGATCGCTTGTTGCAAAAGGCCTATCGGTGAGCGATAGAGCGCATGCTCATGACTTCATGAAATTCACTAATGGCGTCGTTCTTCACTTCGGCGTTTAAGTAAATAGGACATTTTCATGATGACGCCATTTGATTACAAGTACCAGAATCCTACAGGTTTTGCTTGCCTCGTTCTAATTAGAGCTATTATTATTTTTACCTCTCTGGGAATATAGAATTTAAATAAAAAAAAGAAAAACATATTAACTGAATTCTGGTAGTTGTAGTCAAATGACGCTATCGTGAAAATTGAAAGCAAGCTACAGCCAAATATCGCCTTCGAAGTTCGATAATCCACAAAATACTGGCGATCAAAAACTGGTAAATCATTGCGGGACAAAAGTGCCCTTTTAAAATTTCTTATTTATAAGCCTTTACAATGCATTATTATGCGGCTTGTGTTTCTAGCTGATATAACGCACTCTGTGATTGGCTGAGAGCAGCTAAACGCTAGGGCATTATTCTTCCGTAATGCCCACGGGCCTATGATTGATTATGCAGATTAATTTTTTCTTCTTTAGAACCGTTGTTTTAGCCATATAATAAACAACTTAACAACCTCGACCGTTTGGTCGTTACAGCAAAATCTTAAAACCTCGGCCTAGATGTATTGACCTCGCTATCGCTCGGTCGATACGGCAAGGCCTCAGTTTTAGATTTTGCTGTAATGACCTCTCTCTTGGTTGTTAAGTAGTTATTAATTAAATTTATAATTTCATGATAAAAGTGCATAATTATGCAAAAATAACAAAGGCTGCCCTTGTAAAATTTCTAATTTATAACCCATTTGTCAGAGGTGGTTGACTCTACAATATTCAATTCTGATTTT
>NC_090885.1:54821258-54836258 GCF_036669925.1 Montipora capricornis
AACTTTCTTCCCTAGAATTTTGTATCCGGTGCTTGGCGCGGGCTGCATGACGGGTTCGGATAGTTCAAAGTCAAACCCGTGTCCAGCTCCTCCGCGTACTTGCATGCCTCCTTAACCAACGAAGTGAATCCCTTCTCACTTGCCCTCTCTTCAAACTTCTGAACTAACCTCATGGTAGGATCTGTATTCTCATACAGCTTAATTGCAAATTTGATTTTTGTTAGCTTGTATTCCTGGTCAATTGCGCGTAGGCCACGCCCACACTTGTCCCTGGGTAGATACAACATAGCCGTCGAACTTAGCGGATGCTTCCCTCCGTTCTCACATTATTATTATTATTATTATTATTATTATTAATTAGAGGTTTCCGGTTCTTTTAAGAAATGCACACTTGCAGCTAAGGCCTCCAGTGTACAATGAACGTCGTTTGTACTTTGGGGGGTGGGGAAGGCTTGTTACAACAGTACAATTTGCCAGCGATAGCAACTTACTGCTCTGCAGTGAGTAGACTGCATGTGCCTGCAAATAGGCCATTTCCGAGTTCAAGTCTGCCTCCTCTTCAAAGCGAGTCTAAGTGCGAAGTTTTTGTAGTGGTAATTACTTCTACTTTACATATGAATGAAAACTAATTTTCATAACAAAAACCTCGCACTTAGACTCGCTTTGAAGATGAGGCTGGCCAGAACTCGAAAAAAGGCTATTCCAACATCCTGTTAAGGAAGACTTATTGACGGAAAAAATGAAGGGAAGTGTTTCTTAATAAGTCCTCCTTGAGATAGGCGCTTTTTAAAGCTTTTTTATATTTTTTTATGTTTAGCGACGAGGTTTTTGCAAGATTGAGTACACAACCCGGATTCGTCATTTCAAATCAGAGTTAGTCTAGTTAATTTTCGACTTACAACGATAGCTGTAAATTGCTCCTCCAAGTCTTAGTTTTCTTCTAAAATATCTAAAATCACCTCAAAGTCGTTACCAAAAGGAAATAACTCGTCTCTTCCAGCCGCTATCTTGGTTTGTCGAGCACGGTCAGAGTCACGTGACTTGCACATTGAACATCAGAAAGCGCTCTATTGTTTGACTCTTTGAAGTTCGCGGACTATCCTTACCAGTCCTCTCTACTATCTTTGTTCAAATGCACTTAAACTTTGCTATGGGAAAAACGCTAAAAGAAAAAGCGACAGAGTTATATCTTTTCGCCTATTGACACTTTCATGACCAAACAGCTCAAGCAATCAATAGTTCGCGAGTCAAGGATTTATCCTCCTGCAGTGAAATCTTCTTCAGGATTTTGTTTATATCGGAAATTTAATGATATGTGATGCGCATCCTGGGAAACCTCTTACCCAGGACTTCGCACCTTAATTCTCCCGCCCCAGCTCAGAAATCAAGGCAGAGGTCCTGGGAACGAAAAAAAAATTAGGAGCCACTGTATTTAATTAATCGAGTAAATGTGTCTTCCACCAGCCAATTATACTACATGTCAAAATACCGGGAATTACTCATCAAATGTGAGAGACGAATGTTTCTTTCATTGCCAATGATTTTTATTTGCCATTAATTGAGAATGAGCATGCATTGATTCGACCTTAACATTCAACCCTATGAATGATTCTCTCCCTTGTACATACATCTCTTTGCCATTATTTACTATTTACGCTCAGCGTACAGTTGTAAATTCCTCTTTTAATTTCTCTGATACAATCTTATTGCCCTCGCTCTCTTCCCTTCTTGCGTCCTTATGGCCTGTTAAAGCCGGTTTTATGGTTGGGTAGGTCGAGAGATGGTATAAACTGTTTCCTCTTTGGAAGCATAGTTTGCGAAGACAGGAACAAAACTGTAAAATAAAGACTAAAATGAATGAACAAATAAATAGCTGTGTAGCTTAAGTAGCTTTAAATACCCATAAAACGGTGGACTGATGGTGAGTGCGGGGAGTAGAATGAGCGCACCGTCTGCCTCGGGTTTGTTAGTTGAATTAATGTTACGAGTTATTGACGTTAAATATGGTCGCGTCGCACTTTATTTTATGTTACTTTAATAAATAGTAAAAGGAAAACCAATCTGAGTAGGAGTTTACGCAACACTTATGCTTTAAATTGATCGTCAGTGATTATCGGTGAATATTCACCTCGACTCCGTCTCACTGAATATTCACCGATAATCACTTCGCCTTCGGCGAATAATTGTTAAATAACCGGAATCTCAATGTTCAGGTTGTTTTTAAACAAAAATCGTAATCTTTGAGCTTGATTAACAAGATTCTTTTTTAGCTTTAGCTTACCTTACAGTCCATAGCTCTTTTCCCGCTTTGGAAAGGACTAATAAAGGCCTCACTCTGAATGGTAGTCAGTGTTAGCATCAGTATTGCTGATAGGAACACGAACATAATAACTTTTCTTCTGGTCATGTTCCTATCTTTCAATACTAATCGTTGTGATAGCACTCTGGCTTATAAAATAACGTCCACGAATCGTTATTTTCATACACAAAGTTTCAAGTGTTTGAATGCTTTTCAAAAGGGCCTCCGTCATTTTCTTCCACGCTTGAGGGTTTGGCATAGCAACAGCATTAATTTTTGTGCGCAACAAAATCACACGGTGTCTTTTAATTGCAATACCAGGAAGATTTAATTGCTGTTGTGTTAGCGCCGAGGAAGCTCTCAAAGGATGCACAATTCACGTAATCATTCCATTCGTTTGCCGAAATTTGATACTAGAGAGTTCTCCTTCGATACGGCCAGCTTAATCAGCACTTTTATGACTTTTGCACAATGGCCGGATCTTGCTATATATTGCTTGCATAAATTGATTGCCCTTTGTGGACTCATCATGTACTTGACTGTACAGGCTCACACTCATTTTTTTTTTTTTAAATCTCCATATGAAAACGCTTTCATGCATTTTGTCTGCCAAAAAGGTTCTTCATTCAGCTTTAACTTCAAGAAACTAAGGCTATACCCCGAGTCCCTCTCACTTTAGAACCCCCATTTACCTTTGGAGAGTTCAATCTAGATTGATCGTAACATTTGCTAGTCACGAGCATCTCTCAGTGAAATCCCATTACACTCATCTTGAAGTTTTCGAAAAATTCGGGCGAAATAAAACACAAAGCCAAGTTCACCTGCAGATCTGAAGAGTTTTGCCATTTCGACATCATAACCGCAATTAAAATTGTCAAAATCTTAAGCTGTTTTTCGCTTACAAGTCATCGAGTATCACACAAACAAAGAGATTACTGTTTCAGCTCATCATCATTATCATCCATCACACTTTGACAAAGCGCTGTAGTCGACTCTGTTGAATCAAACAAACGCACTGGCTACTGATGTAACGGTTGCCAATATTTGGATATGTTGGACGCGCAGCGTAAGAGTAGTTTTCATTGGCGACACTGAGCCATTGAATTGTAGTTTATTAGTGTCTACACTGACCTAACAAACGTGTTAATGATCAAATTAAACGTTATTGATTTTGCGTATGTTGCTTCGGTTGGTAGCTGAAATCAGTGCTTACTGAGCGTATTAATAGTATTGATCATCATTTCGTTGCATGGGGAATACGCACTTGGAGCTAACTTCTAATTGCTTGTTGATTGGCTAAAAACATTAACTCTTTGACCCCTTTGATCTAAAACTTCATTCTCCTAACTACTTCCATAGATTTTTTCTTTAGCTGGTCATGAGAATTTGGCGCTCTATCAGGATCATACACTTCAGCGGATTATATTGTTTATTCTCAATACTTGTATGCCTGACAGCGTAATCGGAAATTGAGTGGAAAATTGACATACTGGTCAATCCCGTGAGTCAAATGGTTGAGGTGGCTCTCAAACTTCCAAAAAATCCAGCATTTGATACGTCCAACAAAGTTTCAAGTAGAATGTTTGATCGAAAACTCAAAACTTTGCTCAATATTTGGCTAATGATTTGTGCTGGCTAAGTGTGGGATGATTAACGGTGAAACATGTACATATTGACATAAATGACAGCAATGTTGGAACGAGACGTATGAATAGATACAAACATGCTATAAAAGCAGAAAAAGAACAAATAACAACATTCGTTAGGGTTACAAATTTCAACAAAAATGATGTGGTATAAATACGTGAAATCAAATTTAAAGTAATTATTTGATTTCTTAGTGATAAAGGCAGTGCCTTTGTTAAAAGAAGCAACCCACTAGTTATTCTCCGATGGCAAAAATGTATAGTAATGCGCTTGAGGAAAATAGAAAGTTTCAATTTGCAGACTATATTAATTCTGTTTATGAAATATTAAGAGTGGAAAAATATATTTCGGTCATGACAAATACCCAAACTGCTTTTGCAAAAAAATGGCATAGGTTTCTCTAGTGGCATATTTTGGTGTTGTTAAAAAACTGTTAGTCAAGTCAAGTGTTTTGATCTGTAAATCTGTAGTGTATTTTAGTGCTTGTAAAATTAAAAAAAAAAAACGACTCTGAATTTGGCCGCCTGAGACATCAAATTTCTTGCTGAGAAAGCAAGCAAGTTGATTATTCAAAGCCAAGTGTAATTGTTATATGTTTAAAACGAAGTTTGTGAAGGGTTTTACAGTAAACTGCACATAACCAAACAAGGTCTTATTTGAAAATTATAACAAAGCTATCTATTTTCAAGCACGTATTTCCGTAGACATAAAACTTCATTTTCCTTCCATCTATGACTCATTTTTGGCACCTTTTTTTTTGTCTACTAATGGTGTCTTTAATTTTATAGCTAAGGTTTCACATAACCATATCATTTTAAAATTATGTACCATGGCTTAATTTTATTTACTATAATTTCTTCATTTCTTAAAAGGATGATTTCTCAATTTTGAATTGCTTCTTCTTTTGCTGGTTGTAAGTTCTTTTCTAAATGTGATTTGAGTAGCACTAAAGTGAACCTGTTTGCTCTACATCTGGCGTTATTCTAATTCTATAATATGTTAAGTTGGAGAAGAAACAACCTGATACTTTAAACTTTTACTCGACTAACAGTTTTGATCCGGAAAGGAAAGGACAGGAAAGCAAAGGAAAGGAACTTTACATAAGTGCCTAGTGTTGTGTTAGCTTACATGAGGTATTGTTAAAGTTAGTTAAATGGCGTCTTGAAGTAAACACGTGTTTTTCATTAAAGACCACCATAAGCCCAAATAACCCGACATGGTGACAACGGGAAGCTCCCAATAGCCTTTAAACTAAAAGAGAATCAACCAAAACAGACATGACAGACCAAGGTCAACACGAATCCGGAATTCAAGCTGAACAAGCTGAAGTAGTTGAAGAGTCGAACGAAGGCGCTCACCCTGCACAACCAGCCGCGCAACCACAAGTCGCTGCAGCTGTACAGCAGCCCGTGATTCAACAGATATCCATGGCGAGTTATCAAGTTCCATCACCCGAAAATTTCAGCTTCAAACCCGAGGAATGGTCCCGCTGGATCAAGCGTTTCGAACGATTTCGAAAAGCAACCGGACTCGACCAAAATGACGGCGAGGCAAATTTCCCTTTCGTAAACGGTCGTTGCCATTTCTCAGAACGGTCGTTGCCATTTGAAACGGTCGATGCCATTTATAACGGTTGACGGCACACTTCACTTCAAAGAAAATTAAAAGAAACAAACTAAGAAAAAATATTAACAAAAATTAAGACAAAAAAGGAAAAAAAACATTTATAAAAGAAAACCCGGAGGGAAAAAAGTGTCCGAAAATTTCAAGACTCGAACTCGGGTTCTTAGCCCTCACCACCTCACCAACCTTTTGAGTTCTTAGACCTAATGAGTGTAATTCAGAGCTAAGGCTAAGAAATGGCATCGACCGTTTCAAATGGCAACGACTGTTCTGAGAAATGGAAACGACCGTTTACGAAAGGGAAATAGGCCACGGCCAAGTGAACACTTTGATTTATTCGATGGGCGAAGAAACTGATGACATCTTAGTGTCATTCGGACTAACAACTGAAAAAGCAAAGCAGTACAGCGTAGTGAAAGGCAAGTTTGAAGTTCATTTCGCGGTAAAGAGAAACGTAATATTTGAAAGAACTAAGTTCAACCTGAGAAGTCAACAAGATGGCGAGTCAGTTGATAAATTTATAACGGATTTGTATTGTCTTGCTGAATACTGCAAATTTGGAACTCTAAGGGACGATCTCATCCGAGCTAGAATCGTGGTAGGGCTAAAAGACAAAAAGCTCTCTGAAAAACTGCAACTGGATTCTAAGCTGACATTTGAGAAAGCAATCACGAAAACCAGGCAGTCGGAGACAGTTAAAAAGCAGCAAACGTTCATACAGGAAACCAAATCTGACCCACCACCAGCTAATGTTGACCGTTTGTGCAAAGGAAAGGGGAAAGATTCTAAAGAGGATTTAAAGAAGAAAAAGAAACCACCCAAGTCTAAACATGGGAAAACTCCTGAAACACAATGTTCAAGGTGCCTGGGCCAACCACATCCAAAGAAACTATGTCCAGCCAGAGAATCAAAATGTAAGAAGTGCTCCAAAGTAGGGCTCCGCTCAACTAGACGAGAGAGTGGGTGAAGTGCATTTTCCGGGGAGACAAAAAGAAGAAGAGGAAGAAGAAGAAGAAGAAGAAGAAGAACAAGAGTTTTTCCTAGGTGAACTCACTGAACTATCTGCGGTCCGAGGAAGTACAGGAGATTCATGGAAAGTTAAAGTTTCACTGAATGGAATGCTAGCAGAATTTAAAGTGGATACCGGTGCAGATGTAACAGTAATTCCACCTAGTCTGTATCACAGTTTGCAACCAGCTCCATCACTTAGCAGGACCACCAGGCTACTGATGGGTCCATATGCATGTAAACAGAAATTGAACTGTCTAGGGACGTTCATAGCAGACTTGCAAGTGCATGATAAGATTGCTAAGGAGCAAGTGTATGTCATAGAAAATTTGGAGCGACCTTTGCTAGGAAGACAGCCAGCTGAACTACTAACGCTGATAACCAGATTTGACAGCCTGAGCAGTGATGACTACAAGAGTAAAGTAGCAGACAAGTACCCCAAGTTGTTTGAAGGACCAGGTGTCATGAAGGACAGTTACTGCATCACATTCAAAGAAGATGCCAGACCTTTCCAAGTGTCAGTCCCAAGGAAGGTACCCTTCCCCTTGTATCAGAAAACAAAAGAAGAGTTAGACAGGATGCTGAAGGCAGGTGTCATATCCACAGTAGACCAAACCACTGATTGGTGCGCCTCCATGGTTGTGACCCCGAAAAGTAATGGCGAGGTCAGAGTCTGCGTCGACCTAAGCAAGCTAAATGAGTACGTCAAGAGGGAAAACCACCCACTTCCTGCAGTAGATACAACACTCGGGAGTTTGGAAGGCTCTAGAGTGTTCTCTAAACTTGACGCGAACTCAGGATTCTGGCAGATAAAGCTAGCGTAGGAATCAAGACCGATGACAACGTTCATCACCCCGTGGGGCCGTTTTGTTTCAATGTGTTGCCCTTCAGAATCAGTTCTGGTTCTGAGAAATTCCAGGAGAATATGAATCTTATCCTCCAGGGATTGGATGGCGTGGAGTGCAACATAGACGACGTTTTAGTCCATGGCAAAGACCAGACTGAACACGATCAGAGGTTAGAAGCTGTCCTTAAGCTGTCTGGTCGAAGCTGGCGTGACACTCAACTTGAAGTTCCTCGGACACGTTATAAGCTTCAGTGGAATTGAGGCAGATCCTGAAAAGCTACAAGCAATTGCAGACGTACTGCCACCTCAAAACGTGCAAGAAGTGAGAATATTTCTTGGCATGGTGAACCAACTAAGCAAGTTTTCCGAGCACCTCGCTGACAAGACAAAGACCATCAGAGACCTTCTTCAAAAAGGAAACCAATGGATATGGGGAAGGGAGCAACAAAAAGCATTTGAGCAGATCAAATCTGACCTCACGCAAGCTCCAGTGCTGGCTCTGTACGATCCAAACAAGGAAACCAAAGTGACAGCCGATGCTTCATCCTTTGGCCTAGGAGGGGTACTCCTGGCGGCCAGTCTCATTAATGTTGCGAGCGATGTCTCCCACCGAAACCAGATCTGCACAGATCGAAAAAGAAGCCTTAGCGCTCACTTGGGCATGCCAACGATCCTGGAAGTACAAAGTGGGAAAATCAATCTCTGTGGAAACAGACCATACACCCCTGGTGCCACTCCTGAGTACTCACACACTTCCTCCGAGAATCCAAAGATTTAGAATGCGACTGATGAGATTCCACTCAAGGAGATCAAGCATGTCCCCGGAAAGAAGATGTACATAGCTGATGCGCTTTCAAGACTCCAAACGCGAAACCAAACAGTGAAGTCACCAATTGACGATGACGAAATGGAACATTGGAAGCGTGATCTCATCCCTGCCTGCCTCAGACACACGATTACAGCAGATCGTGGAAGCACAGGAAGAGGATCCTGTTTGCAGGCATGACAAGTAATCATTAAACGATGCAATGAAACCCTATTGTCAAGTAGGGGTGAACTGTCTGTGGTGCAGAACATTCTGCTCAAAGCATCCAGGATCGTAATCCCTTCCTCCATGCGTCTCGCCATACTTGACAAGATTCACAAAGGCCATCAAGGGATCGCTAAGTGCCGTGAGCGGGCCAAGAACTCTGTTTGGTGGCCAGGACTCAGCCGAGAAATCCAGGATATGGTGCAACAATGCAGAGTTTGCGCTCTCCAGAGAGAAAACAGGCCTGAACCGCTTATCACGACACCCTTACCCGACTGTCCCTGGCAAGTCGTAGCCATAGACCTCTTTGAGATGAAAGGTGTTGATTACCTTATCGTTATAGACTACTTCTCAAGGTACGTTGAAGTAGCAGCTATGCAGACGACCACAAAGTCAAGTGATGTCCTTCGGGCACTTAAGTCTATATTTGCAAGACGTGAGATCCCAGAGCAAGTGCGATCTGACAATGGTCCTCAGTTTGACAGTGCAGAATTCTCCTACTTTGCTAAGGAAATCAATGGGGATTCAAGCATAGCACAAGTAGCCCTAGATTTCCCCAAGCAAATGGAAAAGTTGAGCGGGGAGTTAGAACTGTGAAGAATCTTCTAACAAGGGAAAAAGACCCTACTAAAGCATTACTCGCCTACCGATCAACATCACTAGCATGCAAGTTCTCCCCTGCCCAGTTGCTGATAGGAAGGCAGATTACGAACAGCGTTCCATTATTCCACACCCAGCTGAACCCGCGGTGGCCTGACCTGGGATAACCTGCGTACAAGAGAGAGCATGAGCAAATTGAAGAAGGAAACGGTGTTCAACACCAGGCACAAGGCCAAGCCCTTGCCTTCAATTGGACGGGGTACTGAAGTTTTCGTCAAGGACCTTCAGCGCTTACGAAAAGTCATCCACGCAGCATCGACGCTTCGGTCGTATAAAGTTGAAACACCGACCAGCACGATAAGAAGAAACCGTATTCACCTTACTCCAATGCCAAATCAGCAGAAGCAACATGAGCGGCCAACACCAATGATGAGCCAAGTTTCCACAGAAGACAAAGTAGCAACACCAGTTCGGAAGGACACTCCTGTTACTAAGGGAGACGTTCAAATAGCCCCTGTAACACCCATTCTTGCCACTAGGCCCAAGAGAATTATAAGACTATCGTTTAAAGTAAGAGAGACCATCGTTGAAAGTAAGAGACAATCTAGGTTTAGCTTGAGATTTCATTATGTTATAAGATTACGTAGATCATTTGTTAGACTTCTCACATGTTAGCTTACATGAAGTATTGTTAAAGTTAGTTAAATGGCGTCTTGAAGTAAACACGTGTTGTTCATTGAAGACCACCGTAAGCCCAAATAACTCGACATCTACTAGTCGTTCTAGCATTGGAGCACCAATTGGGGACACTATAAACTGAAATTAAATATTGGTTTAAATCTGTCTGACTTGCTATCCAGCTGACAGCTGTATGTTTACTTTTTTACTTTTTTATTTATTTATTTTTCTCTTTATTAAAACCCTTTTCCGTACCTTTAGTTATGTAATCGTGGTGGCTTACATTTACGAAAATCGTTCAATTATAAGCGACTTTAAAAGCAGGAACAAATAAAAACAGCTATTAGAAACTACGTTCTGGTGTCATCATCAAACATTCTCAATCTGTTAGTCCACTGATAAGAAAGGCGTTTTGACTCGGCTTGTGATTGGTTGCTTTTTGTCCCTGTCTCTGTTGTGATTGGCCAGTCTTTGACCAACATCCCTATTTGAGAATCACGAGATGCCACACGCGAAAAGCAAGCGAAATCGTGTGGCACACGCTCTGTAATTTTGCTATATATAGAGTTCACAGGGAAGCAAGGGAATAACAAAGATCTCGAAGGATTAGTCGCAGTATTCTGATTTTCCATAGTTATATGATTTGTCCTGCTTCAACGACATTTAGTTGTATGTTCACAAAACGAAAAAAGAAATCAAATTGGGCCCATGGAAAGAGACGTCCTACTTCACAACATTGCCCCGGTTGTTTAAAATTCGTCTAACGCTAACCTTAGATTGAAACTAAGGACTTTATTTCTCTACTCCCAAAAGTGTTCAGCAGTGATATTCGGCAACATTTTACATTGGAGAAAGTCAACCTCGAACACAAAAATGAGCAAAAGAAATCGGCTTTCGAACAATAATGATGAATAAAATCTACTTTCGTTGCAGAACATTGCTCTTCATTTAGCGGACACAGGATGTCACCTTGACGCAGCAACTCGTTTGCGTTCATCTGACAAACAAGAGAGGCGTACTCGTGAACAAAAGGAACGAAAAAGTACCGGACGCTGCCATGCAAGCCGAATAGAACCACAAAAGGTAAGAAAGGGATAGGGCATATACTATATCTTTATTATCTATTTATTCAAACGCTTTTCAGTGTTGGCTGAAATCTCTGCCGCAATTATTCTAGTCATTTGACAAAACACGGTCAACGTTTAAAAATACTGACATCATGTCTCGAGATGTTACTATGGCTATGGCTTTATTATACACAGGCTTATTCCAAAATGGCCGCCATTTTAGTATTGTTTTGTTTCTATGCAAATTGGCCCCTATGGCCTCGCTTTCAAACGTAAAATTCAAAAGAATATTTAAACTTGAACGAGGCCATAAGGGCCAATTTGCATGGAAACAAAAGACTACTACAATGACGGCCATTTTGGAACAAGGTGTAAAGCGTTACTGTAGTATTTGACTGAGCAGAGATTGTGCAATGGTTAGAGCATTCGGCTCCCACCATTGTGGCCCGGGTTCAATTCCCGGTTTCTGCGTCATATGTGGGGTTATTTTATTGCTTCTGTTCTATGATTTAATTGTTTTATGTGCGGTGTCTCCATGTAGCAACCCAGCGCTAAGTACATTTGATTTTTAAGTTAATAAAGTTCATCATTACTTTCAAACAGGTCAGAACGCGACAAAACACAATTTTTAGTGCTCTGAAACTCACTCTCTTTTTTCTTTAGATTTCGTGCCTAATTTTAATTTTTAACTTTTTATTATTGTGAACTGGCCAAGCCGAATATAAAGAGCGCAATCAACTTTTTTTATTGGTGTCGTTCAAGGTGGGATCTCTTAACCCTTTAAGGCCTGAGAGGCGGGGGAAGGGTCATTGACGAATAAAATCGTCTTGCGTTAGACAGAGTAAAAGCTGTAAGTGGTGCTTTAAGGTACTTTTACATTATTATTGTGAACTGGCCAAGCCGAATTTAAAGAGCGCAATCATTTTTTTTTCCTAAATTAGTGTCATTCGAGGTGGGATCTCTTAACCCTTTAAGCCCTGAGAGGAGGGGGGGGGGGGGGGGGGGCATTGACGATTAAAATCGTCTGGCGTTAGACAGAGTAAAAGCTGTGAGTGGCCACTGGGAGTTAAAGGTGCTTTTACACTGTGAATTTTTTTATGCAACTTGTCTCGAAACGCCATGGCGAGATAATTGACAACTATCCACCACCAGCCACCGACCTTGAGGTAAATACGTGTTTTAATTTTATATTTATTAAAACATTGAGATAAAATAGCACAAAAAGATGATTTTAACTTATTTATTCCTGCAACAATTGAAATATTTTCGAGCGCAAATCCACCTGAGTTGCTCGGAGGTGAATAGCAAAGGATATTTGGAGATTGAGTAGCCAATCAGAGCGTGCCTTCAAGGCTATCCACAGTTTTAGCATATACTAAGTTCCAATGTAACATACCGGTACCTTGCAACGACTAAAACCGTTGCAAAAAGTGGATTTGAGTTCTACTTTCCAGAAAGTTGCAACACATTTTGGATCATTGCTTAGTGTAACAGCCAATGAAAATGTTCCCCCGTCCTCATGTCATCATCAAAAACGATACAATTCGCAAGAAACGTTGCCCAGTGTACAACTCGTCGAGAAAATTGCTCCGCAATATAGGAACCTTTGTCGCAAAAAAACTGGGAGAGAAGTTGCTAGAAAAATTGCAAAGTGTAACAATGCCCTGAAACACTCGATGGGCCGATTAATTTACGCGGTACGACATTTGTCGCATGCAACAAGCTTACCACAGGCTTACAACTCGTTTACGATTGTCGTGTACGCTGGAACTATTTGCAGGAAAGCAAGTAAACGTCTCTACGCTCTACGGTGTTTGAAGCGAGGTGGTGTGCTTCCTAGAGACCTTTGTTCTGTTTTCTGCTGTTTTATTCGATCCGTCGTTTAATCTGCGTGTCCTGCGTGACACTCTTCCCTGTCTAATGCCCTGTCTGACGAACTTGAACAAATACAGGAACCTGCTACAAATATCATGCTTCCTGGCCTGTCCTACCGAGAGCGACTCGCTCATCTGAAACTACCCACCCTCCAAGAGCGCACAGATGAGCTTTGTCGTCTTTTTTACAAGACCATAATGCGACCTGAAGACCTAATCAATGATGTTTTACCTTCAATAACTGAATCTGTCTACTCTTTCCGGAACGCAAGGAAAATTCCACTAATAAAATGTCGCACGAAACGTTTCCAGAATAGCTTTATCCCTTACGCAGTTAAGAAATGGGACACGTCACCTTAATTTCAGCTGACATGGTATCTAATTATTAAATATTTCGTATGAATTTTATAATTTTTAGATCATTGTAATCTTGGGTTTTTCAAATATTTGTCACATTTATTTGCCATTCAAGAATCATTAAAGTTGCATAATATAATATTACGTCAGAGAAAATGTCGTAGCATCTTAAAACATGTTTTAAAACGCTGCGACAATCGTAAGTCATGTCATAGACCTGTCGTAAGCTTTTCGCCGGCGCGAAAATCCCACCGTGTAAATCGGCCCGAAGAGGTCCTCCCCACAACATCAAGGTTGCAGTATTACGAGAGGCACATAAACGACGACGACGACAATGATGATGATGATGATGATGATGACGATGTGCTGTTGATGATAATCATTATCGGAGGGAAGGATGATGATGACTAGACTGCTTGCAGTCCCTTCTGAGTCAGTCGAACCGCCCCCTTCTGATCACGCAAGCGAGCCGAGGGGAGAATGGTATTTGAGCAATATATCTTTGCTCAATCACCATTCTCCCCTCGCCTCGCTTGCGTGACCAAAGCAGGTTGTTCGACTAACTCGTAAGGAACTGCGAGCAGTCTAGATGATGACTGGCTAATGTGCTATTTTATAGCTGGTACAAGGGAGCAGGCCAGATGCTGCAGCTATAAAAATAAAGTAACTTCTTGAAAATAGAAGTGGTAAACCGTTCCAGTTAAAACAGAATTACGAAAATTACAACGGTCAGAGCTCGCATCGGAACACGCGTTTTCAAGACTCGTCATCAGAGCCGAGAGGAGAAATCCTCGCACTCAACCAAAGTCATTAAGGTTCAAGTGCAATGAAATGATAAAATTGACATTTTACAACAATTTGCTAGTTTATTCTTGTAATTGGTGAAAGGTGCATCATCTCCCAAAGGTCACTTTTCACAAATGAATACCCAGAAGTTGCTGCTGCGGTAAGAAAGTGCATGAGTTTGGCACCCTCGTGAATGAATCACAAGTTTGGAATTCCAATACTCAAAATTGACCTTAAAAATTTGAATTGTTTATTATTTCCTATATTTTTCAAAACTTCGGAAATCCCGCTCTCAGTAGCTGTGTCGTTTTCCTAGAAAAAGTCTCTCAATCAAGGTGGCTTACTACAGTTTTAATGGATTGTAACAGCCCAACTTCTAACTATTTTGACTAATGTCCCAAGATGTTTTTCATTCTCTATTTACCGTTTGCTTAATTCTTTTGTCATTCTATGTGAAAATTGAAGAATTAAACGTAAACAAATGGCCGCGTACCTAAGGAGAGACTGGGCGCTAGTAGTTTAAATCACGTTTTTTCTCAAAATCTACCGGTATGACCCCTTCAAAATTTCAGGAATAAGAAATTGGTTCTGATTCAGCATTCATGCAAAGTAAAATAAAAATCTGTAAGGCACATTTTTCTGTAAGGCCAATTTCTTAGTCCTTTCATCGCTTTTTCCTTATGCCTGCTTTTGCTTCATAATTATGCAATAATTTAAATAAATTTTTAAGCCGGATTTTTCATAGATTTTTTCTCTCTTGTGGAGATTCATGGATCAATGCTTAAGCAAAGAAGAAAATCCTGACAATGAAGATTACAAAGTAAGCGTTTAGTTTTAAAATAGTCTTGTTCTCCACTTTCAATTCCTCCCCATCAAAATGAAAATTCGCGATGTAATCATTATCTTCATCATCTTCATGGTCACCTTCGCCACCGTCGATGTTGTTGTGGTCATCATCGTCAACACCTCTATCATCATTGTCATCCTGGATGTCGCCACCGCTGTCGTCATCGTTGTTGTTATCATCATCATCTTCGTCATAATTTCTATTATCATCTTCCTCTTCGCTGTCACCATCGTAGTCGTTGTCATTATCATCACCATCATCATCATCATCATCATCATCGATATCATCGTCGTCCTCATCATCCCTATAATCATCCTCATCGTCGCTGTTGTCGTCA
>NC_090885.1:54848758-54881028 GCF_036669925.1 Montipora capricornis
GTCACACAAAAACAAGCAAAAGCTAACGATAACAGCCAATGTTACGGTGCCATAATGATGCTATTGTCAAGGGAAGTAAGCTAGGGAAAAACTGCGAGTGTAATAGGTTATGCCATATGTAGCAGTCGAATGCAGCATACTTGAGCAAGAGTTTAGCCGTATATTCCCCGTTAGATCTATCACTCCTGCTCTCCAGATACGGACCAAAAGGGTGGATAATAGGGATCCTAGCATTCTTACTTTCTCAATTAATACTTAACAACTAGATTGGTTTTACTCTCGGTCTGATCATTGACCACTTTAAACCACACAACCACGCAAGAAAGCCAATTGACTTACATGCACTCAAATACTTAACTTGACTTGACTAAGAGTACTTACCAGACGGTTACCAAACAGATTATCAATCGTCCTGGACTCAAAATTTGTCAACGTAACAATCTCGTAGAGATCATCAGAGGGAACTCGCAACTTCTTATAACTCCTATACCACAATTCAAACCATTTACCATCAAAATTATCTTGGGGGTAACGTCTTTTTCACTCAGTCAGTCTAACAGAAAGATTACTGATACTCATGGAGTCAAACCATGTTCTTCCAGTGGTCCGTTAAAGACTCCTTTGACCTTTCACCTATTCAAATCCCTGAATACACTACGAACCAAACCATCGCACTTTAAACCACAAAATTTGCGTGGTTGTCCAGTTTGGTTGCACGAACCAAACCATCGCACCATGAAGACTATTGACAATTGTGTAGTGAGGCAAGTCATTGACAACATAACAGTCTGTTTATGGACCGACTCCTATTAGGAAAATCACATAGACCTTATTCATAAATGGCGGTCACATTTATAATTCTTTTGTCCAAGTGCAAATTAGCCTATCAAGCCTCATTTTAGAGCAATAATTCTTTTCAATTCACTGTATGGTATCGAGGCTTGGTATACTAATTTGCACTTGGACAAAAGAATTATAAATTGACCGCTATTTATGAATAAGGTCTATTTGCAGACCACCGTTGCTTTAGGGGCATTGCGTTGCGTATTGCACTCGCAGATTATTTCCCTACTTTCCTTTACAGTTTCGTTATTAAGACACCAAAATGTTTGCTTTAATACGATTCTCAATGCTGTGCTTGTTTTGTTGACTTAATCATGACATTAAGACAAATGCATTAATGCGCTTTACGGGAGGTGATGGAGTCGAAGGCAGGAAGATAAGAGGTGCCTTTTGCAAAATAGGTATAACTTCGGTTCATTTTACGGATCGGAAACATCTTTTACTGTATATCCTAAAGATTTACGTTTTTATGAGCCAAAATTTCACGTTAGGCTATCAAAACTAGCTAACATTTATCGAACAGCCATGCTAGCGAGAGGAATGGATCTATTCCTTCTATGTCATCACAAAACGCTGTGCAATGACGTTTGGAAACTCTTCGTTGCAAGCCGGTTTGTGATGTCATTGAGGGACTAGAACAGCCTCTCTCACTAGTTTGGTTGTACAACAAATGTCTGTTAGTTTTGGTGACTTCTACGGCGTATAAGAAGAGAAATGTTAGGGATTAAAAGGTAAAATGAGTTTGTCGTAATGGTTCTAAAATGATTAGGGGAGGCTTTTGTCGACGAATTTTGTGTTAACTACAAAAATGTACCAGGCAAGTAAAGTTGTTTTCCATTCCCCTTGACGAATAGAGAAAAAGCACGGAAGTTTTTTCCCGTAGAGTAGACTTTGACCTTTTTGCTTAAATGACACTTGCAAAAAATACGGCGTCAAACCATTTTCTTTACAAATAAGAATATTTTCCATTGAAATAAACAAACATAGATAAAAACTTGTGTTTTATGGTCTCTTTATCATGCGTTTCATTATACAGCGATTATTTATAAGGTTTTTTTGAAAAAAAAAAAAGCTGGCGCATGCGTACTTTAAGCGCCCGTACTTTTTCTAAGTTTTTTGGCAGGAAAATCTGACTAAAATTGCACAGCGTTTCCCCTGGCAACATCTTCAAGGAAAAGTGGTTAGACGGCTCTACCTTAAATGCTTTCAACCCTGAAAAAACGCTCAAGTGTTGACTACCTTCGTCCCTGTTTTTCTTTTCGCATAAATAGGTTAACCTTGCAGTGTTTTGAAAAAGAAGCTTACTAAATGCGGCGCCGACTTTCAGAGGAAATTGCCCCAAAAAGTCGTAGCTGGCAGACCTTATTCTATAAATGGCTGTCATTTTACTGTTTTTGTTTTTGTTCAAATTAATCTTAGTTGAAAAGAATATTGTTTATTGAACAAAGCAAAAATGGCTAATGTATAAACCGAAAGACAATTAAAATGTCAGCCATTCAGGTGCATGCAAATACAAATATTTAACAATTATTCACCGAAGCGGCGAGGTAAATATTCACCACTTGCCACCGACACTGAGGTGAAATTACAGTTGTTTTAGTATATACTAAAACAATGAGATAATATAGCACTTGAAGATGATTTTAACTCATTTAATCCTGCAAAAATCACAACATTTTCTGGCGCGAATTGCTAGGAGGTGAACAGCAAAGGATATCCGGAGTTTGAGTAACCAATCAGCGCGCGCGTTCAACGGTATCCACTGTTTTAGTATATACTAAAATGTTTCGTGTTTGAAAGCAAAAATAATTTCATGGTTTAAAATCAGTCATAATCCCATCTATCCACTATATTTATACTCCTGTTTGCATAACAGCCAAGATGACACTGGCCGATGACCTAAGGCGTGTAGAAAGTATTGCAAAATGCGTTGCCGAAGCGCCCTATGCTGTCCAGTAGAAAAGGTCTCCTCCTCTAAATAAACTACTACTTCGAGCTTCTTGCACGACTCTAATGTCTTTGAAAGCTTCTAAAACTTTGCTCGCTGCTGCTAGCGCTTTCGCTATTTTCTTTATGTCAAAGTCAAACGTTTCCCTTTTCCGCAAAACAAAACTGAACAGGCTGATAGTTATACAGACCGAGGTGAACAAACCAATGCGAAGTGAAAAGGTTATGTTTACGTCTTTACCCCTAATATCTGCTTAATAGCATAACATATGAACTTGATCGAAACCGGGCGAAGTTGTGCCAATATGGGCTGAAGTGCAATATTCAAAACCTTCGAGGTTTTGAACTAGTTAGCTAAAATATTATTTCGTTTGCCGGTAATTTGTTTGCTCTTAAAATCTACCAAGGAGACTGAAATTGTTCTTTTTTCTAAAATAGATTGGAGTAGTTTACGAGCAAGTCGGCTTGTAACTTTTCTTCGGTGACTCGCTACAAATTGGATAGTCTCAGGCACTTAAAAATAAAACTGACTGCTTTCTCTTTCCTGCTTTTTTTTTTAACGCTTAAGAAATAAAGTGATTTCATTTTTGGAAATGAACCAAAGGAAATCGAGTCAACTAAGACTGAGTTATTTCAGACGTCGCTCTAGTTTGGTATTTTACGTAAGAAGTGAGATGGAAGTTCTAATTAGCAGCGGAAAACAAGCTAATCTTTTTGCAGGATCCTGATTTTTGTTGCCAAATACGCCTACATCTGTAGATTTGCATTATTTGGTTTCTTTTTGTGGTCTGTATAACCTCATTTTTAACTAGTTGAATTATGGTCGTCCGGATAAGTGTAGTCTCAAGACGAACTGTTGTTGATGACACCTACTTTCGACAGCGTCAGCAGAAGTCCTCTGTCAAACGTTTAGTAATGCGATCGAATATTGTCAGTGAATCAGTAGTCGTCTGTCAGGCATTCGTGACAGTATTGACTGTGAAAGCTGAACGAGGATTCGTGCGTTTTGATCCGTCGATGAAAACCCTTAGTTTGGACTTCGTTAGGGTCTGAGTTATCGACTATGATGTGCACAAACAAAAAGTTCAATCTTCGAACCTTATGCACCTGCTTACAATGGTAAACTCGTATTCATAACCTGACTCGTTCTCAACTCAAAGATTCCTTGCTGTCCATTAGCTTTTGGTCATCCAAATAACCGCGTTTTGTCTGACTGCATCGAGACTGTACAAGGGGTTACGTTTATGCAAACGTTGGCCGTGTAGCGCTTATATTTCAACAGACTTAACTATGAGAGGGTGATGTGAAGTGCTTTTTTCTACCCATGTAAACCATGTGAGCGTTAGCCCTGCTAATGGAAATGGCCCCACTAGAGAACAGAGAAAAACTCTGACCAGGGTGGAAATTGAGCCCACGGCCTTCGGGTTAGATCACTGCTGCTCTACCGACTGAGCTACAAGGTCGTGAGTTCAATTCCCACCCTGGTCAGAGTTTTTCTCTGTCCTCGAGTAGGCCCAGTTCAATTAGAAGGGCTAACGCCCACCTGGTTTATATGGGTAGAAAATAGCACTTCACATCACCCTCTCATAGTTAATTCTGTATCGAGACTGTGCCTGTCTAAGGTTTCGTCGAAGTCAGCTGAGCTGTGTAATGTCAGTGGATAGAAAAGTACTCGGATTATTGCCGTGATCCCCGTTTTTCGAACGACTGATAAGCACTATCCACTGGATATATCACTATCCAGGGAATAACGCAATTTATTACAAAAAATGTAGATGAAATGCAGAGATTTTTGGTGTTCCTCAAATTAGATATCTTCGCGCACAGTAAAGCTACTATTCTTATAGTGGACCTCTGAGGATACTGATGTTTTCATGGTCACAGACACGTCGGCCAATATTATCAGTGCATCTTGTTCACACGCGAGCTTTTGTATTAAAAACTGATTTTTTTTGTTTGTCTGTAGGGTAAGTTGTGATCTTGTCGATTGCTATGATTATAGTGACCACGTTTGATCCGTTTTTCTTGCTGTCTATTGTTAGTAGGATTTGTCAATTTTGTCTTTCGCTTGTCGGTTATGTTGGTGCTGTCAATCAGTCATTCGAAGTTTGCATTAAGTCACTGGCAAAGGTAACACATTCCGTGGAGTGCCTGTCAGTTAAGTCAATAGTGGCATTTCTTCTCTCTTCACGCGCACGTGGGAAAAAAGGCTACCTGCATCCTAATGCGCCTTTGTAGTGGATACTTCGCTTGTGTCATCAACAACAGTCTTTCTCAAGACAACACTAACCGGAATGACCTAGCCTCACAAAACACTAAATACGTAGGCCCGCAATGAAACAAAAAATGCGCTAAAATGGGAAAAAATGCGCTCTTTGCTGCTCACCAGACATAAGAGTTTTGTAATAAGCTAAACGACTACATTGTACGCGGTGTAGCCAGCAGGTCAGACATTTCAAGGAGGTACCAACAATGTAAAATGATCATCGACAAGACGCGCCAAATCATAAATTTAAAAAATATATATTTTATCATGACGTAATGCAAGAAAAGTCCGAGAAAATAAAAGAAAATTAAATAAAATGTCTATGTCCAAAAACACGGTTAGTGTTTATTTGTTATTAACTTGTGAAAATTACTCAATGCATATTTCATTCTAGACTGGGCATAAGCATATCTCGTCCCCGTCAAATAACTCAATTGATACGGAATTTTCGGTTGAGGCCAATCTGTCAAACATCGCACAGCACAGATTTCAAGACCCGGCTTGCTTCCAAATGATTGTGGAAATCTGAAAGCCTAAAACGTCATATTCACCGATAAAATTTGATTGCCCAGGAGATTTAGAACACGCGTGCGGTGTTGGGTGAGTAAGCAACTGTAGCAACACTAAAAGAGATGATTCATGTAGCACAACCGAAACTTACGTTGTTAGGCTTGCCATTAAAGTATTTTTAATTATTTTACATTTTGTTTTTATAGTATTCATTTACCGTTTACAATTTGCAGTGTGTCGTTCGTTCGAATTCCTGCCAATTATAAACACGATTTGAATTATGGTGTCTTGCAGTTGAAGTATGTGACCCTTCGAAGTGCTCCTGGTCCATCGTCTGTCTTTGTCCCGTTTTTCAGAGTTAATCCGAGTTTTTTAAATACAAAGTACTTTTGTTGCTCCAAGTGACGCATTTTGGTGATGTTGGTGGCCCAGTTGAATTCGCTATTTATTTAATTGTTCGTCCTCTGTTCAATTCTCGGTCTGTTGAGTTTGAGAGACCCCAATAATCTATGCCAGGTTTGATCAGTCTCGCGATCAGTTTCTCGATCGGTTGCCGTTGTTCACGTCATCGCCAGAAGTCTGTCGATGAACTGCCACATAGTCACTCTTTTTCTAAAGTAGTTTGTTACTACTGTTTGTCACCAAAAGTCGAGTCCATGTTGTAGTTAACAGTCTTATTTGTCAAAACAATAAAATCGAATCTAATTTCTTTCCTTTACTTAAATTTTAACCTACTGCGGTCTATTCGAGCTAAATTTATTTTCAAGAATAAAAACCATTAGAGATCTAATTATGTTCAGACCCTAATTTGGATAAAGTGTAAGATATATTGCTTTTAAATTTTTAATATTACTTTAGTTATCTTATAATTTTTATTTTTTAATGATATGACGATTGGGAAAATATGATTGGTCAATTACACATTTACTGTTTTCCCATTGGTGAATGGTTATGACGAAAACACTGACGCGTGCGCAGGGGAAAAAATGCTTTTTCCTCAGAATACAAATAATGACCGACCAGTCTACCACAAAAAACGCTTAAATTTCTTTTCAGCTTTATGAAAAAGACTTAGGAACGTAATGTCTTAACCCGCTAGCGGGTATTTTGCTGAAACCACCGGTAAAGCGATTTGCGAGCCTAAGGGAAAGCCATCTCGACAAGTTTATGAACAAGAGGCATTCAAAAGAGTCACGAGATGTTTTGGTTATGTTATAAAACATGGTTTTACAAGCGTACGATCAATGCACCTTTCCTTGGTCATTAATTTTGGTTTAAAGACACGAACGATCCTTGTAGCTCCCCGAAAACGGGCGCCCCATTTTAATGGAATGCAAAATGGTTTCTTTTTTCATCTTTAACAAACAGTAAACGATTCATGCATATTGTAGCATCTATTTATAGTTGCACGCTGGAGGTTACTAAGCAGAGGGTAGGACCAATTTACAAGGAACGATATTTGGCGCTTACGACAAGCTTTTCACAGACCTATGACATGACTTACGATTGTCGCAGCGTTTACGACTTGTTTTAAAATGCTAAGACTTTTCTGACGTACACGACAATTGTAAAAGAATTGTAAACCTGTAGCATATTATGCTAGTAGCATTGCTTTTTTTTTGGCGAAATTATGCTGAAATTATGCTCTTTTTTCCAAATCATTCCCCTTTTTTTAAAATTATGCTCTTTGAAAAAATTGCAAATAAGTCCAAAAAATATTTTTTTTTAATTCGAAGCCGTTGGTCTACATGAAAGAAACGCAACAAATCCACAATGAAATTCAAATAAACATGTGGTTCATGTTAACATGCACACTAGTACTAGACTATACTCTCATGTAGCTTATCTGCGATTGTTATATTGCAGCATTCCACTTGCTTGCATCGAATAACGTCACCAAGTGCTTGGGACTTGGGAGTACAGATGAACAATGAGCAAATTGTAGCATCAAAAATGATCCGATAATTATCAAAATATGCGAATTAGGCTAGCTTTGCTACTTGGTAGATATTATGCCAAAAATTATGCTAGCATAATCTATAAAGGCCTACTCATGGGCTATCAAATGGAATCAAGTTTTAAGAATTTATGGAAGTTGCTAACAGAGTAGAAGCATAAAATCAGTGTGTAGCGTCGGAAACTCTATTCTACAACTTGGGCTTCGAAGTGTGAGGTCTTACGAAAAACGAGTACAATATTTCAAAGTAACAAGTGTCACGAAACTCCAGTAGAATATTCCATAAAAACTTGTCGATACCTCTGTTTAATTGAATCTTAAAGCAGCTCTTTTTATAGTAAAGAAATTTTGATTAGCTTGCAGAAAATATTTAAAATTCTGCCTAAATACTTAATTTGAAAAGTGACCTCTGTTGCCTGGACACAAACGAATTGGATCACAAAAGACCCAACAGCATTATTTCAAACAAAGCTCCTCATAGCCTTAAACTTGGACAATTTAATGCCTTACCATCAAAACAAATGATGAACTATCTTAGAACATTTTACAAGCAGAGCAAACCACTTATCAAGAGAGTCGCAAATTAACAGCTTTATGGTTGTATGTCAATGACTTAAGAATGCGAGATTTATTACTTGTCAATTTTAAGAACTCGGTTAGCAAGTGTAGTGTTTATAAATACTTTATATCGTTTGGGAAAGAAGATTTAAATAATGCCAGCCTACACATTTTTGCAGAACCGTGTTTAAAGAAATTTAGCCACCTAATGCTGCATTATATCGCCGAATAACTGATTCATCAGCCAGTACCTCCTTAAAATTGTTAATCATGTTGCTACACCATTTAAAGAAGTGTACAGCGTCGATAATCAGACACTGAGCGATCATTGTAATCTCTAATATTTTGATGGGGGAGGAGACAAGTAAATGGCCATTCAAATTACATTAAAAAGTAAAGTCTAAGTCATTTTGAACAAAAACTATTCCCGAGGATTAATCGGATAATGATCGCTCAATGTTGAAATGGTGGCTGCCTAGAAAGGTTCCCTTTCTTTATTAAATGTCCCCTGTTATTTCTAAATCGGTATTTAACTTTATGAGCAATTTTTTTTATGTTCATTGTCCACTGATTTTTTTCCACCGATTCTCCACCATTCTCTTGAGTCAATTTCTTATGTCCATTCTCCACTGAGCTGCCTGACATCGTATCTGTACTTGAGGGCGAAGTGTGCAATCCGACAAGAGAATCTTATACTACAGAAAATGGCCTTTGAGCAATTTTACTCCTGAAGTTATTGTAAATCCTTTCTAAAGGAAATTTGAGTATTTTTTCCTGCCACCATTTATAAGTAGTATCTTAAGTCTACCGTTCTTATCTTTGGCGAGTTTCCATCTAGGTCTTCAATTGATGTCTTCATTCTTGCTGCATTTCTTTTTCTGTGTCCTGGGAATATAATATAGAAGAACAACTGATGAGACGACATGCACAAGGTCGAAGAGATCAAACTCGTGTTCCGCAGTCACTGTAGATAAATTTCAAGCTTACCTGTGAGCGGCGACATGAGAAGAAAATTCTCTTTCGTTCTTCCAAATATTTAAGACAGATCGTTTCCTGTGGAGAAAAAGACAAACAAAACACCACATTAGTTTTTGAAACGTTTACGGGCACAAGAATTTCAAATTCTCAGAGGGGTAATTTTCTTGCAGTAAAACTTGGATAATGTCTCCTCTAAAACAGCAGCAAAATTATCAACCAGGAATTTCCCTTTACGTAAAATGCTGTGAGGCATAGTTAAACTAATCAAGAAGTTTATTTTTGACATGAAAACGGCTTAGTTCAAAGCTTAAACAACTGGCTGGCTGGCTGGCTGGCTGTTTTTGCTTCGCCAAGAAACTTATATTTGCCTTCTGCACCTTTGATCGAAATATAACCAAAACTTCGCATGACTCTTCCAACTTACCAGTCTTGGATGAAAAGGAGAAAATATTTTTTTCCTTCCTCCTGGCCTATCCGGTTCCGAAAAAATCCGTTCGACGTTCAAATCCCAGAGAAACGGCACAGCACCACCATGACGGTCAGCGAAAAATGAGTAAAATCTGGAAATATGAATTGAATATGGATAAGATTATCGAGAACCAATCAGTGATAAGTTCTTCATGAATCGAAACAAAAGGCTATGTCATGCAAATTTCACTGCGCAAATTTCATTGCAGTGAGAAAGTCGGGCAAATAACAAGCTTTTTATGCTGTGTTTAATATATTTTCATTATATTTACGATAATTTGCTTACAATAAAAGGTTGAAAAGTTTAAAAAAAGGAAAAGAAAGATGAAAAGAGCATTCATGAAATCTCGAACTGGGGATGACGACCTTCTCGTGACATCAAATTTATGTTCATCTCTATTGAGCTATCGGGAACTCGTAGCTTTCACTGGTATCAAATAAAAGGAAAATGAAACAAAAAAGTCCTCTGCTACCGTGTTGCTGGCAGTAAAATGTCAGTGGAAGTAAAGGTAAGTTACCATATAATTTGGGCCCAATAATAAATAAGAAGTATTTGATTAAGAAAAAAAACTGCTTTGAAGGAGTGTACAACCCTGAACACGGACTTCTCGTTTCATAAGCTCAAGTGATTCCACTAAGCTATTGGCAACCCTTGAACAAATCATGAAATTTTTAAGCTTTTAACAGCAAGTCAAAAAATTGAACTGCGAACAACTTAGGCTATCAAATACAGGAGTGTTTGGATAGAGAAGGCAAATCCAACTTCGTTCACTCTGAAATCAAGTGTGCAGTTTGAAGTCGTCAAGTCCGAAGAGGGAACCAGTCATCATGGCAAATGCATCTTGTATCACCTCAGAGCTCAGAAAATAAAGTAAAACATGATCGAAATTTCATCCAGGAATTATTTTGGGTGATCAAATATTTCCTGAATTTACGAGGCCAAGGCTCGCAAGGAAACCTCGCTCAACCCGTCGCCATCCATGGCGACCTTTGCTGAGTTAGTATATATAGCACCTTCTTTGGATTTTCGCACAGTTGTGGTACAATTAATTTTGTGTAAGCTGACGTTTTTTCCAGGGCACGCATGTGTATTGTCTTTTTATTTGAGTGTGGGTAAATCTATTAAACATTCTCGTTTATGGAAACGACAAATTCTTGACAGACTTGACGTCAATATCAAGCATTACATGTCCTTGCATACAAAGTAAGAAGCACTGGTCCAAAATAGGATATATGAGTCACAAAACACTTAAGGTCGAAGATTTCTTCAGAAATAATTCCCCACGCTGATGAAATATGACGTGAGCGCTCTCACAGATGTAAGATTAGCAAATTGACAAAATATAGGGAAATTCCGAGCTTTGATGATAAACAAGTAACAAAACACTGTGGGTTGAGCGTAGGAGGTCTGAGTTCTGTTATAGCACCAAAGCGCTACCTTGCTAATCGATCTTACTTTGTCGGCCTCTCTGATCACATCAGAGGACATCCATTTAGGATGAAGCCAGAGCGTCTCAGACTTTCCTAGGGGCATTGGCAGGAATGCTTGTTCCTCGTATGTGGCCCCTTAAGCGAGCTTCGCTCAACCCGTTGTGACATTTCCTACATATATTTTTCAGTTATATATTGCATCTTTGTCTGATTTTCGCTCGATTGTGGGGTGCGAGTTAGTCCGATTTAAGTTTCCATCAAGTGTGTATGGTCATTAGGCAACATATTGTTTCAAATAGAGAGTGGCTATGAGATCTTTCAGGCAAGGTTCACGCTCGTCAATCACCGTGACGTTAAACGCAAATGCTAAATCTAGCCAAACTTTTCGGAGAAGCTTATGGCGGAGAAGGCTAATTCATTTTCCCGACGAGACTGTCTTAACAAAGGAATTCACCCAAAATGACAAGCAAAAATGCTATGTCCTTTTCTGCGCCATGTTTGGCTGTTTTAAAATTATAGTTGGAATCAACAATCTTGGACAAAACCTCTTCAGAAATGCAACGGGACACTTCTTATTTACTGAGGGTTAACATGTGGCCCTCAAAAAATATAGCACTCACGGACAGGAAATGGCACTGTTTGCAGCAAATCCCTTATCGTTTTCTCAAACCCAGGGAACAACTGAAACGAATGAAAAATGAAGTACTGGCTATCAGGCGCATTCATCCCTTTTGAGAGGATTTGGCCAGTGGCTGATCTTTCCGGTGAACTTAAAAAATATTATGAAGAGAGAACTCGGATTATTACGGAATGAACATGTGAATGAGCAGATGTTGCAGAATATCAATGGCCAGATATCCGGCTGTAAATAGCGAAGAGCTAAAGCTGGCACTCTTTTTCGTAGGTCATTTTTGGTGTAGTCCTTTGACATATGTGCATCCAGCAATCTCCAAACGTCCCTTTATTTTGACTGTTTTCTCTTCTGTGGGCTCAAACACCAAAAACCTGTACGAGATGTCACAGCAAGTCGGCCACGTTTGTTTCACCACTTATCCCGAGGGAGGGGACTGCCATATAAAAAGGACGGGAGTGCTCGTTGTACCTTTTAGGGTTAAAAAAAGGGTTCTGGTTCCTCTTAGGGTGTCCAGCTTCAAAAGGTCCACAGCGGGAGCTTTAGCGGTCCCTTTAAGGGTAGTGAGCCCAAAAATTATGGCAGGAGACAATTGACAATTAACTAATTTTTAATTTTGTCTAATTAAAACCCATTATTTGGACGCCCACAAGACAGGATCTTAGTACATCATTCTTTTCAAGATTTCCGACAAGCACCCCCGGCCTTTTCATATGGGAGTCCACTTCCGAACAATGTGATCGGATACCGCAATTACTCTGTAAAGATGTTTTATTCTAAGAATTTCAAATAATTTTCTTGCATACAAACTACGAAGCATTGTTCCAAAGCAGATCTCTGTGAGTCACAAACATCTTAAGGTCGTAGATTTCTTTAAAAGCAGTTCCCCACACGGCACAAGAAATGCGATGTGATGTCTCAGGCAATTATGAGCTAAGAAAATTGATGAAAGCTCGAGAAATTCCAAGCTTTGAAGATAAAAAAGTAACAAAGCACTGTGGGTTGAACGAAGGAGGTCTGAGTTCTGTTATAGCACCAAAGCGCTACCTCTCAAATCGATCTTACTTTGTCGGCCTCTCTATCACATCAGAGGACATCCATTTCGGATGAAGCCAGAGCGTCTCAGACTTTCCTAGGGGCATTGGCAGGACTGCTTGTTCCTCGTACGTGGCCCCTTAAGCGAGCTTCGCTCAACACGTTGTGACATTTCCTACATATATTTTCCAGTTATATATTGCGTCTATGTCTGATTTTCGCTCGATTGTGGGGTGCTAGTTAGTTCGTTTCAAGTGTGCATGGTCATTAGGCAACCTATTCTTCAGTAGCGATTAGTTATGAAATCTTTCAACGTTTCAAAATACCAAAGATAACGTCTCTATATCCAACGAATCGGTATCGTTTTCTCAAAGCCAAGGAAGAACTAAAATGAATGGAAAATGAAGGAACTCAAGTTATCGCTACTGGCTATCAGGCGCATTCATCTCTTTTGAGAATACTTGGCAGTGGCTGACCTTTCCGATCTGTAAAAAGCATAGATTGTGAAGAGAGAACGTGGATTCAATATAAGGGAATGAACAGAAGTTGCAGAATATCAATGGCCGGAAACCTGGTCTAGCTTTTGTGGCCTCAAACACTATAAACCTCTTCGAGATATCACAGCGCGCAAGTCGGTCACATTTGTTTCACTACTTACTAACATTTTGGGATACTGGAATTAGTCCGTAAACACCTCTCATTTTAATAATATCAAACAATATCACTGTATACAAAGTAAGACGCATTGCTCCGAAACAGACCTCTGAGTCACAAAACTTTTAAGGTCGAATTTTTTTTGCAAAAGCAGTTCCCATGATGTCTCAGACAAGAAATGCGATGTGATGTCTCAGACAATTATGAGCTAAACAAATTAATGAAAGTTAGACAAATTCCAAATTTGAAGATACAAAAGTAACATAACACTGTGGGTTGAACGAAGGAGGTCTGAGTTCTGTTATAGCACCAACGCACTACCTTGCTAATCGATCTTACTTTGTCGGCCTCTCTGATTACATCAGAGGACATCCATTTAGGATGAAGCCAGAGCGTCTCAGACTTTCCTAGGGGCATTGGCAGGAATGCTTGTTCCTCGTATGTGGCCCCTTAAGCGAGCTTCGCTCAACCCGTAGTGACATTTCTTGTGTAATATTTTTGATTATACATTGCATCTATGTCTGATTTTCGCTCGATTGTGGGATGACTTAGTCTATTTCAAGTTTCCATCAAGTGCGCATGTTCATGAGGCAACGCTAATCTTTTGATTAAGTAGTGAGTGGCTATGAAATGTTTCAAACTTACTCATTGAAGGGAAATGTGAAATCAAGCTAAACTTTCGGAGAAAATTCATCTTCGAGCTACAAGCCTGTTTTCAGAAAGGAATTCACCCAAAATGACCAACACAGGCTGTCTCCTTTTGTTCTGGGATGTTTGGCTGTTTGAAAATAGTTGGAAATCAACAATCCTGGACAAACTCCTTCAGAAATTTAATGGAATAATTTTTATTTACCGAGGGTTAACGTTGATTTATAGCAGTTTTCTAGCATGTGGCCCTCAAAAAAAGCACTTACCGACAGAAAATACCAATGATAACGTGTCTTTATGCAATGAATCGCTTATCGTTTTACCAAACCCAATGAACAACTGAAATGAATGGAAGATGAAGGAACTCAAGTTATCGCTACTGGCTATCAGGCGCATTCATCTCTTTTGAGAATATTTGGCCAGTGGCTGATCTTTCCAACCTGTAAAAACAAAGATTGTGAAGAGAGGACGTGGATTTAATATTAGGGAATGAATGGATGTTGCAGAATATCAATGGCCAGTCATCTGGCGATAAATATCGCCGAACCAAAGCTGACACTCTTTTCGAACGTCATTTCTGGTGTAGTCCGGCCTTTCAGGTATCTGCATGCAGCACTCGGCAAGAAAGTTCCCTTTACTTTTGGCTGCATCCAGTACTCGGCAAACCTCTGTTTACTTTTGGCTTTTTCATATATACAGAATGAGCCTTTTTGGATATTACGTCAAGCCGGCTACTCTTCCTTCTCTCCTTACCATTAATATTAGACATCCCTATTTTTCCAGAACGTTTTCCCACCAAGAACCAACTACAAGAGTCCTGAAAGTTGAAATTTCAGAAAAATGAATAAATGATGTGATGGCCCTCATCAAGATTTATGCAGTGGCTAGGGACGTGCCACTCCCATTATATTTGATATATGTTGCGGCATTTTTAGAGAAGAAGCTATTTTAACAAAAGATTTAAATGAGTATCAACTTTCGCAGGAGACCACACTCACTTAATAATGTCATGCTCATGACTGGCTAAGAAGTTTTGTTTTTGCTGGAAAATTTATCTTAAGTCACCTTAGTCTTAGTGGCCCAACTTCGAGTTGCATGCTCAAGGTCATGGGCATGGTAATAGTGTGGTATTATCAGCGAGGCAAAATCTTTTGTGTTGAGGATTTTGAAAAACATCAAAAAATGTCCTTGCATGCAAAGTGAGAAGCATTGCTCAATAAACAGGATTTGTGAGTCACAAAAAATTTAAGCTTGAAGATTGCTTCAGAAACAGTTGCCCTCGCAAGTAAGACGACGTAATCTGTCACACAAACATGAGCTAAGCAAATAAAGAAGAGTTCGAAAAATTCCAAACTTTGAGGATAAAAAATTAACAAAACACTATGAGTAGAGTGACGGTAGTCTGAGTTCTGTTTTAACAGCGACGCACTACCTCGCTAATCGATCTTTCTTTTCCGGCCTCTCTAATCACATGAGAGGACATCCATTTAGGATGAAGCCAGAGCGTCTCAGACTTTCCTAGGAGCATTGGCAGGAATGCTTTTTCCTCGTACGTGGCCCCTTAAGCGAGCTTCGCTCAACCCGTTGTGACATTTCCTACATATATTTTCCAGTTATATATTGCATCTTTGTCTCATTTTCGCTCGATTGTGGGCCGGGGTGATTTATTCTGTTTTAAGTTTAAATCAGGTGCGCATGTCTTTTTGGCACGTTAGCTTTAATAAGTAAAGAGTGACTATGAAATCTTTCAAAGTTTCTCATTAGCCAACGCAACATTGAAGGCAAAAGTAAATTCTGTTGAAACTCGTCTTCCCAGACATGGCTATTTTAGACAAGGTATCCCCCCTCCCCTAAAAAAGATAACTGCAGCTTTTTATGCTCACTTGAGGAGCCACGTTTGAGGGACACAAGTGTCTATATTCCGAGACACGAGTGAAATTGAAGTCGGGGAAAAATAGCAATGGGACACTCCGTGACGCTAAGTGAAATCTGCCTTCATTTAATTATACTGACTTGCATTTCTGGCCATATCTGAACACCGCAGCACATCTTCCCATCGTGACGGTCTCTGTAAAATGTCACAAATTTGAAATTGGTTTCGAATATGGATTAGCGAACCAATCGTTACAAGGCGCTTTTCTTAAAACTGCTGTATTGGTAGAGTATTTTTTTCATTTGAGCACAGTGTGCAAGATTACGTTGCATAAGAGACTGCTTATACTGCGAAACAAAAAGAATTCCTCGTAGAAAAAACCAAAAACACAGTATCGGCCAGGAATCGATTTGGATTCGAAACCCGCTAAGGTTGAATTGGGCGGGCTGCTGTAGCCACTGAGCTATCCCGGTCGATGCTTGGATGCAATAGAATATTTCTCCATGCAACAATTTCGTGTGATTGACCTCACAGGAGCCACTAGGCGCTTTTCTCAAAACTGTTGTATTAAAGAATGCAATACGGAAGTTTCTAAGGAATCAAAGCGATGGAGTGATTTTGTTGAGTATATATTAAATAAAAGATCGTATGAATTAATGGTCACTGGTGATTTGGTTGATTATGGTATCATTGGAAAGATCATCAAAACGTGTTTATAATTTTGCCTAGTAACCAACGTTTTGGCGCCATGGTAACAAGTTGTTAATTTAACGACAAAACGATTCGATAATCATCCCCATAAAAAAGAGTCAGAAAAAAGTTCTCAACCCCTCCTCGAGACTCTATATACCTTAAAATAAAAGTGGAACCAATGAGGAGAACCCTCCCACTCTACCTTGGATAGAAGTTCCTTTCTAGTTTGGCTCGTTTCCTGAAACAAGACCGCTTTCCCCCCCCCCCCCCTCCCTTGGATATAAGTTCCTTTCTAGTCTGGCTCGTTTTCTTAAACAAGACTCCCCCCCCACTCCCTTGGATATGAGTTCTTTTCTAGTTTCCCTCGTTTCCTTAATCAAGACCCATCTCCCCTCCCTTGGATATAAGTTCCTTTCTAGTTTGGCCCGTTTCCTTAAACAAGACCCCTCCCTCCCCTCCCTTGGATATAAGTTCTTTTCTAGTTTCCCTCGTTTCCTTAAACGATCACATTCAACAACAACAAATTCTTAAAACAATAATTGAGAAGAACTGCTGAAGAAGAAGTTTAATAAAAAGCAGGAAGTCTAATTTTCTTTTTAGTGTAATATTAAAAGTTGTGATCACGACAGAAAATATGGGTAGAAATTCCTATACCGGAAGAAACAAAAATGTTATTCCGATTAGGCCTTGTTAATTAGGTGTTGTTATGTTCGCTTTGTTCTTTTGTTTCATGGACCTTAATTATTTCGGATCCGGTATATGAAAGACCAGCCCATCCCCCTCCCCTCCAGAGTAACGCGTCCAACCTTGTTCCCAGGGTCTCCATTGTCTTAGACAAAGTTAGCATAGTTTTGAGATCCCAAGAAAAATATATTTTTTTTCTTTGGTCAGTGCAACTGAATTCTAATTGTAGAGTACAAACTCGTCCCCAGGACCTCTCCTTGGTTTTGGGCTGGGGCGGGAAGAAGCCAAGGGAACGAGCACAGAAGGCAATGGAGATGCCCTGGAAACGAGGCTGTTTACAGTACTTTACTTTTAAAGCAACATGCAAAGAAGATGTTTTGAATTGGGTAAATTCACGATTGAGAGTGAGTGTTTAAGGGCATTGCTTTTTCCCGATATTTATGCCGGATTCCGAAAACCGTGGTTCTATGAGGGGACTAATATTAGTAAAAAAGCGTCAGTTCTAGGCGATATGCCAAACCGGTGTGTGGTCTTTCTAGAAAGCTAAGTTCCTTTGCATGAGTCACTCAGCCCAGTCTCACCCCCCCCCCCTCTCCCCCCCCAGAAAAAAACCCTCGGAATTCGGGAAGAGCGTGAAACTCTTTAACCAAACTTTTTGGCGATGTTGCTTTGAAAGATATATAGCTTTTAAAAAAGCACTGTAAAATAAAGGTTCAGTTGCAATTTAAGAAAACAAGTTAGCAAAACAGTGGTCAACATATGCTTCAAGAAAATTGCTCGTTATTTTAAGTTGAAAAGGGAACCTTTGTCTGGGGCTAAGCTAAAAATGTTTTGCGCTATTGTCCCCACAGTGAACGTTGTTTTAGATGTCAACCTGTCACAGAATATAGAACGTTCCATATGTTGTCGATAGTCCTGTTCAGACTCACTGTAGATTTCTGCTTGCGATGGGTAAGTCAATGTGCATTCAAAACGTTTTCTGGGCCAGTTTGTCTGTCGACAATTTTCCCGTCTAATTTATGTCAGCGTTGTTTAAGAAGCCCTCTCCAATAAGCTACTTTCAAAAATACCACGATCCTCTTTGTCCTCCAAAACTTTGCATAACCATTGCTTTTATTTTCTCTTGGGACCATTGCAAATCCTAAGAGAAACTTGAAACAATGCTAATACAAACAAAGAGTATTACGGTATTTTTGAAAGTGGCCTAATGTTCCAGTTTCTCTTGGGAAATAAAAACAATGCTTATGCAAAATTTTGGAGGACAAACAAAGAATATTATGGTATTCTTGAGAGTGGCCAAAAGACACCTTATCCGCCGCGCATAAGCATCTAAATGTAATAAACACTACAAACACGGTCATTAGATACATTTACGGTCCTTGTGATAATGACTGGCTGTTAGTGTTACGCTCCCTATCAGTTGCCTAGAAAAGTGTCATTCCTCTTACACCTTTCGTTGCCCCGTTTGCCCCACCAATAGTAGTAGACGGCCATTTTGGTGTACAAAACAATAGAAAATATTTGCGCAGAATTTGCATAAAAGTAGAGTTCAGTCCCCAAGGGAGAGGATGTCTATTGTTCTAGTACACCAAAATGGCCGCTGTGACGTCACGTGAAAACCATCTATTCATGATAACATGTGGTTCTGTTTTAGTCTCCTGGTCTATTTTTCCCGTCTCAACATTGTCCTCTGGAAGTTCTTACTTACAGCGAAGAAGCTACTGAGCCATCATTTGAATGTCTGACCTTCCCTTGTTCCCCTCTTTCTTCACAAACATAAATCAGTAAAACACAAAATTTTACTCTACTTTCTTTTTTATTATGCCAATGCACCATCTACAAAATAATAGAGCACATACTTTAAGTGCACCTTGCACTTTTACAAAAATTACCAAAATTAAGAAATTGATTTATTATACTTATCGTTATGTGCTCCTTTTCTTTAACATGTCAAGGACTATCGCTGTTTCTAATTTCGGGCCTGGCATATTTACTTACAAGCTAACTTATTTGTATTTCTTGTTCTCTTCCTTCTTTAGAAACATAACGCAGTGAAATTTTACTCTACTTTCTTTTTTATTATGCCAATGCACCATCTACAACATAACAGAGCACATACTTTAAGTGCAGCTTGCACTTTTACAAAAATTACCAAAATTAAGAAATTGATTCATTATACTTATCTTTATGTGCTCCTTTTCTTTCAAATGTCAAACCTATCGCTGTTTCTAATTTAGGGCCAGGCATATTTACTTACAAGCAAACTTATTTTGTGTGTTTTTTTGTCTTTCTAAGAATACACATTCATCTTTCAGCTTCACAAACCTATTACATATATTGATGGAGATGCTTTTTTGCTTTACAACCTACAGGATCCTCCAGGGATTTTTCTCAGATTAAAGGTAAACGTTTTTCAGAGATATTTGGCACTGTCATACACTTTTACTTTGAAAGAAAGGTTTAAATAGTTGGTCGAGTTTTTAGGTTTACTGGGGTCTCAGTAGAAGCCATGGAAAGAAATTCTTCTCGCCAACAGTGCAATTAAACTTGAGTAAACTGGTTATAAGCAAGTCATTGTGTTTGTCTTGACCATGAGATGGGGGAAGTTCTCCAGGGGGCTATAATAATAGTGTCGTCTGAGATTGTCTTATTTCCCTGCTAGTTGGGATGCAGGCGAGCAAAGTCACGACAAGGTAGGTCTTGGAGCTTTGAAAGTGAAAAACGCCTGGTCCCTGTACGTATGTAAGCCTAATAGCGAGCAACCTAGCTTACTTCATCCGGGTTAATATGTCACTCAATAAGAAACAAACAAACAACAAATAAATAAGCAAAAGCATTTACTGGTTCAGTAGCAATATGACTGCAATGTCTATCTAAAAACCAAGAGAACTATAGCTAAAGTTAACATATCTTAACTGTACTAAAAATACTTATAGCTTAGTTACGGTAAGCGAAGCATTTGGAGACAACTGAAATCCATTAGCTTGAAGACTTGCCATGGGCACATTCTGAGTGCTTACATCCTGAATGTTTCCTGTTCGTAAACGTCTGACGTGTCTGGCTCCTGCCAACAATCAGAAAAAAGTAAGATAGCATATTTTTCATTTGTTTCATAGGTGATCTTAACAAACCAATTCAGCTCTCAAGCAAGGTCCAGCACATCCCTGCACTGTGCAGCTTGAAGCTTCTAATGTATTATAAGACTTGCCTTGAACACGTTCTGTGGGTTTTCAACATCGACGATGGCTGGTTCTTCAGCTTCTGCGGCGTTTGACCCCTGCTAAGATCAAAGTTATGATAGCATAAGTTTTAAAAGTTATTTCCATACAAAAATTTAACTCTGCTATGCAAGATCCAAGCAGAAGTAGCTCCTATTGCAAAACTTACCGTGGACACACCCTGTGGACTTACAACATCAAGGTTGTCCAGTTCGTCATCTTCTGCTGTCTTTGCCTCCTGTGTCGTATAATAATATTTCGAATCATCCTTTTTGCCAAAGTCAAAGTAGTCCTCTTGCTCCTCCAACATATCGTCAAGTCTTTTATAGAGCCGCTGAAAGCTTGGCCGTTCATCTGGGTCTTGATTCCAACAGTCTCTCATCAAGGCGTACCTTAAAAATTACCAAAAATAGGAATTTCTTTCTTCCTGAAGGAAAATCGATCTTTATACAACCTGCTAACCCTGTTTCCCCAAAATAATTCGTAGGTTCCTGATCCGAGCAAATTTCATTCTTTTACGTCTCATAGACCGTATTAATTAATGGAGGCCAATAAATTATCCCTTTGTCCTTGTGCTAATGAAACCAACTAGCCTCTTTTTCATGAACAAAACACAAAAGAAATGTTGCTTTGGAGCGAGGCTAGTTGGTCTCATTAGCACAAAGACATAAGTTTATTTTTTGACCGCCATTGATGAATATGGTCTGCAGATATTTTAAATTCTTAAAGGCTTTATTTATACTAAGGTTTCTGTTCTTGTAGCGCCAAGCTTTTTAATCTACAGGCAACCGTATTTTTTGCACAAATAAAATGAATTAAATTTGTGTCTTGTATTTTTGAGTAGATCTGTGTTGATATGGAAGAAAACGAAACTAAGGCCAAGCCGACAGTGGTTTTGGACCTCATTTTCCAACTGCGTCACAATTTTAAATGTGTATAATTGCAGTTGCCCAATACTATTTTTTCTGTACTTATCTTACAGTGTCTTTAAATGTAAAGTAAACATGGCTCAAGTTCAATTAGTAATAATTAGCCGAGCGGGCGTGCCCCTGGATTTATGTTCAAGTGAAGCATTCATGTCTAACTTGACTGATGCAGGAAAGTCTGAAAATAGATTAACCATTCACTCTGCCTATTAATATCAAAACACTGCACCTTTTTCATAAAACCTGTTGCCTACAAGTACTTAGGAAAAATCACCTCCGTTTAACTTACACAGGGTCTGTGCACATGTCAGGTTTTTCCAGTCTGTAACCTGCTTTCAAATTCTCCAAGAGCTGTTTGTTCTTCATTAGTGCGTAAGGAGACCCCCCTGTAAATGATCGACATAATATGCATCAAGACAAATCATGAACCATAGAAAGGGGGGAGGGGGCGCTCTAATGAAAGAAATTCCGAGACTAAGACTTAAGATGCAAGAGGTGAAGCAAAGATAATTTTCAACCAAGAGTTCAAAAGTTTTCCAACCGTAAATAAGAAAGCGAAGGACACATTCAGAAATGCAGATCCTACGCACAGAAAATTGGGAAGGAAGTTAAAGGTCGTTTCATGGGCCTCATTCACGCCGTGGCCATATTGGCCAGAGACAATAGATTTCGTACCCCGAACCTCGAGTTGAAATGTTTGTGAACGAGTTTCGGTGGGACAAAACAAAAGTTTTCAATCCCTCGGGACTTAACATGGCCTCCGAGTGATTAAGGCCCATTGTCATCACGACCTGTCTTTCATCCAAACCAGCATTTGTTTTCCCTTTCGTTCACTTACTGCTTCAGTTCCTTATTTAATCTGTTAAACCCTTGGCCATTCCTACTTACTTACTTCATTTCTTTACTTGCTCATTCAGTCAGTCAATAAGTCAATTAGTCTTTCGGTAGCCGCTCAGTCATTGTATCAGTCAGTACTTTTCGATGTTGCTTAACCAGTCGGATGGCGAAACTTGGTTCCTTCCCTCATTTGTTTTACTCATTCAGTAAGTCAGCCCGCAAGCCAGTGTCGGCAGGGGTTTCGTTGAGGCTGGAGGCCGGGCGTTTCATCCAGTCGTTTCCCATTCCATGTCCGGTACTTTGATGCCAATATTTGAAAGGTCTTGTTTCATTTTTTATTTTATATATTTTTTAGTTACGTTTTATAGAAAATATGAGTGAACTCACGCCTGGCGTGGGTAACTGATTCTTGGGTTCCAGAAACACTGGAAGCCAGTGTTTGTGAATGTTCTATTCAAAGAATTTCATGGGGGGCATGTGCCCAGGACCCCCAGGTCACGCCTGGTGCTTTCAGAAATATGTCCGCTACTTTACAAAACTGTCCTGTCAAAACCCTGGTGTCGGTAGGCCAACGTAAGTTGGTTAGTCAGCCAGGCGGATGGGCATCCTTCCTTTGTTCCTTTGTTCACTCATTCAGTTAGTCCGTCACGACAACGAAGGCTACGAGAACCAGCGCCACGTAACAATTGATTTACTTAGCGAAAACACATACTTCTGCATGCCCCGCACGTGCTTTTAACATTTTGATACACTTCTTTGAAGTTCTCGTCCTGACAATGAAGTGAAATAATCAAATTGAAGTTATGTGCAGGAAGCGAGCATTGGACGATGAATTTTACATTTTCTCTTCAAAAACCCACACCGTTCACTCCAATCTTGTTTCTGGAATGTGGATACACACATTCATTTCCGAACGACTTGAAATAATCGCGAAATTATTGCAATACGGGGAAAAATAGTTTTTGATAAAGTCCTCGCAGCCGTCCTCGTCGCCTTTTCTTGAGGTCTTTAAAACGAGTCCTTTTAACTGACACTGATCGTTATAACAGTAAATACAATTTGGAACAACTCTAACAGGTCCGGATCACAAACACTTTTTCTTTTCACTTCAGTTTCCAGCTAACAGCTCCATATATAGTACAATATGTTAATTAAAATTTCATAAATTATCACTGACCAAGAGTTGCAATTTTCCCACAGGACCACTCCGTAGGACCAACTGCAAGTAAAACAAAACAAGTAACACCTATGCAATACATTGAATTAGGAATGCACTAGCATCTGGTATGTTGCATTCACTGACTCTAAAAACACCAGACTTGATACTTACACATCGCTCTTGGTGGTAAAGATCTCTTCAAAAAGTGACTCTGGAGCCATCCACTTCACTGGCAGTTTCTTCCCATTGTCTACTTTGTAGACCCCACGGTACAAGTGCCGCATCAAATCCGAAGTCACCAATTTTGACTTTCTTGCCGTGTCCCACCAGAATGTTCCTCGCTGCTAGGTCCCTGTGCACCAGACCCTTCTGGGAAAGATAGGTCTGTAAAAGAAAAATGATTATGGGTATTGCAAGGAATTTGTGATGTAAAAGTCAGTTTTGGGGGCCTAAGGCACTGGATTCTCACAAAAATATCTTTCCTGGAAGCGTGTAGCCTCCTATCGCAGAATCTTTTTAAGGTTAATTGTTCCTCCCGCAAACAAGAACGCCACATTCCTTTCCCGTTGTGAGACGTTAACCAATGATTTGCTTTTTATTTTTAAGAGTGTGACCAAATAAAAAAGCTGTAATAACGTCCACTGCAATTTGCAACGGAAATTTGAAGCTTGAAAATTACACGGACTTTAAGGTGAAGGTTAACTTTTCTTACCATATTGAACACGATCTCTGACTGGTTGAAAGAGGGTAGGAATATGGGCTCCCGTGAAGCAGACTCTTGCAGGTGGGAGAAACGACTGACCCTAAAAGAGTCTGTGATAGGAGGCTAAGACCAGCAGAGATGTAACCGCCTATGTAGTGCTAATCCAATAGAAGTGCCACTCAACTTGTTTCCTTGAGGCGCATGTGCTAATCCTGGTGCCAGCACGTACCAAAGAGTTTTAATTGGGTTTTGCCGAGAAAGGGCTTTACCTACATTTAAAAGAAACCTTAAACTATCATTCAAAAAAACGCTAAAAAACATGATGGGGAGTAGAAAAAATAGCATATCATCCACATATGACCATCCCAAACCTCTGTTGTATGAAAATAGTCATTACAAAAGAGCTCAAAGAAGAGTGAGCAAAGCATTGATCTTTCAGCGATCTGATGTTGTTGAGATGAAACCAGTTGAAACAGGACTTTGGGCTTGCCATGGTTTGGTTATGTAACTACTGATCATGTCATCAGCATCCGACACCAAAGATCGACAGTAACGCACGCAAAAACTCCGAAACTTGCTGAGAAAGACGGAATGAATAAGAAGTTAAACGCAGGAAAAGACTAAGACAAATACAAAAAAAAAGAAAGAAAAATCTGGCTATTTACCACTTACCATGCCACGTGCTACCTGCCAGGCAAGCTTTACTGGATCAAGTGGAGCAAACGAGTCACAATCCTCGTCACATGCGGATGATGAAAACGTTACAAAGGGTGTTTCCAATTCAATAGTAACAGAAGCATCAACTTCGGTTCCGTTTTCTTCCACAGATATGGAAGGCCCAATGTTTTCATGCAATATTGTTTTCTCTTCTTCTGTTTGACCATCCTAGATATATATATAAAAAAGGACCATACAGATAACTTGGAATGAAATAAATGTATCTTTAAAGTGCTTATAGACGAAATGACGAAGTGATCGTCGCATTTATCGTCCAGATAAGTGCTAATATCGCTTCTTCATTTCGACAGATAACGTTAGTGAGTAAAACTAACAAGGGGCCATTGGGCCAGTTTAGTTGAAAAGTACATAAATATTAGCCATTATATTATATTATATTATATTATATTATATTATATTCAGTTTTATTGAGCTTACGGTTAGCTAACCCTAACCGCAACGGTTGTTACTGCGCTAGAACGTTTCCTAGAGATTCTCAAAACTTTCACATTCGTCAACATTAAAACTTAGTCCCTATGATGTAGTCCAGTTAAAGAGACCGTACAGATAATTTTGCAGGGCTTCGCAGTCCTCTTGACGACGAACAACTCTATAACACTTCGCATCATCAGCATAGAGAGCCATACTGGTGCATGGGCTGACAAACTTGGGGAGGTCGATCACGTATAAAAGATATAGGAACGGAGCCAACAGGCTGCCCTGAGGAACACCCTCTGAGATCTGGAAGTCAATTGCAAATAGTCCGAGAACCAAAAGAGAAGGGGACCCGAGATGCCGTACAAACCAAGCTTGTGAAGAAGACGGCGGTGTGGAACCGAGTCAAACGCTGAAAACAATGGTCAGGGTAGATCATATCGATCTCATTCCCTGCATCCAAGGCTGTCCCAAGGTCGTTCAGAACGGACAGAAGCTGTGTCGGAGAGCTGACAGTATATCTGCCAGTTCAGGAATAAGTTTGGAGAGCACACAGCGTTCGCAGAGCTTACTGACGATGGAGAGATGTGAGATCTGCCTGTAGTTGGTGACATCGGTTCTTGGCCCCTTCTAGTGCAGCGGGCATATATTATTATTATTATTATTATTATTTTGTTGGACATAAAAGCTCAAATATACCGTTGCTAGTTTTCAACAATGATTATAATTGGTCACTACATCCAAAAATTTTACTAAATGTCGCCTGTTATCGTAAGCTTGAGCTGTAGGCTTTTGCATGTGCATGTCTCTCTGTTGATGTTCGGTAGTATGACTCCGTACGGAACATGCCAACAGACAGCAGTAAAACTAATATATAGCTTTAGCCAAGCCTAAAAGCAGAGCTGCGGGGTTCTTTATTCTTACAAGAAGTTAACTTGGCATGAGACTGCAATCCAATCGAAACCCAGTACCTAGTCAGCGGTCAACTTTAAAAAAAAAAACCCAGCTGACCTCGATGAGCTCAAACGTGAGCCCACGATCTTGTCACGTAATACTGGTCACATTGGCATACATGGACGGGTGGACGCACGTACGGTCGTGGAGTACAATATCTTCTTACCCATGATGCTATACGTAAGCTCCCTTTGACGCGCGGAGCTCCGCTATAATAAAGATGAATCTTTCACACCGGATAAGACCAATAGTGAAAGGATGTACCTGGTCCGTAGTTGAGTTCTGTTCCCTTGCTCCGTTGTACATCTCTTCATCTTCGTCAACGACGGTAGCTCCAACGGTAGATGTTTTATCTGCGTGGACGAAATCAGGGCCAAGTTGTTAGAAGCGAGATAACTTCACATCTCCAAAAAACGATGTTGGAACAGTCCGAACTAAAACGCAGGTGTAATGAGTTTTGGCAGTCATCTTTTAATTGCATGTTTGCTTGAGTCTATGATACTAGTTGTTGTTTGTTTTTTTTTTTCAAACAAAAAATGAGAAACTTTTAGCAACTACGGGACACCACGTTAAAGGCTGATAAAACCAAAAGGGATGTGGCGAGAATAAGATGAAGGAAAATACTCTCCTGTTATAATTTACAAGTGCACCTTAGAGTAAGTTGTAGTACGGAAAAAACAAGCCATCTACTTCCTGTTATTAGGGAGGAAAGCACATTACCATTGCTTCTCTTCCAGAAGGCTCTCAACCACTTGAAGTAAGTCGCCATGAGGAATGTACTCGGACAATCAGGGACGAATGGAGTAGCTGTGGTCCAACAGCCCACGAATTTCAGAACGTTGCATTTCTTCCACACTACCCACGAAATTCAGCACGTTTTGCATCTGCTCCCCACTAACCTTTCATGGTCTCAATCTCGTCCAAAAATTCGTTATTTCGCTTATTCAGTGGCGTCGTTTTCTTGAGAAAAAAAAAGTCATGAAAATAATGGGGAACAAATCAGTTTCAAAGTCTAGGTTTGCTTGAGGACGGGACAAAACTAGGCGTTAAGTCGCTGCAAAACGTCGCGGGGACAAGTCGGCGCAAACAATTCGCCTTGTGTTGACACGGTTAATTTTACAAAAAGATCACTGTCGCTGAGGCAGAATTTTGTCGCCGCGCGTTAGTCGCACTGGAATTCAAACGAAGTTTGAATCTCGTGCGGGACTAATTTGTAGCGACACAATTAGCAGCGTTATTGTCGCACCGTTAAAAAAATAAAATACATAATAATGAATATAAATGAAACCAATGAGAGAGCGTCATATAGTCAAGCCTATATTGAATTAGATAACTAATTCACATAATACGAGATCACTGCGTGTGCACTGGGGGGGAACAGGCGTCCGTGTTCGCAGCGAGCGCTTGTTGTTGACAAGTCAGTAACACAATGGACGCCAAACTTATCGCCAGAGACCTGTCTCTGCGACTTGTCGCCTAGAGTGTCCTGGTCTTTAGGATTTCAGTGTGATGAAACACGGTTAAATTATGCTTATTGTAATCTGAACCGCAGTTTACGCAGTTTAAAACACACCAACCAAGCATTTCCGTTTTTTCTAATCCAGGGCACAATGGAGTTTAGAAAAACCTTCATGTAGAGGTCTTTTAATTGCCAGTAGCTAAACCTTCCTCCGGGTGAGCTTACCAAATCAGAAGCTACGATTCAAGCAGTAACTGTCACTTAGAAGCTTGCGAAGGTCTGATATAAGCGAGTTAATGAGTCTTAAATCTTTGGCAATTTCTTAATCATTGTTGCATGGGTTTTGTAAAAAAAGGTTTTTCAGTAATTAAGTTTTTTTTACAAACTTTATTAATTTGTCAAGTCCTTAATGCCTTTTTACAACTAAGTTTCTTGTCCTCGTGGTCTGTAACAGTTAGTCTGATATCGTTTTAAAATTCGCTAGCAAAATCGATGGTATCATTAGTTTTTTCAGCATATTGTTATTACCACGTGGAGCTATAATTTTATACTCAGACAAGAATTTTTCCGGAGTACTTCCAGTGGCTTATTCCTGGTTATATATTTTCATTATTAAATTTTCAGACCTCGGATATTGCGTTGTTAGCTTTACTGATTTGTGTCACTCAATCTCATTGATCAACTCATATTACTGTATGCCCTACTATGGAAAATGATTGTGTCAAGTGTTGCCGAAGCTGGAACACTAATTGACCTTAATTTCCAAATGTCCAGAGCTTTCCAGAAAGTAATGAAGAATTTTATAACAAAGCCTATTTCATTCACACTTGTTGGCTATGAGACTTGTGGTTATTGCCAACTTAACACTACTCGTCTCATTGGCTGTTTACAATCTCATATCTGATGTGCGCTCGCGGAAAAAAAATTGTTAAATACAATTTCAGTTTTACAGCTTATTGAGTTCAAGGGAATAACATCACGTGTCCCTTATCCCTACCTCAAGAAACACTTTATTTCGGACGTCAAGCCCGTAAATTAGTCCTTTAATCGCCCTAAACCGGTTTCCCTTGAGAGTCGTGTTTGTGTGGTTGCCCATGCAGTGTCAATGACATGAGTGCAAGCACGCTCATCGACATAAAGCTATAATTGCAATGAGAGTTAGTTGGTGTAGGATATCGTCACAAAGGTTCACACTCTTATTACCGCAGTGACGTCATACCAACTGATACCCGCAACCAACACAAGAGCGATACATGAATTGAAGTTCTGCCTTAGAAAAACAAGCATTATAAGCTTTTAACAATGCAAGGATTGAAAGAATCAAGAATTATTGGTGCTGCGAGTTGAGACCTACGCATAGTTGAGTGCTTGTGCATTGCTCGTACTTAATTTAACTTAATTGACCTCCCGGGATACAAAATGCAAGGTAATTACTTCGGATGTTTGTGTTGATCGATACAAGGAAATAGACAAGTTTGCATACCAACCATGTAATTCTTTAACAGACAGACGGATCTTGTATTTGAAAGTTTTCCCTCACAACAGTCTTTGGTATTCTTGTTAAAGAACACTCCAATCCGTCAATCACATTTGGCTTTGTGCACCCTTCCCAGAAAGCTCATGGATCCCAGACCTCTTCCATGCTCAAGGATTCAAATTCTTCTCCAGTCAGATGTGACAATTTCTGCAGGTTATCCAGAGTGAATGTTATCATATCCTTTGCTGCTCCTAAAAAAAAAACAACCGCAATATGTAACAAAACATCTAATATACAGCTTATCCAGATGCTGGAAAAGGTTTCAGCCTAGTTCACCTGGGACCCCCACGCAAACGTCACAACAATTTTTATTTTAGGTCTGCAGAAGAGCGACCTGCGCTTACTCCGTGATGTCTCTAACATAATTCATGTGTACTGGCATCATGAGTGATCCTCGAAAGGCTATATAGGTACTCTCAATGACTCCGTATTGAGGTCAACAACTTGCACATAGATCTAGATCTCTCTATACTGCAATAGGACTGGAACTTCAGTGTCTGACAGCGATGAGCATAGATTTCGTTGCTATATTTAAGTGGATGACATATGTTGATTATTGTCGAGTGACTGCAAATGAACAGAGGATATTTCCGCTGGTTACACGCTGGGCTACTACGGAAAGAATCCGAGTAGCGCTCATGACTAATCTGTCAGCGTTATTATCAATCTTAGACCGACTTACTCGATCGATGCTACATGTATTTTCGGCAATTGCTCAAGCACTCCGACGCTACGTAATGGAGGTAGAGTTCCTCGGAGGAGCCATGCCGATGATCCAGAATTTCGATGGTCTGTCTCGGTCAGTTAAAGCTCTGGAATAATACTATTCTGAGTGCTCCTTTTTAGGAGTTCAAAAACTCCGACCTTCCGATTTCCCAGACTTCGTTGAAATGTCTTTTTCCCATCATGGGTGATCAGATCCGAGACTCAGTGGAGGTTAGCTACAATCACTGAGTGCAAGCAGTCTTGGGTAGCTGCCCGCCCCCACATCACCCTTTTGAGAGATTGGTATATTTTTTATTCTAGTGTTTCATTAGTTTATAAGAACTACGGAAAACTCGCCCTGCGTTCACGACTTCACATAAAACATTGTACATATGTACAACCGGATTGACTCAAAGACCCAGTACAGGCCCTGCATTACAACCACATGATTCGCGTGCCTTCTGCGAATGAGTCCCTGATGTTACCAGAGAGATGATCCATGCCAGAGTCAATTGGCGAGCAGCAAATGCATTCCGGGATCCAACGGAATGATCCCCATAACTGGAGCCAGGCTCATCAGTGATCCAGCTAGACCAGCAAAATGGATGTACAGATCTTAGGAATCAGTAATTAGTATTATGGAAAGCACTGGACTCGAGAATTTAGGAGAAAAAAGGAAAGGAACTTTATATTAAATGTTTTAGTATGTTTACGTCATGCCGAACTCATCACAGAGGATTCAAGGGAGACAATAACTTCCACAAAATTCAGTTGTCCACCAGACATGAATTCTTGCAGGTCGAATCCTGAAATGTCGCTTATTTTTTCTTTATTGCTTTGCCAGAGCATACCAGCGGCTGCAAAAAAGTTAACAATTCGAAAAGCCTCTGCCTATCGTTATGATAAGCTTCGCGATTTAAGGACAGCAAAGTGCATGAAAATTGAAAAGGCAAAATCAAACCAGAAAAGAGTGAGCTGCACTACCTTTTAAGATTCACAATTTAAAATCGAACAACGGATTTTTGACCCCAAAATAGTAACCGCATTCAAAATAGTTGCCGTTTTGTCATTTGCATGATAGAGAAACTGTATCATTTTGAAAATGCTCCACTTTTGGCAGCGTTTTTCCTATGGTCTCGATTGATGTCGTGTAAACAGAATGCGTAACGGTTAACCGCATCAAAAACGTTGCGATTACAAATGAAACCGGGTTTGTGTAAACGCTAATGAGCTCCGTTCTCTCCCAGATACTATTTTTAGCTTTGTTCTCGTGCATTCAGTAAAAAAAATTTCAACGTGCAAGGGAATTCACCGATTCAAAATACATGTAAGTTTAAATGGCAATCTTAAAGACGCGAAAATTTTAATTTCGTTTTAAAAGTTGAGTATCTTATCTGAAATTTCTAAAACAGAGTTTTGAAATTGTACAGCAAGAGCAAATTGTGAAGGATAATGAATTTTGAAATAAAAGAATACAAACGCATCATAATCTCCGAAATTGAAACTTTCAACGACAATGGAGACCCTGGGAAAGACTGGTAAAGTTTTGCGCAATTCCACAGTGTAGGGAAAGCATCGTAAATTTTTTTTCCAAACTATTCACATAAAATATTATTTCTCGCTAAGCGTTGCATCTTTTATGTTCAAATAACCGCTCAAAATAAAGATTTTTTAACGATCTTTCCGTTGATATTTTTTGCGTGATTTTTAATATATTCTCTGTCAAAATTTGCATAACAATCAAAACACAAAAATAGCCACGCAAGAAACAAATTAGTCGCATTTACATGTACCTCTTTGTCGAATTTTCATACTTAACACAGGAATTTTTAGTTATTGTAAAAAATCTTTCTCTATTCGTTAGCAATCATCCTTTCAATTTACATTGCATTAACTCCACTCCCCTTCTGACTCGGTCGTGAACAAAAGATGCTTGTATTTTCGCAACTTTCGAAGCCTATAAAATGGCAGGATTTGTTGGAAAAAGAAAAAAACATGGCCGCAATGCGTTTCGAACAGGTGCAAAGATTCATTTTAGCAAAAAAACAAAAAACATTTTGGGGTTATCGGCACTTTAATGTAAATTTCTTTTTTCTAAAATCCCATGTAAAGGAATGCTGAATTTTCATTTTTTCACTCGCTCTCTCCGAAATCCATCAATTGGTAAGCTCTTTACGTCTTCGTTTTGGTTTTATTTGTCGTTTTGCTCTTGCTTACTTTTTTCTACACGAGCTTCACTTGTAACTTTTTCTTCGGGATTTACCACTTTCAGTCAATACAACTGCTGGGCACATTGTCGTCCTAAAAGTTGCGCTTATTGCGCCCAAAAAGAACCCTTGCCACTTCAATAAATATTGACCAAAACACCATCTTACACATCCTGTTACAGATGAGTAATGACCAACGACAATATACCCTGGCAAAGCAGATTTCAGTTTTTGCAA
>NC_090885.1:54881128-54893628 GCF_036669925.1 Montipora capricornis
ATTATTATTATTATTATTTTCCCCCCTGTTTCGCATTTATTCGGTAGGCAAAAATACATTTTATATCAATTGCAGTGACTAACACGTCAGAGGAGACCGTGTTGGTTCCATTTCACAGATTTCAAAATCTTGATCTTTTTCTTCAGGATGACTGTGGTAAGCCAAAAGCTTTAGACGAAATAACGAAGTGATCCTCGCATTTACCTGGAAAATTTAAGCAGAAGCTCATGACTAGGAGCGAACAACTCCAATACTTAAAGCCTATGTCAAAGTATTTTTACAGACCAGGGGCCCGTTTCTCGAAAGTCCCGATAACTTTTCGGACCCGAAAGCCATTTGTGAAACTGCGACCCGCTTGCTTTAGAAAGCCGATCTTTTAACACGCTTTAAACTGTAAGGTAGCAAAAAGAAGAAACTTTGACGACTTAAATCCTCTCCGTTCTTGAGATACAAAGGGAATTGTGTCACCCGAAAATGGCCCGTAAAATTTCGGGACTTTCCGAGAAAAGGACCCCAGGCCCCGGTTGTTCGAAAGATGGATAGCGCTATCAGCCAGATAAATCACTATCCAGTGGATAAGTCATAGCGAAACCAATTGCGCTATCCAGTGGATAATGATTTATCCGGTGAATAGCATTATCCACCTTTTGAACAACGAAGGCCAGGAGCCCATGTACGATCTATTTTTAGACAATTCCGGTTCTGTGACACTACTGACATCAAGTTAGTTTCCTGTGATTGGTCATCGGGCTCCTACAGGAGTCTCATTAGCGAGAAATTCAATCCAATGGCGGTCCCTGAAAGGGCCGTGACAGGAATATAGGGCTACATGTACTGATTTAAGCAATTGCCTGTCGTAGACACTTATACCACCTATTGGTGGCTCCAAGGGATTCGTCAATAACCCGCTTTTCAAATACACGTTAATTTCATTCATCGAGTCCTTCACCGAAACAAATAGCCCAACAAATTGACCTGCTCCCAACTGAGTGGCTTCAAAGCTCAGTTTGTAGTGCATTGCACCAGCATCGCAGAGGGTCATGGGTTCGAATCCCGTTGGAGCCACCTGAATTTTTCTCTTGACTTAATAAGAGACAATTGCTAAAATTGTGCAGATAAGTGTGTGGATCACTTTCCTCTTTCGTCTAAAGATTTTTCTGCTTGTAACTTTACAAAATGAGGGGTGGTCCACAGTGGAAGTCCATGGACCGGGTCCATGAAGGGGTCCATGGACCTTAAGTCCATGTTTTGTATGCGTCTGGGATTTATTGACAAAATGGTCTTGACTGTAAACTTCATCCGGAATGTAATTTCTCCGACCCTGAGATAATTAATTGAATCACGTTTTGTGGAAATAGTCGTAACTCAAGGGAAAGACATCATTGTCGGCTCTGTCTATATATAGATTACCTAACTATCACGTAACTGCTTTTTTAGATAAATTTGATGATGTTCTTTCCATTATTTCAAAAGACAACAAATGTTGCTGTGATGGGTGATTTTACTTTAGATTAACTTCAGTACAATCATCATGTGCCCACTCAGGACTTTATGGAATATCTATTTTCACACGCTTTTTTACCACTCATATCGAATCCAACTCGCCTGACTTCCTATTCTGCAACATTAATTGACAACATATTTACCAATCAACTCTCAACACATCGGGTCATTTTCCGATCTGTGCTCTTTTTTATGTTGAAGTTTTGCCGCATAAAAGTGAGAAGAAACTTCTTAAGCGCTCATTTAAAGAAGACAATTTAAATAAATTCAATGAATCTCTTACGCTAACTGATTGGCTGAAACTGCTAAACTCGGATGACCTGAATGAATCCTACAGTAGATTGATAAATGAATACTCGAGGCAATTTGATACCTCTTTTCCAATAAAATGGATCAAAGGCAAACAAATGAACACGTTTAGGTCTCCTTGATTGACCCCATCGGAAAAACGGAAAATGTCTTTATAAAAAATTAATCAAATCACCCAGTAAGTCTTGTGAACTACAATATAAGACATATAAAAATAAACTGAACCACATAATTCGCATTGCCAAACGTTCCCCTATGATAATAAGTATGACAATGCTAAAAAGACCTTAAATTAACTTGGAAATTGCTAAATGAGTGATAAATGAGCAAACAAGCAAGCCTTCATTGCCTTCAGTTTTAAATGTGAAGGGAAATCAATCATCGATTCCAAGGTGATTGCCGAGCCTCGGATTTGGTAAATATTTTACTGATATCGACCCAAGCCTTGCAAGTGCTATACCACCAGTTAATTATAATTTTCCTTCATTCCTCATCGACAATAATAACAATCCTATCACTTAAAAGCTAACTACTACAATAGAACTTGAAAATATTTCTAAAACATCAGCTTCTGGGAAGCCCCTGGTTATGACAATATTCCAATGCGTGTAATCAAAAGCTCTTTTCACTTAATTTCGTCACCTTTAGCGAATATTATTAATCAGTTGCTGCAAAAAGCATTTTCCCAGACAAACTGAAAATTGCTGAAAGAAGTAATTCCTGTTTACAATAGTGAGGATCCTTGCCTTTTGTGAATTACTGACCTATTTCTGAGGTTTAAAAAGCCGCCTTCACTGCTGGAAGGTAAAAGGAACGATGGAAGGTCATCGCTTCGAACGCCACCTTTACATCAACTTTGTCGCACTGATCTATAGTGCAAATTCATTCTCCTTCTGTTCATGACGAGCGTCGCAGTATACGCAAGAGCCTGGTAACTCCCTGTTATTTTATCGGCCCCGGTCAGTACCGGGAAAGTTTACGGGTGCTTCGAGAAACACTCTTTCGGTCCCGATAAAGTTTCCCGGAACTTTCCAGAGACGGACCCCAGGCCCAAAAGGGTGCAATCTTTATTATTTCATGAATCACACATTTCCTTTTCTTATTCAACATCCTTTATTTAACTTACATAATTCATGAATATTTAACTAACTGAAAGTCCGGGGAGGGCTTGATAATGTAGCAGGAAAGAGCAGGGCTGATGAATTGAATAAATTGCTAATTATAAATGCAAGGGCAATATCTAAATAAATACCCGGTATTTATCTGTATATTGCGCTGCTTCCCTGTGCAATATACAAATAAATCCCTTCCATTTATAATGAGCAATTAAAGCGAATCATACACGTCCTTTGACCCCCCGTCCAACATTCTGAGAAAATTTTTCTTCTACCTTTAACCACAAATATAGAAATTTCTATTCTGCAACTAGGGTAGAAATACCGTAGTATCCCAACATATCATGCCAGGCTATGTGTTCACTCTACGAAAAATTTAAGTCTTTGGATATTACAAACGAGCAGTTCTGGAACACAACACTGTTTGATCCTTTCACAGTCGCGTTGTTGTCATCTTGGCAAAATCTTTTTACTTCGTCATCAACTAACTGATCTACTTCTCTTTTTAACGAGGACTCGGCTTCCCTTTCTCCTACGGATCCTTCGGATCGACAATTTAATGCTTTAGAAAATTTAATTTTGGTAGAGACATCAGGCCTCTGATACCTTTGTAAAGATCGGATATCTCGGTGGCCCGTACGCTCCATAATCAACTTATCTGAGATTCCTTTTTCCAGTCCACGTGTTGCTGTTGTGGCCCTCAGACTGTGATTGCTGAATTCGCCCTGTAGGTCTGCGTCTATGGTCGTCCAAATGTTTCAATATTCGCTAAATTCTATTCGCTGTCGCTAAATTCCATTCGCTGTCGCTAAAACTCATTCGCTGTCGCTAAGACTCAATCGCTGTCGTTAAATTTCATTCCCTATCGCTAATTTTGCATTCGCTATCGCTAAATTTCATTCGCTGTCGCTAAAATTAACCGCTTCACTGCGTGCAGACAATAACAAAACACGTACGAACAGCAAGACAGAAGTTAAAAACCTTCGGGTAGCCATCTTTGAACATCGTATACCCGGACGGCCTGGAAACGAATTGCGTGAGGGTCGGCCTTGGAGGTTTCTAACAAAATTTTGCAACAGCGAAGTTGATGTAGTAATGACGAATACTGTTAAATGTCAGCGAATATTATGTTTTCATTTTAGCAAATGCAAATTAAGTTAATTCAGTGCTAGCGAAGGAATATTTGCAACAGCGAATAAGTTTTAGCCATAGCTATGGAGTTTTAGCGACAGCGAATGAGTTTTTGCGACAGCGAATGCGGTTTAGCGACAGCAAATAGAATTTAGCGAATATTGAAACATTTGGACGACTATATTTGCGTCTTTGCACATTTTGCTAACAACATTTCCAAGCTTGTTATGCCCAACAGGAGTCGATGTAAACCAAACTGTCGGCTTAGCAAACCAATAATGCGCTATTGTTCTCCGTTTTTCTCACCTAAGTGAGAACAAGTGCTTTGAACAAATTATGACCCGTGAAACGCCCTTTCTCGATGCTGTTTGTAATCCTTTAAAATAATTACAATGAAATACGTCATTGTCTACGGTCGGATCAAAAAATGACAAACAAACAGATGTCAAAACAAGTGGCCAATTATTTCCCTTGGAAAGACCACCTTTATGTAACCTATACCCTCATGAATAATATCTTATACATCCGTTCTCGGGCTTTATCTCTTACTTAAATGACGAGCTGCGCAATTATGATATGTGGTTGAAATGTAACAAGCTCTCAGTTTAGTGTTAAAAGACTAATTATGTTATCTTTAAACCAAGACAGAGAATAGCTAATGGAGATTTTAAACAAACAACGTATCCAATGTTGTAGGTGTCTATCTTGATGAGCATCTTACTTGGAAGTGCCACATAAGTTTTTTTATCAAAGCAAATCGCAAAATCCGTTGGCATTATATTTAGATCTCGATTCTACATTTCTTCAAGAACCAAGCTAGCCTTGTACTACTCACTAATTTATCCTTACATCACTTATTGTATTCCACTTGGTCTTTCTACATGTCTCCATTTAAATAGAATATTCTACGTGCAAAGCGTGCTGTGCGAGCAACAACATTTTCAGATTACCGAGCGCATTCTGCTCCTTCAATTGCGAAACTAAGCATCATGGACTTTTTCAATAATTCATTTCAATTTTCTAAGTTTATGTTTTATTATTACAATCAGTTGTTGCCTCCGATGTTTTTGAATTTATTTGAAACAAGCCACCAATGCACAATTGCGGTACTGAAACAGCCAACAATTATCGGCTACATTGCACTAGCATCAAACAATTTACAATTCTTTATCAAGGTCCAAAATCTGGAACTCTCTTCCTGGATCAATTATTAAATCATCTAGTTATCTAAACTATAAGAAAATATGTTAGGGTTTCTTGAGTTATAGTTATGCCGCTCAAGCATTGCGTGAGCTTATTTAGATTTATGAATACTTGAAGCATATGAGGGGGCCCTCTTATAAGCCCGGTGGTTTCTTGGGGTCTCCTCACCACATTTATTGTAATATCCATCCTTTCGTTTATAAATGACTTTATTCTTATTTATTGATTGCCTTGTAATATTATTAATTGTGTGGCAAAAAAACATTTATATATTCAAGAGACATTGGTAGACTAATTTAATTACCATCAAAGAGCAGAAATATTGTATTTTTTTCCCTGCATTTTAGATTTTCGATGTCGAATAATGACGAGAATACAGCAAAGAAAAATTTCTAAGCAATGTACTAATAGCAAGGTGGCTACGTTTTGTGGTGAAGGACTTCAAAGAACGTGCTTGTATGAGAACGGGAGGTGTATGGAGTGAAGCAAAAACCAGGTAAACCAACCAATAATAATAATAATCATCATCATCATCATCATCATCATCATCATCAAAGGAGGGCATTTTTAATTTTTTTCATCATATATATTTATTATTTAATCTGTAAGATTCAAATTTACATATGGCTTTTCAGTTTTTATACAAATACGTTAGAAGAGTAAATATAGCGTTATTATGTATTTAATCTATATGCATTGATTGCTTACGGTTTGCCGCCCAATCAAGGCTTATAGGTCTGGGCATCTAGAAGCTTGTATACTGCCATACTAATAATAAACATGCAAAACAAGCGATATAATGTTAAATTTCAGACGTTTCGGCTACCTCATTATCAAAGAGTTGGAAATGAATATGCGAGTTCATAAAAGATATAAAATACTCCAAATGTGCATAAGTGAAGATGAGCTAGACAAAGTCTGTGTTTTCACGAGCGGTTTTTTCGATCGCTTAGCGAGTGACAACCTAAAATACCGTGAAAACAGTTCCTTTCCCAACTCGCTTAAAGTTAAGTGAGTCGGCAAATTTCAACAGAATTCTCATTAAATTTAAGCCATTAAAACGAGGTAGCTTAAGCGAGTAGGCAATTACGTTCGGCCAATGAGGAGTCTCCTGCGGTTCGCCAAATCGGAAGTACAACAGTCGTATAAACTCTTGTTCTTAGGCCATCGTAACTTGAATAAGAAAATAACACAAACAGCGGTGATAAACATTGTATTCCAACGCATTTTCTTATATAGAACTTGACGTAAACAGTCTTGCTACTCTTATTATTGTATGGTTGCATTGACACGTGCTCTTTCCTCATTGAATCTTACCCGTGAAAACACGTATCATTTTTAAGTCGCTGAACGAAGTCTGTAAACAAACCATTTTCAGGAATGTTAAGCGACAAGTCGGCGATCGTGAGCACACGGCGAAAGATTTAAGCATGGAGTGAATCTGTTTTGCACGTTCAGACGTGGTCTTAATTGTTTGATGTACGGAGCATTTCGTTAACCGGAGAAAGTCCAATTTGTTTCATGTATTCCTTCAACACTCTAAAGCAGCTGAGGAGTCCTGAGGGACAGCACCCGCGTGGTCGTGATCATAACGCTTGCGTACAGAAGATGACGTACTATTGTGGCCATCCACGCGTGTATGTAGATGACCACGTGTGTAGCCAACATAGCTACCTGTATCGCGCAGGTTGCATTGCCGAAAGTGGTACACAACGCACTGTTCATTAACCAGCTGTGGTTTAGTCTCGCATTCTTGGAGGTCTTGGCCAATTTTTCTACTGACAAGGATGGGTTGGACTGTAGTTTTGGAGCTTTGAGACTTAAATCTTTCAACTGAGTCTTAACAAAGTTAGCAGAATCCTGGCCCGTTTGTTTGAAAGCCAATTACTTAATCCAGGATTAGCGTAAACTTTTGTTTCATGTTTTCAACTCTTTCGTGAAAGTTCCTTTTCCCTTTTTTTGGTTTTTCAAGATTGACTTCTTCTAATGTAAAGTTTTGGCAAATATAAGCGTTGAACAGCGTTTAGTAGTAGAGAAATAAACCCCATGGCTCATTTTTCAGCTGGAATTAATCGGCTTTTAAACAACTGGGCCCTGGTCCTTAAATGGTACGAGTACCCAAGTCACGTTATTTCTTACCATTTCCACCGATGCCTGCGATGGAGGCTAGTTAGTAACTCTTGAGTTGACAAAGGATTAATGGTAGAGTTGATAAGGTATTGGGGGTACTTCAAACGTGAGAACAGGGACTTTAAGCGTTCACACTCCCCCGAGAAATAGGCCCAAGATGAGGACAAACGGTACGCGCGATCAAGCATAGTTGTTAAATTAAGTAAGCTTCGTCTGTACTGACCTGTTGTCGATGTGACTATGGTAGTGGAGAAGTAAACCGGTACTGGTAGGCTTCACGTAGCCCTTAGTCTCGATTTGGGGCGCTCGGTTTAGGAGGTGGGACCCGAGAAAGGGAAGCATTTCATCCTTTTCAATCTCCATGGTAAAACTGACTAGGCCTTTCCAGATTCTGCTCCGAAAAGCTTAAAAGTTGCTAAGAAATATGCTAAAAACGTTGCTCAAAAGTTCCTGAAAAGTTTCTGGAATATTTTTATATTTTTAATACAGCATGTCTAATTTTATAACAATTGTTTTGTAATCAACATTAAGGTACAACTAAGTAACTAGTTACAACAAATTAGGCAACCTTTAGTTGAATCTAATTATATATAAGTGGCTAGTTACAAAAAGTTAGACAGTTAGTGTAACAACCTCGTTGCCAGGGCTTTTCCCTTCTCGTGGGTGCGCCCCCCCCCCCCGCCCTTCCCCTGTGCTAAAGCCTTTGTCTAGCTTTTCTTTACCTATGCAAATTTGGATGATTTTATATCTTTTATGAACTTGGATATTCATTTCCAACACCCTGGTAATGGCGTCATGAGATCGCCGAGAAGTCGGAAATTTAACATTATATCGCTACATTTTGTACATGTCTGTGTTTCTCAAAATCCCTACTAATAACTAATAATTATAGTAATAGTAATAAATCATAATAATAATATACTATAATAATAATCGATGATGGATGATGAATGATGATGATACTAACATGATTATTATTATTATATTAATTATTAGTCATTATTATTATGTCAGTAGTAGTAGTAGTATTGGTATTATTATTATTCTATCGTTATTTGTGTGATACAATAAAATAATATACATTGTATTCAACTTTAAAAAAAAATGAAAACTATTGACATAATTCACAGAATTATTAAAAAGTAAGGATTGAAAGCACTATACAACATTAATAATTAATTATAAAATGATAAGGCGTACAATCAGTGTGTCCTATAACGAATTCGCAAATACATTGCTTGCGGCTCAGATGTGATTCAACTAGCTCCTGCGGTAAGTACAGTGTTTTAACATCTACATCTACATGTTTTCCAGCACTCGGCAAAGTCCCTTTTTGAATTGTGGCTGTTTCTGCCTCAGGTGGCCTCATACAGCACAAGCCGGCCACCTTCTGTCTGGAGAAAACAGCACAGCCCCCACACCGGGGACTTTATCCTCTACTCTTCTCGAATAGTGCTTGGGGTTCTTTAACGTCCCACAGGGAACTTATGAACATAGAAGATATTTGTGAGACAGGGCCTACTATTTATAGTCCTTATCCGAAAAGACTTGAAAGTCAACCCATTTGCAGCACTTTGTCCTCAGTTATTTTAAGATTCTGAGTGTTGATCTGGCCGGGATTCGAACCCGCGACTCCTGCTAGACAGCCCGGTGCTCAACTAACTGAGCCACCGGTGCGCGGTTTTAAATTAAAACATCGAAGAAGAAAATTTCAAGTTAAATGAATAAAAGTCCTGAAAGAAAAAAAGAATAGATTAATGCTTTCGATCTGTAAATATGAGTCAACGAAGTCTAGCTCTCGTCTTTTGGCCCGTGTGCCTCTCAAGCATAGTATTGCAGAGTGTACGATAGCAAAAGAAACTTTATGAGCGGTCTTATCCAAGCAATTGCGCATGAATAACTTTCTCCCTTCATATTTGCGATCAGCTCCGCAAGTCTGCTGTGGTACTTAACACACTCATCCCCCATTCTAGCTGTGGTCGTGAAAACTAAGGAGTGAACGTTCCCTTTTCGATCTCCATTACTCTTTCCGCATACTGCCTCTTCTTCTCGTTCTCGTGCTTCTTAGAGATCTGCTTAGGAGTCAAGTCTCAGTCTGTAAGAGTCTACATTGGGGTGCAGATCTCTGTCTCATCCAAAAGCCTCGAGCGTGAATATCCAAACGGGCGTCAGGGCTTTGTTATCGCCATGATTTAACGTCTCCCCAGTGTCTCCTGAAGGACCGCTCTACTCCCACATCATCATTAGACCATCCTTAGCACCTCTGCTTCCAATTCGCGAAGTTTGTTATGGCGCTGGATAATGAACCCCCCGCGCTGACACACCATTGCGTGATCCAGGCTGAACTGAACACCGTATGCGCAGATCATGGGTGTGTCCGTTTTTTCCCAGTCATATCGTAACTTGATTGCATCTCTAAATTCCTTCTTATTCAGATTGCAATCTAGCTCTTCGAGAGGAATCACGGTCAGCCAATTTGATGATCCCGTCTCTGTAGCTAACTCAACAGCCCTCTTAGCTTTTGTCGGATGGGAGCTGTTCACCTGCTCTAGCCTCTCACTTAGACAGTCTCTTTTTTTGTTTTCCTGTGCTCAGTTGCAGTTTGAATTTCTGAGGCTCTGGAGGCTGGTGCTCTTGCTCAACAATTCGCCTCACGAGCGGATTAGTAACTTTGATTGAAGCCTCGTATTCAGGAGACCAAGGAGGTCGCTCTCTACTTTAGTGTCAGTGTGTGGCCAGTGACAGCTGGCTAATAATTTCTTCCATATCAGTACTGTTCTTAGAACATATGTTCAATGGTGCCGCAACCAAATGATAATTGTAAATTATTAATTCTCAACCTCGGATAATGCATTTCGCGTGCTCCGATTTGTTCCTCAATCTCGGTTATCACTCATATACTTGGTTTGACCTTATATGGTAAATGATTGCGTAGCGTTGCTAAACTAAAAAAGGTTTTCGTCGGAATTGATCCAAACTTTCCACAAAAAAATTTTCTTTTTCTCCTTTTTGGCTTCATTCAAAGAGAAATTGGCATTCCGACGAAAACATTTTTAGTTTAGCAACGCTTAACGCAATCATTTACCATATAAGGTCAACCAAGGTATATGAGCTGATAACCGAGATTGAGTGAACCAATCAGAGCACGCGAAATGCATTATCCGAGGTTGAGAATTTAATAATTACAATTATCATTTGGTCTGCGGCACCATTGACATATTTTCTAAGAACATTACCTGATATGGCAGAATTATTAGCCAGCTGTCACTGGCCACACACTGACACTAAAGTAGAGAGCGACCTCCTTGGTCTCCCTGAATACGAGGCTTCAATCAAAGTTACTAATCCGCTCGTGAGGCAATTTTTGAGCAAGAGCACCAGCCTCCAGATGCCTCAGAAATTCAAACACTGCAACTGAGCACAGGAAAACAAAAAGATGACTGTCTAAGTGAGAGGCTAGAGCAGGTGAACAGCTCCCATCCGACAAAAGCTAAGAGGGCTGTTGAGTTAGCTACAGAGACGGGATCATCAAATTGGCTGACTGTGATTCCTCTCGAAGAGCTTGATTGCAATCTGAATAAGAAGGAATTTAGAGATGCAATCAAGTTACGATATGACTGGGAAATAACGGACACACCCATGATCTGCGCATACGGTGTTCAGTTCAGCCTGGATCACGCAATGGTGTGTCAGCGCGGGGGTTCATTATCCAGCGCCATAACAAACTTCGCGAATTGGAAGCAGAGGTGCTAAGGATGGTCTGTAATGATGTGGGAGTAGAGCCGGTCCTTCAGGAGCACACTGGGGAGACGTTAAATCATGGCGATAACAAAGCCCCTGACGCCCGTTTGGATATTCACGCTCGAGGCTTTTGGATGAGACAGAGATCTGCACCCCAATGTAGACTCTTACAGACTGAGACTTGACTCCTAAGCAGATCTCTAAGAAGCACGAGAACGAGAAGAAGAGGCAGTATGCGGAAAGAGTAATGGAGATCGAAAAGGGAACGTTCACTCCCTTAGTTTTCACGACCACAGCTAGAATGGGGGATGAGTGTGTTAAGTACCACAGCAGACTTGCGGAGCTGATCGCAAATATGAAGGGAGAAAGTTATTCATGCGCAATTTCTTGGATAAGAGCTAATAAAGTTTCTTTTGCTATCGTACACTCTGCAATACTATGCTTGAGAGGCACAAGGTCCAAAGACGATAGCTAGACTTCGTTGACTCATATTTACAGATCGAAAGCATTAATCTATTCTTTTTTCTTTCAGGACTTTTATTCATTTAACTTGAAATTTTCTTCTTCGATGTTTTAATTTAAAACCGCGCACCGGTGGCTCAGTTAGTTGAGCACCGGGCTGTCTCGCAGGAGTCGCGGGTTCGAATCCCGGCCAGATCAACACTCAGAATCTTAAAATAACTGAGGACAAAGTGCTGCAAATGGTTAGACTTTCAAGTCTTTTCGGATAAGGACTATAAATAGTAGGCCCTGTCTCACAAATATCTTCTATGTTCATAAGTTCCCTGTGGGACGTTAAGGAACCCAAGCACTATTCGAGAAGAGTAGAGGATAAAGTCCTCGGTGTTGTGGCTGTGCTGTTCTCTCCAGCAGAAGTGGCCGGCTTGTGCTGTATGAGGCCACCTGAGCAGAAACAGCCACAATTCAAAAAGGACTTTGCCGAGTGCTGGAACATGTAGATGTAGATGTTAAAACACTGTACTTACCGCAGGAGCTAGTTGATCACATCTGAGCCGCAAGCAATGTATTTGCGAAATCGTTATTGACACACTGATTGTACGCTTATCATTTATAATTAATTATTAATGTTGTATAGTGCTTCCAATCCTTACTTTTTAATACTTCTGTGAATTATGTCAATAGTTTTCCTTTTTTTTTAAAGTTGAATACAATGTATATTATTTTATTATCAAAAAATAACGATAGAATAATATAATACAATACTACTACTACTACTACTAATAATATGATAATAATATAATAATAATAATAAATTGTTATTATCATCATCATCATCATCATCATCATCATATTATTATTATTATTATTATTATTATTATTATTATTATTATAATTATTATTATTAGT
>NC_090885.1:54898628-54901128 GCF_036669925.1 Montipora capricornis
ATACTACTGTATTTTCTATATTTGCAGAATAAATTTCTATATTTGTGTTAAAGGTAGAAATTTTCTCAGAATGTTTGGCGGGGTCAAAGGACGTGTATGATTCGCTTTAATTGCTCATTATAAATGGAAGGGATTTATTTGTATATTGCACAGGGAAGCAGCGCAATATACAGATAAATACCGGGTATTTATTTAGATATTGCCCTTGCATTTATAATTAGCAATTTATTCAATTCATCAGCCCTGCTCTTTCCTGCTACATTATCAAGCCCTCCCCGGACTTTCAGTTAGTTAAATATTCATGAATTATGTAAGTTAAATAAAGGATGTTGAATAAGAAAAGGAAATGTGTGATTCATGAAATAATAAAGATTGCACCCTTTTGGGCCTGGGGTCCGTCTCTGGAAAGTTCCGGGAAACTTTATCGGGACCGAAAGAGTGTTTCTCGAAGCACCCGTAAACTTTCCCGGTACTTACCGGGGCCGATAAAATAACCGGGAGTTACCAGGCTCTTGCGTATACTGCGACGCTCGTCATGAACAGAAGGAGAATGAATTTGCACTATAGATCAGTGCGACAAACTTGATGTAAAGGTGGCGTTCGAAGCGATGACCTTCCATCGTTCCTTTTACACCTTCCAGCAGTGAAGGCGGCTTTTTAAACCTCAGAAATAGGTCAGTAATTCACAAAAAGGCAAGGATCCTCACTATTGTAAACAGGGATTACTTCTTTCAGCAATTTTCAGTTTGTCTGGGAAAATGCTTTTTGCAGCAACTGATTAATAATATTCGCTAAAGGTGACGAAATTAAGTGAAAAGAGCTTTTGATTACACGCATTGGAATATTGTCATAACCAGGGGCTTTCCCAGAAGCTGATGTTTTAGAAATATTTTCAAGTTCTATTGTAGTAGTTAGCTTTTAAGTGATAGGATTGTTATTATTGTCGATGAGGAATGAAGGAAAATTATAATTAACTGGTGGTATAGCACTTGCAAGGCTTGGGCCGATATCAGTAAAATATTTACCAAATCCGAGGCTCGGCAATCACCTTGGAATCGATGATTGATTTCCCTTCACATTTAAAACTGAAGGCAATGAAGGCTTGCTTGTTTGCTCATTTATCACTTCATTTAGCAATTTCCAAGTTAATTTAAGGTCTTTTTTAGCATTGTCATACTTATTATCATAGTGGGAACGTTTGGCAATGCGAATTATGTGGTTCAGTTTATTTTTATATGTCTTATATTGTAGTTCACAAGACTTACTGGGTGATTTGATTAATTTTTTATAAAGACTATTTTTCCGATTTATAGATTTCAGTAAGGCTGGGGTCAATCAAGGAGACCTAAACGTGTTCATTTGTTTGCCTTTGATCCATTTTATTGGAAAAGAGGTATCAAATTGCCTCGAGTATTCATTTATCAATCTACTGTAGGATTCATTCAGGTCATCCGAGTTTAGCAGTTTCAGCCAATCAGTTAGCGTAAGAGATTCATTGAATTTATTTAAATTGTCTTCTTTAAATGAGCGCTTAAGAAGTTTCTTCTCACTTTTATGCGGCAAAACTTCAACATAAAAAAGAGCACAGATCGGAAAATGACCCGATAAATCATTGAGAACAATACCGGTGAAGACATGTGTTGAGAGATGATTGGTAAATATGTTGTCAATTAATGTTGCAGAATAGGAAGTCAGGCGAGTTGGATTCGATATGAGTGGTAAAAAAGCGTGTGAAAATAGATATTCCATAAAGTCCTGAGTGGGCACATGATGATTGTACTGAAGTTAATCTAAAGTAAAATCACCCATCATAGCAACATTTGTTGTCTTTTGAAATAATGGAAAGAACATCATCAAATTTATCTAAAAAAGCAGTTACGTGATAGTTAGGTAATCTATATATAGACAGAGCCGACAATGATGTCTTTCCCTTGAGTTACGACTATTTCCACAAAACGTGATTCAATTAATTATCTCAGGGTCGGAGAAATTACATTCCGGATGAAGTTTACAGTCAAGACCATTTTGTCAATAAATCCCAGACGCATACAAAACATGGACTTAAGGTCCATGGACCCCTTCATGGACCCGGTCCATGGACTTCCACTGTGGACCACCCCTCATTTTGTAAAGTTACAAGCAGAAAAATCTTTAGACGAAAGAGGAAAGTGATCCACACACTTATCTGCACAATTTTAGCAATTGTCTCTTATTAAGTCAAGAGAAAAATTCAGGTGGCTCCAACGGGATTCGAACCCATGACCCTCTGCGATGCTGGTGCAATGCACTACAAACTGAGCTTTGAAGCCACTCAGTTGGGAGCAGGTCAATTTGTTGGGCTTATTTGTTTCGGTGAAGGACTCGATGAATGAAATTAACGTGTATTTGAAAAGCGGGTTATTGACGAATCCCTTTGGAGCCACCAAATAGGTGGTATAAGTGTCTACGACAGGCAATTGCTTAAATCAGTACATGTAGCCCTATATTCCTGTCACGGCCC
>NC_090885.1:54906128-54916128 GCF_036669925.1 Montipora capricornis
ATCGGCATCACTTGGGGAAGTTTCAATCAATAGAGGAATTTTCCAAGGGGATTCCCTGTCACCATTATTATTCGTGATAGCACTAATACCGTTGACTCACATCTTAAGAAAAGCCGAGCCAACATACAAATTCTCTGATGATGGAGAGAGAATCAACCATCTCCTTTTTATGGACGATTTAAAGCTCTACGCCATGAATGAAAAAGGGGTGGACTCCCTAATCCAAACGGTGCGGGTGTTCAGCGAAGATATAGGGATGGAATTTGGAATAGAAAAGTGTGCTGAATTAGTAATGAAGAGAGGAAAAGTTGTTAAATCAGAAGGTATAAAATTACCGGACTACAAAACCATACAAGGACTGAAAGACGGTGATAGTTACAATTATTTGGGCATATTAGAAGCTGACAGGATTAAGTTTGAGGAGATGAAAGAAACAGTAACCGAAGAATATAAAAGGAGGGTACGGAAGATTTTAGAAACGAAACTTAATGGGGGTAACCTTGTCAAAGCTATTAACACGTGGCCTATTCCTCTCCTGAGATATTCTGCTGCATTCCTGGACTGGAGAAAGTCAGAGTTACAAGATCTAGATAGAAAGACCAGAAAATTACTTACCATGCATTATGGTCTCCATCCAAAGAGTAATGTCGATCGTATCTACATACCGAGAAAAGAAGGTGGACGAGGTCTGATTAGTGTTGAAGACTGTGTAGAATCTGCTACCTTGGGGTTGGAGAGATATATCAATGATAGTGATGAAAGACTGATAAAGGCCGCTAGGAAGATCAGCGGTAGTCATAATAATGAAACAGAGGTGGAGTATAAGATACGTAAGAAAAATGAAAGAAAGGAACAGTAGAGGGAAAAGGTTATGCACGGACAATTTGTACGACAGACGGAAGAAATATTAGGGAATGAATCCTGGTTTTGGTTAAAGAAAGGAAGTCTAAAAAGGGAGACTGAGAGTCTTATTATGGTAGCACAAGAACAGGCGCTTGCAACGAATCTGATGAAAGCTAGAATATATCAAACTCAAGAGGACAGTAAATGTCGAATGTGTAGAAAGGTGGATGAAAGAATAAATCATATTGTGAGTGAATGCCCTAAATTAGCACAAAAGGAATATAAAAGGAGACATGACTGGATGGGTAAGAAGATCCATTGGGAAGTTTGTAAAGAGGAAGGTTTCATTGTCAATGAAAAGTGGTATGAACATGTACCTGAGCCAGTACTAGAGAATGAGGGATGTAAAATATTATGGGATTTTACGATACAGACTGATCACGTGATAGAGGCAAGAAGACCGGACATGATTGTTGTTGAAAAGGGAAATAAATGATGCAAAATAATAGATTTTGCAATACCATATGATAGCCGTATTGAGGAGAAAGAAGTCGAGAAGGTAGTGAAATACCAGGATCTAGCCAGAGAATTGAAGAAGTTATGGAAAATGAAAACAATGGTAATTCCTATTGTAATCGGAACATTTGGAACAGTTCCAAAAGATCTAAAGAAGAGACTAGAGAATATTGGTATAGAGACCAAGATAGACGAGCTTCAGAAAAGTGTTATTCTGAACACGGCAAGGATTCTTAGGAAGGTCCTAGAAGTTTGAGGAGACTTGTTGTCACCAAGCTTCCTGTTGTACGGAAGTTCCATTGGAAGTCCAATGTGCGAAAACAAGATAATAACTGTTAGGGTTTTAGTGGGAAGGAAGAGTAAAGAAGTCTTGATAAAGATGCAGAAGTCCGTGTTAACTTCAAGTTTACACATTGCCCGCCACTTCAAGATAATGACATAAGATAAGACACTAGTAGAGCATCTTTTAAGTATTTTAATGTGATATCTCAGAGAAGGAGATTTGAATTTTTTTTCTTCCTTCAAGGTCTACTTAGAAGACATTTTAATGTATTAGTTTCTATAATAAGTTTTTCTTTTAATTTTCTTATTTCTCGTTGGCCTTTAGGTTACGCAAGCGCCCTACTGTGCTTTAGCTATCGTTTAGCATACATACGTTTGCACTGCTATAATAATAATAATAATAATAATAATAATAATAATAATAATAATAATGATAATGATCATGATCATGATCATGATCATGATAATGATAATGATAATAATAATAATAATAATAATAATAATAATAATAATAATAATAATAATAATAATAATAGAAACGTTCTTGGTGCGCATTTAAAAATCTCAATGCGCTTACAATAAATAATTACAATAATAACAATAGCAAATTAGTAATAACCACACTAATTAAAAATTAAAACACTTAAGCTAAAAAGGTATCATTGGCCATCAAGGAGGTGGCGACGAAAAAGGTAAGTTTTAAGTGCCGTTTTAAAAGTTGACAGAGACGAGGCTGACTTAATATGCTCAGGTATAGAGTTCCACAGTTTAGGAGCAGCGAAGGCAAACGCCCTCTCACCATAGTAGAAGGTATTAGGGCGGTACGAGTTCTGAAGTAAGGATTGCATGGAGGAGCGAAGTGTCCGTGAAGGATTCCGAAACTTGAGTAGCTCGCGGAGGTAAGATGGACCTTGAATGTGGAGACACTTAAACGTAAAAAGCAGGATCTTAAATTCCAGTCTGGCAGGTATAGGCAACCAGTGGAGATCCCTCAAAATAGGGGTCATATGGTCAGATCGACGAGCTCCCACAATCAGCCTAGCCGCAGTATTCTGAACTCTTTGTAGCTTAGCAAGTTCGTAGGAGGGCAGACCATATAGGAGACTGTTACAATAGTCTAGATGAGAAATAACAAGTGCATTTACCAATCGCTAAATATAGTGAACGAGCTCCTGGAGGGGGGACTGGAAACTATACATTTCAAAGGCCTTTTTCTCAAAAACCTAGCTGTACGACCGGGGTTGAAATTTTGGGAATTAGTAAAGAATATGAGGACGAAGCCGTCAAAATTTTTTGAAAAAGATCTATCATATAGTTTTTCAGTTATTATCAAAGTAGACAAAAATCGACGTTTTTGCCGTTCGTGAAAAATGTGTCTAACTATTTATTTCTATACATGATTATTTTTTCTTGCTAAGGAAATCCTGAAATTTTAAGGTGGGGTCGTACTTGTCTAGTTTCCAGTTCCCCCTCTAGGAGCTTGGTCACAAAATTTAGCATTTTCCCCTGATTTGCATTTATTTGTTAGATAAAATTACATTTTACATCAGTTGCAGTGACTAACACTTCCTGTTACTTTAATTTCACAGATTTCAAAATCTTGATCTTTTTCTTCGGACAACTCGTATTGAATTTACAAAACGAAAGGATATGTCCAGGTTTGACCCTAATTATATGCACGCAGATTTCAATAAGCGTCACGAAGTGTCCCCTTGCTCTTCTCGCCAACTTCAACATCACTCATGTCTCAGAATACAGACAATTTACGTCACAAAGTGTCCCCCAAATGCTGCTCTTTAAGTAAAGATTAACTGCTGCATTTACCCAAAGCTAAAAATAACGCAACTTTTACCCTTACCTTATTCTTGAAAATAAGTAGCAAATGCCTAGACTTAAAGGGACACTTCTTGTTGGATATCAAATTAGGCGTGCATCTAATTAGAGTCAAACCTGGACATAAGACGAGGGGTGGTCCACAGGGATAGTTAATGAAACGGCTCCGTGAAGGGGTCCATGGACCGGGTCCACAGGGGTGGTCCATAAATACCGACTCCTCCACCTGATTTACATATCCGATGGTTTGACATAAAATTGTGCCCAATAATATTTACTAACTCTGAAGTAGCATCATTTAGCCAAGTTTCCGTTACACCCATAACGGACGGTGGTGTTTGCATATTCATCATAATCAATTTAAGTTAATCGAGATTTTTAAGCAATTGCAAACTACGAGTATTATGTGCATAATGGTGAGTACACCCCCGTTATTTGCAATACTACTTTGATCGTTAAGTTCTCCTTCAACGACATATTTACCGCAAAGAAAGCGAGATTCAAAATTTGAGTCGGGATCGAGATAACTGGAAAGCATATTCCCAAGCTCAGGCCGATCAATAGGATTAAATAATAATTATTTGAGACGATCTCCGTCATAATGTACAGGACCATGGGACATTTTGTAAAGTACTAAATTAAACAAGCTATCATCCAAGTGATTAACGGTGTAGCCACGAATACCAGTATTTTTTTCCGTGTAATTAGAGTTCATTTGTTTTGTCCTTTATTGGTTTGTCCTACTATAGTTTTCTTAGAACGAATTAAGCCTCGCTTGTTTTTTGTCTACCTTTGTCACACTACCCACAGGCTCCCCAAGCTGAAAATACGTGGTGTATGCGACAGCTTGTGTATATAGAGAATTGTATGGGAAAATCACCAATCGTAAAAAAGTTGTGTAAATAACTATCTCATTTCAAATAAAGTTTTCCTACCTCAAATTTGTGACGAACTTGTCTCTTGTGCCGAGTTTAATTTAGAGCCATTCTGACGCCGTTTAGTGAAGTTATCCGGAAACCGTTACTAAAAGAATAGGAAGGCCGACCACTCCATCCATCGCTGGCCATACCTCACTCCACAAATCGTTTTCTCCTCAACAGGAAAAGTCCCGAATCGCAATAAAAACAACAGTTCCATAAAGCCCCCAATAAATTTCACTCCAAATACGTGTGTTTCGGCTGCCGAAAGACTCGTGAAGAACGAAAACTTTGCCTTAAAATTCACCTCTTCGGCTTTCCTCAGAGGCTTGTGACCGGGCAGTCAACAACGGCCGCTCGCAAGGGCTCTCGCAAGGCTCTCGCAAAGTGGTTTCACCTTCAATTCTGATTGGTCCATTTGAATTTGACCGCGCGATGGCAACACGACCCTCCAATCAGAGTTGAGGGTGAAACCAGCTTGCGAGCGGCCGTTGTTGACTGCCCGGTCACAAGCCTCTGAGGAAAGCCGAAGAGGTGAATTTTAAGGCAAAGTTTTCGTTCTTCACGAGTCTTTCGGCCGCCGAAACACACGTATTTGGAGTGAAATTTATTGGGCTTTATGGAACTGTTGTTTTTATTGCGATTCGGGACTTTTCCTGTTGAGGAGAAAACGATTTCTTTCAAATGAGATTGTTATTTACACAATTTTTTTACGATCGGTGATTTTCCCATACAATTCTCTATATACACAAGCTGTCGCATACACCACGTATTTTCAGCTTGGGGAGCCTGTGCACTACCTCGTTAACACCCTTGTAAGGCTGGTATTGTTCTTTGTGTCAGTTTCACTGGTATTGTTTAGTTTCGCATATACGTTTGTGCATGTTGTATGAAAATCCGGAGAGCCACACAGATCTTGTAAGTGTCTAGTTTTTTCTGAATTCGTTTTCCTTTGGTTTTCTATTAATACCTTTCCTTGTAATGTCATGTGTTTGCTCCGTTTTTCCCTTCAGTGAATCGTCAAGTAAAATAGTAGGATATCAAAGTGTGCGCAGAGTCGTTAACAAACGGGAAGGACAGACAATAAATTCGAGTCACTAGACATTATAAAAAGAAGAAAACATGTAAGCTAAACACGATAATAGAGGTTACTGAGCTCAAAGGAAGGCCTTGCCGTTCCGCAACGTTCTCTAAATCGGCACGAGACTTCGGTTTGACGTAGATAAACGACACAATTCTTTGTCCAGCAAAATTTGTAGCCATTCCGATTTTGAAATTTCTTAGCATCTACGGGAAAATGTCGGTTTTGGGGAGTGAGATGGTCAAATAACCTCGCGTCTTCACAAGAGCAGTCGGCTGGAATACCAACAGAAGTTGCTATGACTTTGCAAGCATCATTCCGATTGTTCATGACTCGTTCTCTGATAATCCTTCTTGTAAATTTGCAAACTATTGGTCTTGCATGGACCAGGAATTGCATTTCGTTTGGGAACTCGATGGACAATGTCATTGTCATAGCATGAAATTTCTACTCCTACTGCTTTGAAAAACGTTAGGCATAAAGCAGTGGAGAGAGAGAATTTTATCAGAGAAATTGAAAAATCAGTCCTTTAAGTTGATGATATCCCATAGAAGTTGATTGGAATTCGTTTTAGAACAATGCTTTTCAAGCCAAACAGTTTTACATAAAATGGCCTGGGTCCATTAATGTTTCGTCGTAGTCCTATGGTGGCTCAAACGAGTTTCAACACTTTCAAGAGACCTTGTCATTAGAAGGAATGACACTACAACACTTAATCACGTAACAGCAATGTTATGGTATCATATCAAACACCAATTATTGCTGAAAAAGAATTCAGTCATTTTTATGACGTAAAAAGTTACCATGGTAACAGGAAAGCCTTGCAAAAACACCTTATATTTTGGCTTTAGTTGCTCATATCTGAAAAACGAACTTCTTGACCCCATAGTTAATCGAGGGACTGGTTATGAAACCTTAAAACCTTCAAAAGCAAGAACAATGTTGTCGCCAACAATAATAAAGATACGTTTAAAATTAAAAATAAATAAATAAATAATAATAATGTTTCTCAATCAATCGATGTTGAACTGACCGAGACCCTGCGCAATCTTTTGTTTTTGCTCCGCACGGGTTTGCAAATTAGTTGCGTATAATTTAATCGAAAAATTTGATTGGTTATGTTCTCGAAAAAAGGTGTGTTTTGTACAGGGTCAAGGCTAAAAATACGGACTAAAACATGAAACAAAGGAACTTGTCGAGTTTCATAACCACCTCCATGCATTAACTACGGTGACATTTTTTATTGCTCAAAAGTAATCAGTAGGCCAAGATGAAACTCTCTGCAAAGTTGAAAAAAGTTCTGTGGAGTGGATTCATACCTGCCATAATTTTTCAGTAATTTAGGGTGGCTCTGAATCCGCTTCATAGAATTTTTTAACAATAATAATAATAATAATAATAATAATAATAATTTATTACTTATATTGCGCCTTTTCTATACAATATTCAAAAGCGCATCACAATAGTGTATAACTTAATAACTAAACTTACACTTGTATTATAAATCTTACAAGTCTTTCAATAAAGCTTACAAACTATTTACATTAAAAATCTACGTAGAATAACAACTGTAGAAAGAACTTATAAAAGACTAATGGATAAAAGAAAATTACTAAGATAACTAAAATGATTCCTTGCATAAAAATGTTTTAATTATAGTCTTAAAAGATTCTAAGTTCCTTGCTCCCGTGCAGACCTAGGTAACTTGTTCCATAAAAGGGGAGCAGCTATCTGAAATGCTCTGTCACCCATTGTTTTCTTTGATTTCGCAATTGGTCTTTTAAGCAAGAGATCATTGTCATTACGTCTTAAGCTATAACACGAAGGCTGTTGAATGCTAATTAGGTCTGAAAGGTACTTAGGCGCATGACCGTGCAAAATTTTATAAGTTATCAGAAGTATCTTATAATGTACTCTGGCGCGCATTGGTAAGCAAAGAATTCTGCGAGCAGAAGTGTTATGTGACAGAACTTGGGCGTGCGATAAATAAGTCTTGCACTTGCATTCATAACACGTTGCAGTTTCCTAGTTTGATACTCCGGAATTCCATATAAAAGGCTATTACAGTAGTGCAATCTACTACTAATAAAAGCATGTACTAGTTTTTCAGTTGATTCTCTGGATAGATATTTTCTAATACGACGCATTTGTACAAGTAATAGAAAGCGCTGCTACATGTCTTTGTAATATGAGTTCCCATATCTAGATGCGTATCAAAGCATGTGCCTAGATTGCGCTCAGAGACTACAGAAGAGACTTCAGCTTGTCCAACCTTGATGCTTTGGATTGAAACTTCCGAGAGCTGCTGGCCAGTACCTATAATCAGGAACTCAGTCTTGTCATCATTGAGCATAAGATGATCCTCTCTCATCCATGCTCGGACATCACAGATGCACTTCTGCATGGCAGATACAGCTTCGACTTCACTGAAAGTGTCTGATTGCTTAAATGACAAATACAACTGTGTGTCGTCCGCATATGTGTGAACGGAGGGCAGATGGTGTTTTAATATCTGAAAAAGCTTACTCACATAGATGGTAAAGAAAAGCGGGCCCAGGCATGTCCCTTGGGGGACTCCACACATCAAATCAAATGGCTTTGAGAGAGTCCCGTTAATCTACACCTTCTGCGACCTGCCCTCAAAGTAACTCTCCAACCATGGAAGTTCTTTCCCGAGCAACCCAACTGTTGACCTCAATCGATCTACAAGGATTTCATGTTCGACAGTGTCAAATGCAGAGATTAAGTCGAGAAGCACCAACAACGTAACTTGACCTTTATCCATCGCCATTAGGAGATCGTTCTTCACCTTAAGTAGTGCGGTTTCAGTGCTATGATCTTGGCGGTAAGCACTTTGAAATTCTGGAAACAAACCATCGACTCGCGTGTGCTCCTGTAATTGTACAGCGACCGCCTTCTCTGAAAGTTTGGACGTGAACTGTAAGTTACTCACAGGCCGAAAGTTCTTGTTTATCAATTGAAGACCAGATTTTTGAGCAGAGGATGTACTAATGCCTTTTTCCATTCGTCAGCGAAGTAACCATGCTCTAATGATATGTTCAACGTCCTAGTAATCACTGGAAGTAGCTCCTCAGTACAAAGCAACTAGATGGATGACGGGAAAGGGTCCAGAGCACATGCGTCCATGGAAGCCACAGCCATCTTCCTTACGGCCTCCTCAGAGAGAGATTGAAACTCTGATAGCGTGACAACGTCATCAGTACTCGATGAACCGTGAGGCGCACACTCAGTAGAAACCGCGTGAGGGACCGCGTCACCGGCTAACTTTGATCTTATAGCAACTACTTTATGGATGAAGTATTCACCCATCTCATTTGCGAGAACAGAGGCGTTAGTATGAGGTGGAAGAGACTTGTCCTCTTGCAGATTTAATAGACTCTTACTAGCCCGGAACAGCTTTGATTGGTCCGAACTGTTCTTGTCAATAAATGGCCTGTAATGAGTACACCTAGCTTCGTTCATCAGATGTACAACATAATTCCGCTTAACTTTGAATACTACTAGATCTGATGGGAGTCTAGTTTTCCTCCATCTTCTCTCGGCATTCCTCATGTCCCTTCGGGCCTGAATTATGTTATCATTAAACAATGGGGGCCTGGATCGAGTGATGACATAACGAGAACAAACCGGCGCGTGTTCGTCTAATAGCGATTTAAAAGTCGTATTATAACAGTCGAGCAGCATGTTCAAATCATCAGGCGGGTCTTGATGTAGCTGGGAGTTACGACTAGCTTTTCTCAACTTGGTTATGTCAATTGATTTGAGTTTCCTGTATTCAGCATGCTTAATTCTTGGCGCAGGCCTCATCACGCTCAGCTTACATATCACGGTAGCATGGTCAGTGAAATATCTCTCCGGAAGGGGTTCACCATCCACAATATCATCGGCCTGCCGTGTGATAATGAAGTCCAAGGTGTGGCCATGTATGTGAGTGGGTCGTTTAACATGCTGGACCAGACCCATAGAGTTCAACAGGTCCTTGAGCCGGATGGTGTCAGCATCTGACGGAACGTCCATGTGAATATTAAAGTCGTCACGTATTAACAGTAACTCATTACACATAACTAATAACTCGAGATAGTCCGAGAATTCATAAAAGAAAACACTCGTAGTCACGGGATGATCCGCAGAGTATGTTGGTCTATACACGATGACAACTCGCAGACGAACAGTTCCGAACTCCACAAGCCATTCCGACACTTCAAACGAAGATCGCTCGGCTGAAAACACTTTGTTTGCATCAAGACTGTCCTGATATAATAGCGCAGTCCCGCCACCCCTACGATCTGCACGCGGGCAGTGGTAAAGCTTAGCATAACTGGGTAGAGTGAGCTCACTTAAAATCGCAGAATCAAGATCATTGAGCCAGGACTCGCATATCGTAAACAACTCAGCCCTCAGATCACACACCAGGTCCACAAAATCCGATGATTTGTTCCCTTAAAGATCTTGCATTCAAACTACATAACTGAAAGGCCCAGTTTTCCAGGTTACCAAAGATGGCATT
>NC_090885.1:54926128-54941128 GCF_036669925.1 Montipora capricornis
TACTGAAGTTTCTCCAAACTTAATGCATGTAACCCCCTCCCCCTCCCTGGGACTAGTTACCGAAAAAGAAAAAAAAAATTTAACGAGTAATTTACTTCGGAATTTTTACTTGGAGGACAACCTAAAAGTCTTTTTTTTTTCTTGAAGCTGTGGGAAGATGTCTGTCAAAGTTTCATTCTATAGTTGGCTTTTATATTCTTTTCACTAATTTCGAATGTTTTCGTTGGGGGTGGGGGGTGGGGGTGAGCTTAATTGAGATGTTCAGTCAGTTATACTATTGAACGCCCCACTCTTCCTTTTGCCGATGTTTTTGCCTGACTTAAATCTTAAATGACAGGTAACGTGACGAAATAAATCCATACTTTCTTCCTATACACAAAGTGTGCAATCCTTTACTTTTAAAAAATATTATTGACCCTGAATGCAATTTTTCTGTTGTATTTGATTGTAAGAAGACCTGTTTTAATCAATATTATTTAACTAAACAATTATTTGATTGGCGTAATTCTAAAGCATTTTAAATTGTTCACTGGGTTTTATCCCGTTTCCCGCACCGAAAATTGTTTCTTGCTTTCCCAAGACCTCACAGAAAAAAAATGTTCCTTATAGGTCCTCTTTTGGTCTTTTGCCTAAGGAGCGTTCTTCCGACAGTGGGGCAACCATATGAATCTACCAACGCATTGCACCAAAAAATACAATTGAAAATCAGCACGTGACAAAAAGACTACATGATGCCCGATTCGACTGCACAATACCAACACCAACACGTGGCACAGTACTTAAATTAATATCTATCTTCTATTTGCTTTAATAAGAAGATACTGCCAATCGTGAACTGGCCAACGTTCTTAACTGGTTAAATGCTAAGAAGTAATACGACTTCTGTCTTTAAGTGAGCTCTAATTGGTCGATTATTTTGTAAGCACTAGTAACTTTTAATTCTTTTAGTAGTTTGTGGGTTTTGCCTATTCCTAACTAATATGCAACTTATATGTTTGTATGTCGTCATCCGGATAGTACCAATAAATAAGATCTGAATCATTTTGTATAATCCAAGTAATACAAATACCTTAAGTGAAATTCCATATTTCTTGCGAGGATCGCCGAGTCATTTGCTTTAGCGCTGGACTTTTTGCCGCACATCATCAACCGAAAAGAAGGTATTTGTTACGCGCAGCAAGGTTATTAAGTCAAGTTCCTTCCTTTTTTTTCCATAATTTCTATAATTTTCGCTATCATGGAAGTATCAGAGATCAGGAATGAAAAATCTTTCAGTTTAAAGTATTCAGGGCATTGGAAAGCTTCTTTTGTTTATGGTAAGGGTTTCTTATCATCATCATTAATATTATTACTGTTATTATTATTATGAGTATTATTTATTTATTTATTTTTTACATTAATTTCTATCGAAAAAATATTTTCTAACAGAGACTGGATCCGTAAGGCCAGGGAAGCTTTTTTAATTTCAAAAGGCAGGACAATTGATTCCAACGGTCTTAATATACGCGAAGAAACGTATTAGATTTCGCTTTATTATTTAGAGTCACTTCCGTTATTTTTCCGTTACTCTTAGTATTTGAATTAAAATTTGTTGTAACTGCCAAGTTTTATCATAGGGAGCCCACACAAACAGTGTGTCTGTTTGTATGTTCGAAATATAAGAAATGTATGGGAAATATTGAAGAGTCCTAATATAGTAAACTTACATCGAGAAATGACTATGTTAAAGCTTAAAATAACCTCAGTTGTTGTGTATTGTCACTTCTGCGGCTGAAAATGGTGAATTTGAGCGATTTGGTGAGTTTTCCGTTGACTGTTACTACACGTCCTTAGAAGGACTCTTCAATATTTCCCATACATTTCTTTATATTTCGAACATACAAACAGACACACTGTTTGTGTGGGCTCCCTATGGTTTTATCACATTTTTTCCAGTATTACTTCAACATCCATTTACTATATATATGTACTTAGAAGCAATCGAATATAAACTCTTATTGTACTTGAAGAAGGCTGGTTTGGCCAGCCGAAATATCTCACACCACTAAAATCAAATCTACGTTGTATGGGCTCTTGCTCAAAATATTTTTCAAACTATGTCTGAAAGTTAAGAAGAATCTTCCAATTGATGACCTGATCAACAACAACACCTAGGAATTTTTTTACTTCCTTCTTGTTCAACAACATTTCCATCCATCACAAGAGAAATATAACGGCGGGTCTAATTTGCAGGTCGCAGGTCGCAGGTCACAGGTCGCAGGTCGCAGGTCGCAGGTCGCAGGTCGCAGGTCGCAGGTCGCAGGTCGCGGGTTGCAGGTCGCGGGTTGCAGGTCGCAGGTCGCAGGTCGCAGGTCACAGGTCGCAGGTCGCAGGTCGCAGGTCGCAGGTCGCAGGTCGCAGGTCGCAGGTCGCGGGTTGCAGGTCGCGGATACTTTCTGTATTGGTGAAACAATGACCTGCAACCCGCGACCTGCGACCTGCAGATTAGATCCGCCGGACATATAGTGACCTAAATCTATCGGCCTAGGACTGAAATTTATGAGTTTGGTTAATTTTCTTAATATTCAGAGTGTATGGGAATTTTTTCGAACCATTATAAATCCTTTAAGGTCTGACTACTGTGGATAGCGAGAATACCTCTCAAAAAGGACTTCTCTTAGGATTATTTTCGTGAAGTATGACTTTCAGCATCAAGCTATAACGACCGTAAACTAAATTTGAAAGCAAAACTATCCAACTTCCCGGGAAATTTGAAGGGACATGAGGAGATTTCTAATATCCAGTTTTCACACGTTGTGCTTTTTTGCAATGATCTAATTTTCCATTGATGACTAAGTGATGACTAAAAATATTTAATTTTTTTTTAAATCTGCCTTTTTGCAGGGAAGCTACAGAGGTTTGAATTCGGCCAAAATCCAATACACTCATGTAATTGAAACCGTGTTTGCCCACCAACCAAGATGGCGTCAGAAACCGTGAAAAGGTCTATCATGAATAAACAGCAATGATAACATTATCATGTGCGTCAGTTCTCCTATAGATAATATATAGGGAAGAAGAGAGACCCTGGGGACGAGGTTGATATAAGGAGTCAAACTGCAGGCATAATTCAACTTATTGGACAAACAATAACTGTCACCACTAATTTGCGAAATGGTGAGGATCACGTTTTTACAAAAGCACCTAAAATATCATAATGAAGGCGCTGCGTTAAAGTGCTACTATGTTCCTTTCTATATTCAGATTTTGAAGGTGCGATTGCTTAACATCTGACTGGCAAAATTTTGAGATTTGATTTTTATCCAAAGGTCAGGGGCATCCAATTAAAATTTTCGTTGAATTATGTCTTCAGGGGAGTCAAACTGTTCTAAGAATTTAAGTTCTACGTTGCGAAACAGCTACAGATTTCTTTACTAGAACATCATCTAAAAGATTCGCAACCAGGGAAAAGTAGTCCCTTACGTTTTCGGAAGGGGTATTTTTGCAATTTTTGGCACTTCAAAAGGTCACCTAGCAGTTTCGGATGAGCAAATGGTTCGGTTGGAAGTTCTTAGGAGGTAACGTTCAGCTAGCAATTTCTGAAATGAAGACATCATTCGTTAAAATTTTCGGACACTTCAATTTTCAGCCAAGATATCCGAACGGATCAAATTCTGCTAGGTGATTAAAAAAAATCTCTTTAGACAGTGTTTATACATTACAAAGAGCCTAGAAACGTCTCCCAAAGGCTTTCATTTAGCTTAATTTATTCCTTGGCTGCTCTTGAAAGGTTGTCTACTTTGAGTGTAAGTTTTGGACTTTACGGTCCTTTTTGCAGGTTAGATTGGGCTTTTTCAACAGTTAAATTATAACAATAATCTGCATTTTAGCCCTAGTCTGCAGTCTGCATTTTACACTGACCAGTTTCCAAATTCGAAATTTCGTCGGAGTTTGTGAACGCAAAATTTCGAGTTTCGAAACTCAAAATTTCTAGTTTGTAAATTCAAAATTTCAAGTTTGAAATTTGAAGCAGGAAAACTGATCACGAATTGCCATGTCCCTTACGGGCCACCGTAGAGTCCTTAGATGCCTTCTAATGTCTTCGGTTAGTTTTAAGGTCAATTCTTTATTGCAACTTGTGTAATCCAGTTTTTGACATATAACTGTAGCAAGAAAAAAGAAACCATTACGAAACAGATGTAAAGTGGATAACGAAAAATATGAAAACCAACTTCTCCCAAGGATTCTTCCAGATGGAGGGAAAACCATTGAAGATATATTGACCCGGCTGCCAGATGTTAAGTCAACATGCGTAATTCAAGTTTCCTTTGGCGTTTGCCAGTAAGGGCAAAAAAAAAACATACTAGAGGAAATAATCGTTCAAGATGTGATAGGTTAAGGGAATTTTAAAACGGTTTTGTCACATTTTAGAAACAAAAAGGAAAGTCGGTTTGAAAGGTTTTAGAATGAGCTGCACAGTACGGTTCAGAACCTTACGGAAACTCTTGTTAAGGAAGTCAATATTGTAAAGAATTTGTAGTTGATCAGCTCTCTGATAATTTTTCCTTTTAGAGATCCCCCGTTTTAGAGATTCCCCACTGTCAGTTTCCCTTCGGCTCAATTTCCCGTTCCCTGTTTTCGACAGCCGTTTTTATTTAACATGATTTTCTACCTTCCATCCCGCATTTTTATCTCGTATTTTCAACTAGGCCGGATCTTTCATAAATTATCACAAATTTTCTAACTCGCATCACGCATTTTTTATGTCGAGTCACGCGATTTTTAACTCGCATCTCTCATGCCGTATCTCTCCTACAAGCTTATATATATAATGATGACTAACTAAAGATGAAAACGAACACTTCCCAGACACAATGTAGTAACGAGATGAAAAGTACAACTTTACACCAATGAATGTCGCGATAAAGCTCCATCGTAAAATGAAACTTGACAGGAACTGACAAACTAGATTCGTTTAGCGACCAGCTGTGCGTGTTAATGAATATTAATACGACTAAAGTTTTTTTCAATAATTGCTGTCAATTTCGTATTTCATAATTTTATTTAACACTAAAGGGAATGTGACTCATGGTTAACATGTAAAACTGTTTAATAGTTCCTTGCTGCAGAAGTTTAATCCCAAGGACTGAGCCGTAGAATTAATTTTTAATTATATATTCTAGTAGCTTGGTAAATAGGTTACTATACCAACCCTTGAAATTTAGTATTTGTAGTAATTTAGCATATTTACAACAAGAAGGGAAAACAAACTAATCTATCTGTTGAATAATCATGTTTGCCTGCGATGTCCAGTGGATAACGACAATAATGAAGACCAAATATAAAGCCAATTTTCGGCAAAGACTGTTCGAGATGGAGAAAAAAACACTGAAAATATATTGACCCGGCAGCCAGATCAGGTTCAAGCAACATGGATGAACTTAAGTTTCCTTTACCTTTTGCCAGTAAATGCAAAAACAACTAGCTATGTTTGGTAATTTGTCGCAGTTTCCGCTAGGAGGAAAATTGTCGTTCAAGATGATGGCATTCTACCAACCAAAAAAAAAGCCCGCTGAAAAGGTATTGTGCAGTTCAGGACCTTACAGAAACTGTTGTTAAGGGAGCCAATATTGTAAAGGATTTGAAGTAAATCAGATCTTTAATAATTCTTCCTTTCAAGGATCACCCGTCTTAGAGAATCCCCATTTTGGAATTTCCCCGTTTTAGAGATTCGCTGTTTTAAAGACTTCCCTCCCTGCAGTAACGAGATGAAAAAATCATGCAATTTTACACCAACGAATGTCGCGATAAAGCTCCATCGCAAGATTAAACATCATGGAAAGACAAACTAGTAACTTCTTTTAGCGGCCAGCTGCTCCTGTTAAAGAATATTAAAACTTAAGTTTTTCAATAATTGTTGTCAATTTAATGTTTCGTAGCTTTATTTGAAACTAAAGGGTAAGACTCATGGTTAACATGTAAAACTGTTTAATAGTTTCACGGCTTGGTGCAGAAGTTTAATCCCTAGGACTGGATGAGCGATAAAATTAAAATTTGTAAGTTAAAGATTCCAGTAGCTTGATGAGAGGGTTACTTTACCAACCCTTGAAATTTAGTATTTGTAGTGATTTAGTATATTTACAACAAAAAGGTGTGGTAGTTCCTCAAAAATGACACTGGTCGTAACGGCGCTTAATTTAAGGGAGAAAATGAAAAATTATCCTCAAGTGCTGACGTTCTTCATAAAACCTCAACTTTCTCTATTTCACGTTGCTGTTTTGCTGACGACGGCAAAGAAATGGACAAAAGTGAAAAACGCACGTGCAGAGCTTACAAAGCTATTGTTTTTGCCTAATAAATATGTAAATTTGTGACGTTCTCGTTGTTGTCGCCGTTGTCATTGCAAAGTTCTCTATTGTGAGTTAGCTGCACGGTGCAGCTCAGGACCATACGGATTTCAACTTTTTTTCAGGAAGCCAGTAGAGATCACCCGTCATAGAAATTCCCCGTTTTAGAGATTTCCTGTTTCAGACTCCCCATACTCAGTTTCCCTTCCTCGATTGTCCATAACCTGTTATGGAGAGCCATTTTAAATTAATGTAACATTTTCTACCTCGCATCTCCCATTTTTATCGCCGATTTTATAACTTACACCTCCTATGTCTCCCACAAGATTCCGCGTATTCGCAGGCTTCCTTGTATAATCGTGACTAACTAAAGATGAAATCGGACTCACCCGAGACACAATGTAGTAACGAGATGAAAAATACAACTTTACGCCAAGGAATGTGGCGATAAAGCTTTATCGAAAGATCAACCATCACGGAAAGACAAAGGAGCTTATTTTGGCTGCCAGATGCTCGTGTTAAAGAATATTAGGACTAAAGTCTTGCAATAATTGCTGTCAATTTAATTTCTCGAAACTTTATTCGCAAGTGAAAGGTAAGATGGTTAACCAGTCAAACGGTTTCAGTTCAGTAATAGTTGCTATAGCCGGGACTGAGACGTTAGGATTCCAGTCGTATTACCAGCCCTACAAGAATTAATGCCAATAGTGCTACGCTTATCGATGTTATTCCAACTAACAATCGCCACAGATTTCCTCAAGCTGATGTGGTGGAATCGCATTCAAGTAATCATAAACACATCTGAACTGCTATGAAATTTCATTTTCCGCGATCACGACCTAAGTTTTTGACTTACAGAAAAGACAAGAGATTTTAGCTCAGTCATTGAGCAATAGACCATATTCGTATTCTCGGTATTGGACTGGAACCAGCTTGCAATTGAGGCTAATGAGGGGGAATCTTTTCAAATGCAAATACTTTCTAATATATTCCCCCGCATTAGCCTCCTTTGCAAGCTAGTTCCAGTCCAATACCGAGAATACGAATATGGTCTAATCATCAAAGATCTAAATTGTACTCATTTTATATCTCTCATATCTTCGATGATATTGATGACATTCATTGGGCCTGGCAGAAGCTGTATACCAATGTAATTAACACGATCACATTCCTTTAAAGAACGTCAAGCTCAAAGGAAATCAGGTACCATTTTATGAATCGAGGGCATCGGAGAGCAATTCGCTTGCGTAAGCAGCTATGGAGCAAATATCAAAGATCTGGAGATTCTACTGATCACCTTAATTATAAACAACGACGAAGCTTAATCGTCAAATTAAGAAGAAAGCTCAGAAAGCTATTGCTTCTCACTTCCGCAATGTAACTATGGATGCAAATGAGAAACCCGGTGAATTTTGGAGAAAATTCACCAAACTTTTTTTGCATACAAAAGGTTCTAAGTCAACAAATGACATTGTTTGTTTTACAGGAAAACGCGAATGTGAGTTAAAGACAGATGTCAATTGGCACGAATATTTAATGACTATTTTGTCAACATCTATACACCTATTGATCTTGATTGTAGTAATTCAGATTATTTCGAATCTCATCCCAGCATCTTGTCTATTAAAAATTTCATGAACTCTACAAGAAGCTCACAAGGCCCCCCCGATATTCATGCAAGACTGCTAACCATTCATTTACCTTTGACGAGGTCGCAAGTTAGTTCTATGGTGTCTGTAAACATTGAATCTTTCAAGACATCAAAATCTCCTGGTTTTGAGAACATGAATGCTCTAGCTGTTAAATTAACTTCTAAAGCAATAGCTGCACCGCTAACCGAACTAATTCACGCGTGAATTCGCAAGGGAGCTGTGCCGATGGCGTGGAAGTCTGCCCAGGTTACACCAGTTTTCAGATGTGATTAGCCTTCGGATAAAAGAAACTAGAGGCCCATCTGTGTAGTACCAATCTTTAATGCTATCTTTTGAAAAGTGCATTTACCATCAGTTATATAAGTCGTTTCATGTACTATTAGTTAGTCGTCAATCTGCACTTCGTAAGCATCATGGATGTGATACTGCACTAAAAGTTAAGTTTAATCTGGATTCCAAACGCTTTGTCGGTGTAGTATCTTTAGATCTAAGAAAAACGTTTGATAGCCTGCCACTTGACCTTCTCTCGGCTAAACTTGTTGCTTATGGACTCTCGCCTAAGAGTACTGGTCTAATGAAAAGTTTTCTCTTTGAACGTAGACAACGTGTTAACACCTTTGACAGTTTTTCTGACTGGTCAGCAGTCTCTTGTGAGTGCCACAAGGGTCCATCCTAGGCCCTCTTCTTTTCAACATTTTTCTTAATGATTTTCACTTCTATGTGTTTTTTTTTCAATATAATTGTTTACTTATTATTGTTTACATTCTTACTCTACCCATACATTACATATAGTACATTGCATATTACACAAAACACTACACTACACTATACTGTATTACATTCAACAAATACATTTTTACTGCTTACTTATTCACGAAATGACAATAATGCGCTCGATACTGGCCACCTTGCTCAAGCAAGGAAAAAAGCAGTTTTAATTATTTACGAATGGAGGGGTTGTAATGTGAAAGGAAAGAGGTAAAGCCTGCCCCGGGGTATCGGCCATGTTTTCTGCTGGTCCAAATACAGAAACGCGCAACTATAGGCAAAAAGTATTGATGTTTTGTTTTAAAAACCTCGGGCTTCATTCCCCTTGCCAGAAAACAGAACTTACTGTGCATCTCACATACCTTAGTTTGGCCTTATATGGTAAATGATTGCTCTAAGCGTTGCTAAGCTAAACTTTTTTTTTCGCCAGAAAACGAAATTTCTCTCTGAATAAAGCAACAAAACAACGTTTTTGTGGAAAGTTTGGATCAATTCCGACGTTTAGAAGTACGCGAGAAGGCAAGAAATTTTCTTGTGATGAGTCTGCGTCTGTCTGACCAAAAGGTCTTACACAACATCCCATCAATTGTCATCAAGTTTTTTTCGTTCTCGCTCGGATTTGCTCGCTTTTTTTCCTTGGTATTTCGTACTTTCTAAACTTTTGGAGTTTAAGGAATGCAATAAAACAATTATTCCATTAGTGCTTGTTGGATACGAGACTGGTTATAGCTAACTCGGCACTACGCGCCTCCTTGGCTATTTACCATCTCATATCCAACGCGCGCTCATGGAATAATTGTTAAGTATATGCTAGAAGAGGGGAATAAGCTAATCTCTCTGCTTAAAATAATCATGTTTCTATGGCCGTTAGAATCAAAGAGGAAAAAACTGATAAAGTTTCGACGAAATGTAATGTCAATCAGTTTCGTTCATCTACCACCTGTCCATCGTATATTCAGTTTCTAGCAAGAGTGAATAAGATAAGAGTGTTGTTATGGCATAGGTGGGGTCCTCAGCACAATCACAAATGAGTCTATTTTTAGAATACCCGTTCCCGCGATTATCAGGTGTTATGTTCCTGAAAAACCTTGCAGAACCAGTCACGCGTGACATCGCTTCATCTGATTGGTTAAAATTGGCGGCCCTTTGTTTGTTTCGCGCGCAAAGTTTATGTGAAAACAAATAAATCCATTTGTGACTGTGCTAGAGCAAGGCTGCAAAGTGATAGACTTTCATCTAATTCACTCTTGATTCCTAGATGTTAAATGAGGAAAGTCTGATACACAGGTGGATCAAATACGCCCCCTTCATTGAGGGAAAACAATCAAACGAGAACATATTACTGAGCTGTATAATTATTCGCAAAATGACAACGAAAGGAGAGCAAAAGAATTTCAACTGAGAATATACGCACAGTGGTACTGATACCTTCTCCCGAGTGGCATAGTCGTTTCAGTCGTTGTATGTTATACAAAGGAACCTCACAGCTCTTACAAAGAGATGATGACCGAGTTCTCAATACAATTTGGCGGTTTCGATTGTATAATAAATAAATAACAATGATAGCGTTATCATGTGCGTCAGTTCCCCTATAGATCATCATTTAGCTTATTGGACTAATAATAATTGTCACCACTAATTTGCGAAATGGCGAGGATCACGTTTTTACAAAAGCACCTAAAATATCATAATGAAGGCGCTGTGTTAAAGTGCTACTATGATCAAAAATTACTTCTATTTTTCTTCAGATTTTGAAAGTGCGACTGCTAACACTTGACTGGCAAAAAATTTTAAGCTTTGATTTTTAACCAAAGGTTGTTAACTTTGAGTGTAAGTTTTGGACTTCACAGTCCTATGTAGGTGAGATATGTATGATGTATGTAAAGAACCATACAATACATCAAGAGAAATAAATTAGCGCATAATACAAAGCCAAGAGTGACTTAGACTGTAAGTAGAGTCTGACTTTGTAGAATCACCCGATTCATCGCCCACAATGCCGCGACACATCCCGCGGCACTTTAATGTGATGTCCACGCGTAAATGCAAGGTAAATAATGATCCCAGATCTCTAATTTCGAAATTCTCGTTTTTAGAAACTGGTTTATGTGACACCTATTTGTACCCTTTGCGATGACGATGGATTACCCCTGATGAAGACACTCCACATGAGTGTCGAAAAGTTGGCTCTTTGCATCATTTGTAACTTTCTGAGCTACATTCAAATTTCTTCAAACCAGAATAACATCAAACTATGTCTGAAAGTCTTCATGAGTCTTCAAATTAATAACCACCTAGACATTTTGTACTTTAAACTTGTTCAATTACATGACTTAAATCACTCGGCATAGGTCTAAAAACTATGAGTTTGGTTTTCTCAATATTAAGAGACCTAAACTAGTGCGAGACAGTTTCAAGCTCAATATTCAGTCAATTCTTCAATTAAGTCGCTTGGATCACAAGGCTTAAAGAAGAAATTGGGGTCGTCAGCAAAGAGAAAAAAAAAACATTTTATTGAAGCAATTCCCCAAGAAAAATCATCAATATAGATAACGAAGTATAACGGACCGACTATAATCGAGCGTCCTTTGTTGCGATCGTGCAGAATTCATTTGGACTAGTTAACGTTGTTTTCGCTTATTGCACGAGAAGTGGAAAAACCCTCGCGGAAACCGTCGAATGCCTACAAAACAATATTTGGTAGCTACGATATATTTCAAAATACGATTATTAACAGCTCCTTCAAAGGATTTTGATAAAACTGGAAGCACTAGTGTTAAATAGAGTTAAATATTGATGACAATATATAAAGTCCAAAGATGCCTCCTGGTGTCTTGGGTTTAATAGTTTTAAGGTCATTTCGTTATTGTAAGTTGTGTAATACTGGTTTTGACGTGTTTCGGTAGCACGAAAAAGGATACCATTACCAAAAGGGATGTGCCGGCAGTGGACAACGAAAAGTATGAAAACCAAATACAAGGCCAAATGTTTCCTAAAAATGTTCCACATGGAAGGAAAACCACTGAAAATATTTTGCTCGGCAGCCAGATGTTTAGTCAATATCATATGGATGAATTTAAGTTTTCTTTGGCTTTTGCCAGTAATCCAAAAAGAACTAGCCAGCTTTGGTTGTTTGTCGCCGTTTTACTGAGAGGAAATTGTTGTTCAACTGAGATGTGTGTGATAGGTCAAGAGACATTTGAAACGGTTTTGTAGCATTATGTCAACCAAAAGAAAACTCCGCTGGAAAGGTATAATTGTGACTCAATTGGCTGCACAGAACAGGCCAGGACCTTACGGAAACTTTTGCTGTGAGGAAGCTAATATTGTAAAGGATTTGCAGATGATCAGACCACTGATATTTCTCCCTTTTAGAGATTTCAGTCCCGTTTTTGAGATTCCCTTTTTAAAGACTTTCCACTCTCCAGTTTCCCTCTCTCGATTTCCCTCTAACTTGTTCCCTGTTTCTGACATCCGTTACTATTTAACTTTTTCTACTTTTCAAACTAGGATCTTCCATATTTTATCACACATTTTCTAACCCGCAAATCGGATTTTTCCTCTCGCATTTTTGAATTCGCATGACGCATTTTTTTATCTCCTATCTCTCATATCGCATGTCCCCTACAAGCTTCCGTGCTTACAGTCTTCTATATTTTATCATGATGACTAACTAAACATGAAATCGGACTCACCCCAGACACAATGCAGCAAGGAGATGAAAAATACAACTTTACACCAATGAGTGTGGCGATAAAGCTCCATCGCAAGATTAACCTTACGGAAAGACAAACTAGCTTCTCTTGGCTACCAGCTGCTGATGTCGTGTTAAAGAATATTAAGAAAGTTCTGAAATAATTTGCTGTCAATATCAATTTCGGTTTTGTTTTCCACTGAAACTTGATAGGACTCATGGTTAACATGGCAAACGGTTAAATAGTTGCTCACGTTTTATCCTAAACACTCAGCGCTGAAATAAATTTGTAACTTATACATAAGTAACTTGGTGAATGTCACTCGGCCAACCGTTGTAATTAAGATATTTAGACAAAAAGCAAAAAAGAAATGTATAGTTTTAAGACTCTATCTTCAAACGCGGAGCCTGATGTAAATGATTCAACTAAATGTCCGAATTTGAAATATCTGTTAATTTTTTTACTGATCATGACAGTTAGACAGACTAGAAGCGCTAAAAATGGAATTTAAAAAGTTTCGATGAAATGTAATGTCAATCAGTTTTGTTCTCCTACCGCCTGCCCATCGTATATTCAGTCACTACGTCAGGGGCACCCAGCGAATCTGTTCCTCACATTATCTGTTCCCCAGAGGAATCTTGCTGGCTGGCAAAAATACTGGTGTTTCGATGAGCTGGCTGGAAAGTTTTGTTATTGATAGAGGTTTTGCCTGGGAATTACTGACTTTTTCTAGCATTTCAACCCGAGCTGGCTGTAGAAACTCTGAAGACTGAGGACGACTAAAAAAAAAAAAGAAAAAAAAAGAACCCCTTCCCTCTCCCAGAGAGTAGTCACAAACATACGACGGCTGGTCAGAGTGATTGGGTTCGCGGAAAAAAACCTCTTTTGCTCCGGTTATGTCGCTTTTGTTCGGTCGTTTTGGATCGAGGTATTTGAAAGCGCGCGAAATTCCTGGCTGGAAAATAAATTTGATAAGCTGGATGGGAAACCAACCAATTTTATCTAGCTGGCTGGGAAATTTCTTGTGTGTCTTGCTGGGAAAAAGGAACAGTTAATGTAATCCCAGCAACACTGAAAAACACCTGAAAATACCTTAATAACATTTATTTTCATTAACTGGGGTATAATAATACATTTTACAACAAATTGGTCGTTGGGTGCCCCTGCTACGTGTTGAGTGAGGAAGTCTGAAACGTATGTGGATCACAAAGCCGCCTTCAACTTGTTATAGAGGGAAAACAATCAAATGGGAACATACTGAGATGAGTAGTTATTCGCACAATGAAAGGAGAGCAAAAGAATATACACGCGGTGGTACTGATAACTTCTCCCAAGTGGCACAGTCGTTTTAGTTGAGCGAATGAATAACATGACAGTTGCGGCCTTTTTGTACAACAAGGAAACACAAAAACCCACAGAGCTTGCGTAGGAAGTTTGTCGGGGGAGGGGAAGAGGAGGACTGAAAAATCCACGCATTCTTCCTCCCCTTCCCCTCCCCCGACAACGCCAGCAACGCATCTTTGGAACAAAAGCCACTCGGCACTCTCAATCCCTGTTATATATGAGCGCTTCTTATTGAGCTAATTTACTCGCTTTTTTCGTTACATTATCTCCAATCAATGGAATCGCTCCCCTACTTCCAATATAACTTGAAAACAGCCCTCATTCCTCACTTCGTTTTCACTAAGGACTTAAGCTCGAAACATTAGCCATCGATTTGAAATATTTTTTGTTTTACGGTGGTAGTGTCTTTCACTCTCCCGGCACCGACGCAGCACCACAGTTTTTCAGACAACGATCCCCTTCATATACTGAGCTTGTAGATCATAAGTGCTTAATATCAAAGTGAATGAGAGCCAAATCGAGTGAATGAATTCCCCTTTGTGTTCTGTAGGAGGAGTGATGGGTGTGTAAATTCTCTTTACAGTTTCTATGAAATGTCAGTCAAACAGGTATTGATAATGAACATTATTATCAGCTAAAGAGGTGTGATCTTCATATAACACCAAGTTCTCATGACTATCCAACAAAAAACTCTATGTCACTAGCTAGTTGGGAGAATGAACGTTTCGAGCGTGAGAATGAAAGGGTTTATGTTGATCAAAGGCAGTTCCAAATCACAAACTGATTGAAATCTTTTTCTTGTGCAAAGGGATCTCAATATCAAGTGAATTATTGAACAACAAATCCAAATAAAAATGAATGTCGAAGATTGAATGAGGATACTGAATAAATCAATAAAAATGGATGAAAAGGGACCACAAATACCAATCATAATTCAAACGAAAATGTTTAACTAAGGTGTGACTCCAATTATGAAACTTACCCCAATTCTCAGCCAATACATGAGCCACGCCTCCACTATCGACTTTGCGCCTGTTAAAATTCAGATAGCCAACCGTTAAGATACAAGTAGAGTACAAATAGAGCCTGCACATAAACGTCTTTTATTCCGTGAAGACTGTTGACTGTCTCTTGTGCCTGCTATGTTCCCGGTTTGATTTTTCGTTTTAACGGAAAGAATAAGTAGTTTCTGTTCTACCAAATACTTCAGAAAGT
>NC_090885.1:54948628-54958628 GCF_036669925.1 Montipora capricornis
CTCTTTCGCCGTCGTTTATTCATCGCGAGTAGTTTTTCGGTCGATTTTAGTTGCTTCCACCAAGTTTCGTTTCTGTAATTTCGCAATTTTTCGTCCGTTTTGACAAACCTTTCAAATTCCTATTATTATACCAGGCGGTGATGCCCCAGTACAAGGGTCGTGGTTGGATAATGCTAGGGGTGTGGAAAACGTAGATCGAATCTTAAGACCCGGAAAACCAAGACCTCCCCGTAAATAATTACCTATCAAAACACATTTCTTTGTTTTCTTGTTGTTCATAATGGCCTGTGAGTCATTTCAGGTGAGTTACCGTTGACGTCACTGAGATCTTTAGGCCAAGCACTACTTTTGGAAAAAAACGCTATGTTCGCAGAAAATCAGCACATATGGAATAGCTAAACAATAGCCAACAATTGCATGCGGGCTAGCATCAATCATTATCCCTACTTTTGCCCCTTTCCTAGAACTGATACAAAAATTCGGATTACGCACCCCATACGCCAAACAAGTCACCATGCTCCCAGCCCACCCGAATGATGACAGCACAGCAGAAATTACAGATTGAGGGCGAATCTTACTAGTAGGATTTCATTGACAATTTCTTTAATCAACATGATCTCATAGTGTATTAATATACTGGACAGTTGAATTATATGTTGTAGAAGGTCTTTATACAGTTTCATCTTGCTATTCACGGCACAGATGAGCGATTTTACCTAACCCGCAAAAAAGAAAAAATTGGTTGGAAGTTGTATCTGAAAATCTCAAATTCTCCTCCGTGTTGTTTGCATAATTTGCTCAAGTTATTTCACACAGACAGAGGTGGATTAAACATTGCACCTTCCTTCACGAGCAAATACTATCAGCGTCTCATTATCCGTGATGTACACAACTTTTCCCCAAGGTATAGTATTTTTGCTTTTAAAAATTAGTTCTTTCAAATAATCTTACAATTTTTATCACATCAATCATATTAACGTTTTGCAGACCCAAGACCTGCCCTTCCCCCCAATATTTCGTTCACAAACAAAAAATGTTTAATTTACTACTTTCCTAAACGAGTTGAAAGATTTGTTGGTTGGCGAACGTTACAATATAGGTCCCGTACGTTTGATAGAATTAATCCTCCCAGCATGCAACGCCCGTCTTGTTCCATAGCAGTCCTTTCACGCTACAACATCAATCAAAAACAAGCGCATCATAGAATCAAGACTGTGGGTCTTGACTGGCCAAAAATCTGGAGTCACCGTTTAATTAAACAAAGCAGACCAAAACCACCTGACTCGCGCGCAGTGTTTTCCCGCGCTTTTTACATAGCTACATCTCGTATCATGCCAATCACTGATTCGCTCTTGTTACGTGCGGAGACCTTGCGGTAAGGACTGTTTCCCTAATATGCGTGATATAGGGAGACTTGATGCACATTGGAGCTAAACGTACAAATTGGATAACTAGCCGTCTTCATGCACGTTAAAAGACGAAGCTAACTATAAACCTTGCGGAAAACTTGGGGTGAGCTTAAGGCTTCATTCCAAACAGCACCTCGATTTTTCAGTAGTGTAAATCAGAAGCTTACCAATCACTGGGTCCGCTGGGCGCCAACGCATCGACCACCTGCTTGCGCTCAAGTTTTACAGAGCACCGAGGTACAAGTCTCACAAAATATTCCGGTTTTGAACTTTTCTTGAGAAGGCGAAGCAACTATTTGCACAAAGTTTTTCGTTCATTTGGAACATGTTACTTAGTCTCCTTCGAAGCCACTCGGGCAGCAGTTGCGCAAACAACGTTCCTCACCCGAGGAGCGTTGCGTGACTTTGACACGAACCACTAAGAAGGAACTAGAATTCACTAAGCGTTGACAACGTTACAGCACGCGATGAATAAATAGAAAGAATCGTCACCAAGGCGTAACGAGCCCATCATGTGCTGGTCACGTGTTTAACGCGTTTGAGGTCAAGAAAGAAATCTGGGTCAACAAGCTTTTAAGCACGTGGCTTGGATCCCTTTTGTGCCTTATTGTACGCTACACCGAAGCATCAAACTCATTCATTCCTGATAAGATATGAAAGCTTTCTTGTCCCAAAGAACTCGCCTATTATTCTACACAAACACCCAACAACTGTCCGTATATTATTAATGATAAGCCACAACGTAAGCGACGGACTACACAAACATATTTCCCTTTATATATAATATAACCTTAATTTAGAAACATCTACTTTGGACTCGTATTCCCTGGCACAAGAGAAGAAGGCGTTTAGCGATAGCAGGATTGTTCTCCCAATGCAAACTCCGTAGATCAAGTACAGTTGTTTCCTACAAATCTTTGAGTAGTGGTTGGCAAATATACAAAGGCGAAAGTTCTCTAGCTGTTATTGCATGAAAAACTCTCCTTGATGGTCCGTCGTTCCATCGACATTTTCAAATCTTCTTGCTTCTTCTTGCATGCTTTCTTTGATCTTTAAGATCGCAACCGATTCACAGTGATCCTGAAAGGAAATTAACGCTCTCGTTAAATAAAACGAACAAACAAAAATTAAAAGGAGCTTTCGATTCCGAGATATTTCTACACTGCTCGATGCACTGCCCTCTCTACTTAACAATTCTCTGCATTGGTCAAACATTAATTTTTTGGTTCGCTATACTCTCTCCTTCAAGTCACTGTTTTAAGCTGTGTTCAAAATTAAAGCCGAAACATGATGAGAGTAAACACGTTTCAAGGAAATATGTTTTTTATTGCTTTGTTCACATCAGATGTCGTTTTGAAACACGTTTCATGCATGGTTGTGCAACTTATCCTGTTTCATGGTACTCGCATAATATTTTTACGTTTCAGCTGTAGAATGGATCTGGAAACTTCTGTAACAGTTGCATTCATTCTTTGGTTTAGTGTTAATTTTCTAGCCCTTCGGAGGAGGAGGGCTATGCAGCGGTTAACGAGGAGAAGGCATTTGCGCTTTCTTCGTTACAAGATATTCCGTTTTCCACAAGCTCATCCGCAACAATCGCCGATAATTGCCGTTATATTTCTTTGTCGGCCCATGTTGCAACTAGACATTTAGCCTCCTAATAGCCTCAATTTTGGTTCTTTTGGGCACTTACCTCCTCTCGCATCAATCCGCCATTTTGAACGTGTTTGGTCTGATCATGATTGAAACTACCTCGCGAGGTTATTTCAATCATGCTTAGAATAATCATGTTTCAACCATGATTCCCGCCTTGCACTGTCTGATGTGAACACTTTTCATAACGAAACATGTATCATTCGTGATCAGACTAATCATGTTTCGGCATAGAGTGAACACAGTATTAGAGGCTCCTAAAAGTTGTAATTTGATCTACGACCAAGCAAAGAAGAGGAACGAGCCTAATACCGGGTTGACGTCATAGACTGCTTTGCATTGTGATAGTTCTTTGAAAACAGCATGTTGTTTATCTGTCCAGAAGTGTGTGCCATTTCCTGTTCGTGGAATTTGCACAGAGGAAACTAAATTGAATATTCTTTTTGCGACCCGATAGTTTTTTTTCCTCCTGAGGAACTGCAGATTTCGATTTATTTGGTTAGTGCACATGACAACGACCGTAGACGAATAATGGAAGAACGTTGTCCTTTCCTATGACAGACAGATGGAGAGGTAAAAGCAACCGTGTCAACATTTGGCGAAAGGATGTCGATAAGTTCAACACGCACCATCATCCAGTGCGAGGACGCTGATCAAGTTGGATCGTATTAGAAGTAACATATCAATAACGAGTGGGAATGTTTCATCCGAGGTTCCAAACACTAACAAACAGATGAAAGCACGACGCCGAAGGCAGAGTACTTACTGCTTCGAATTTCAAAACACGAAGCACAAGTTCTTGGTATAGCTCAATTCTCGAACGAGTGGCCGACTATTGTTTCGTTTTGTTTTTCTAGCTAGAGACGGCAGAGAAAAATTATAAGAGATTTGGATATCGTATCTAAATCTCTAAAAGGTTTCATCAACTTTTCTATTGGGCCACGTATGAAAACACATCTATACGTGATGTGGAGGTATACATCCTGTGATTGGTCGACTTGGTTGGTGAATTATTAATGATTTTGAGAAAGCTTTATAAATCCATCCCTGATCACTTGGACAATGGTAATAAACCGAAGGGCCATCCCACTAACTAATGAGGTCACTACAAACTTGGATTGAAAAAAGTGCACTCAGAAAAAAACATACGCCGTTATATTCAATTGTAGGAGGAACACTTAAGTCCCTTGACTGCAAATTTAGGACAAGTCCATTTTGTCAACCATAAGTCATTTGCAAGCTCTAACCACGGATAAAACACAATTTCATGCTTTCAAAGTTTACGTACTATCAACGTTTACATAATTCATAAACTCACTTTAAAAGCCAGTTAGGGGTCAGTACTCTAACTTGGAAATGTCTGCAAACAAATAAGAATTAAAGTATTACAAAACACCGCATGGGGTGACACGAATGTAGAAAAAAAGGGTGCGGGCACAATTGTGCACGCACTCCGAGCGGTCAGCAAACAGGACACTGCCACAGACCGCAAGGAGCATGGTGGGGAATAGAGTACGTTCAACCGAACGACGAAAGAAGTGTGATACACGTATGAATCATTTTTACAAATGGTTATGGCGTCAAATGACCTATGGTTGTTTTCAAGGCGTGGATTAGGCAGGTTGGGTCGGATCGAGCATGACGAGGAGGCTAATGCTGGCGAATCTTTTCAAATGCAAATTATTTCCCAAGCATTAGCCTCTATTTTATGCTAGATCTAGTCTAACCGTGAGAATACGAAACTGGCCAATTTAAAGTCATCCTCGGGACTGGTATTACGATAATCATGTAGTATCAACCGGCTTTGAATATACAATTAGCATTGTTATATACCTAGCCTTTCACTCAACAAAACGAACATTGTGATTGGTTGGCTGGTTCTCGGTCACGTGCCCCTCATTAAATTCAAATTGTTGCCCGCTCCAGATGTTTTGCTGTTTTGCATATTTCCCTCGACTTCCTCTCGGGAAACATCAGGACTCTCGGGAAAACAAAACTAGCTGTTTCCCTCGGGACCATACATTAAGTGTATATTATTTGTCATAAGACCGGGCTGTAAACGTGCGATAACACTCGCTAAGAACTTATTTTAGACAACTAACGAGAAAGGTCCGGCCACACTTAAAACAAAGCTAACCATTTTGAAATTAGCGCTACGGCTCAATCATTGATGAATTATTGTGATCCTATTCTAGATGCCAGGCAACAAATATCAAATACGTATTGAAGAAACTTTGTAACTTGTTCATCGTGGTCTAGTGAATAGAAGCTGTTCCTCTAAGCCGAAGCTTCGTGTTCAAATCCTGTCCAGGGAATACTTTTACTTTTTTTTCTTTTTATCTGCTACCACAAGTCCTGGGACTCAGACCAGTCCATATGGCATGTAATTATGATTATCATATTTTCAACGCTGGGTGATATTATGATTATCGTAATTCCACTCTCCAGAACATGTTGCCTATTTGTTGGTCACCCAACTTTCACAGAAGCAAACAACATTTTGCGTTTCAAATCACAGTTGGAAAGTTTGTTGGTTCTCTTTTATCCTCAGAGAGGTTTTAAATTGGATTTGATTTCTGTCAAGTGTCCCCAATTTGTACCCCAGTGCTAAATACAGTTGACACTTAAATAGAGTTCGTTATTAGTATTATTGTTGCGTTTCTTAAAAAGGTTTTTCCCATTTAACCACCAGGGCCCGGTTCCTCGAAAGCCGATTAACGCTAATCTAAGATTAAAAATTAACCAAGCAGTTTATTTCTCTACTCTCAAATGCTGTTCAACGCAGATTTTTGGCAGAACTTTACATGAGAAGACGTCAATTTTGAAAAAGAAAAACAAGCAAAAGAAACTTTCACCAAAACGTTGAAAACGTGAAACAAAAGTTTACGCTAATCCTGGATTAAGTTAATCGGCTTTCGAGGAACCGGGCCCTGAGCATTAAACGCTGCTTGTTCAAGTTACGAGCCGCATTCACTAAAAAAAGCAATATATTGGCCCACTTGCGTGATCTCCCGTAAATAAATATATAAATTAATAACAATAACTAATTAAATGAATGAATGAATGACCATGTCTTAAAGGGCCACCGACAACCACAAGTCTTTGCGGGCGTGCAAGCTATCGGCGCCATTTTCTGTAATACAGAAACTAGTATTTCTTGAAAAGTCAAATTCCATCGCCTCACATCGTCGTCAAAACTTTCTAGACCTATTTCTATCCGAAATAGCGGACCAAAACAATCACTCCGCCAATAAAAAACTAATAATTCATCGCAACTCACCACTCTGCTTGAAGGCACTTGCGAAGTTTCCCCGACATTGCCAATGCTCCTACGAGCTATAGGAGAGCCATAGCGGTTGAAAGGTCGTTCTTCACAATCGGTATCGGCACTATTCGTCGTGACATCTAAAAGACTTTCTTCCATCGTCTCGTTTCTCTCTCACACGTGTTTCTGAAGCGAACCGGCCGATTCGATTGCCAGGATAATAACAACAACAAAGGCGAGCAAAGGACACTGTTTGTCGGTGGCCCTTTAAATAGCCAGCTTGCGGGCTGTAGAGGTTGTTGTCGCCACGAAACACGTATCAGACGCCATATTTGGAAGAGCGTGGGATAGGTCTGGGCCGGGTGACAAAACGACGGGGTGGGGAGTAAGAAGAGAGGTGAGATTTAAACCATTCGAGCCAACCAATTAGAAAGCCGCGTCCGCTGATGGACGCAGCAACCGAGAAAAGGCTGGTGTTCGGGCAGGCGGTTTTTCTCCCCGCACTTCTCACTCCACAAGATCCCGTATGGCGAGTGCAATTTGTAGTCTTCGAAAAAAAATTCTTATGTATTCCAAATAGCACAAGAAAAATCATGTGATTACTTAATCATGATTTCTTATTAAAAATATACATGAAACGCAATTACCCAAGAACTGCGCCATCCAGGGCTCGGATTTGATTGGCTTTTTGTGACTTTCTTTGCTCACTGACCAATCAGAATGCTTGGCTTCACACTTGTTTTTGCAAAGAATTGCTTATTTTCTGCGCTGTGTCACCTGAAAACTGCATTTCTCTGAGACAATCAGAATTGACATTTTTTTTTTCTATTTATATTATTAATATGGAAGTGAGTGCTATACATCTTCATGTTTCATAGGCCTAATTCTAAAATGGCCGCTATTTACTGATTTTATTCAAATTACTCCTTGTTCTTCGTTCGAAGGAAATATTTTTTTCTAAATTTTGATCAGAGGCATCTGGAAATGACTTGAACAAAAAAAGGGTATCAGAATGACAGTCATTTTGGAATAAGGTGAAACGCATTTGTGTTCCACATTTAACGAACGAGGACATGAAGAGTCACACAAAGTTCACCGTTGCCTTCCCTTTCAAAAAAAAAAAATGCGCTTACCGCAATTTTCGAGCTTACAACCTCCGCATTCGACCTTTAACCTAAATGTCAATTTCTGGTGATCATCCAGGATGGAGCCCGTACAACTTAAACGGTACACCGGAAACGGAGCAACTATTGTCAGTCAGTCATGTACTTTTCTCATTCCACCAGTCACATGGTCTGTTATGTTCAGATGACGTACTTTGACCTATTCCTAAGATTTGCGGCTCTGATAAGAGCAGTCTGTGGTACAGAAGTAAAGATATGTTCCCGATAGGATACGACAAAAGCATACGGCATTCTTCCAGAATTCCCAAGCGTGTCAACCTTTTCAAGTGTCTGGCAGGAGAGCGAATAGAGTATGGTTGCTAGGTGTATTTTGACAGCTATTGATTTAATGTTTGTTGTCATAACGGAGGAAAAAGGAACACGGACTGTCAGTCTTCGACGCTCAACGAACACGGATTCCACCCAGGATTATTTAACCATATTATTTATTATTTATTAGGATGACTTTCCAGGCCTTTGTTTCTACCTGGCCACAAGAAAATATAAACAAAATCTGAAATTCCAGGCACGGCAGCTACACCATTTTCAACAAATGAAGTAACTCTACAGAATTTAAAATCAGACCTTTCGCAAAATTTGTTTGGCGATCTTTCAAGTAACATATGTTAATGTGCAAAGTTCAACCTGTCAAGTGAAAAAACAGGCTCTATCGAAACAAGTTTTGGTTAAAACCTGATTGTACACGTGTTCCAACTGCCATCTTTAATAAACAGCTTCACACAGTGCACCGTGTCAGTTTTAAGTACTAATGTTCACATGGTTTAATGATTACCTCATGGAATTAAGGACGGTGCCTACTATTGTTATTGGCCATTCGTTCTGCGCGTCTCGAGATATTCGGGTTTCCTATCGATGATGCTTACCAATACAGTGTTATTCTTGAGCGGTTAAAAACTATCCGGAGAAAGTTGATCTTAGTAAGTACTCTTAATATCCAAAAAGAAAATTGAGGGTAGCCTTGCATTTTTGAGAGACAATTAAGTTTCAATTTGAGAAAGAACGCCATATAGTGTCTTGTATTTTAAAGCTTTTTACAAATATTATTCATCAATTATCTTTGAAAAACGCGTGGTTACTCCCAATTTTCTTTTTGGATTTCAATAAGACTTGTTCAGATCTACATTTGCTGCATAAACCGGGGCAAGAATACCTTTGAATTAGTAGGCACCGATCTTAGAGCATACGGGTCACATCTGTGGCTCCTCGACAAATTATTACTGGTCTGATTCAACGGATGAGGGAGGATCCTAGGAGGGGGGAGGATCCTTTTTTTCGAATATTGGGATGAGGACAATTCATGATGTCTAAGATAACGATCATCCTTTTCATTACATTTCTTCTAGATTACGGCTTCCTGTTTCAACCCTAAAATTATCAGAAAAGTTCGCACTTACATTATCTTGTTACTTTACAATCAATGAACATCAGTACAGGGGTACCTCAACATCCTCCGTCTTGTTTGAAAATAGAACAAGGATGAAAGTGCAGGTTGTTTCACAGTAACAATCAAAGCAGGTAAGGCAGGAAATGGTCAACAACATCAAGGTCCACTCAAAAACTGTCCCCATTTAAACCCTTTCCTGACCCAAGAGTGGCACTTCTCGATTTTACTCTGTCTAATGCCAAACAACTTTACTCGTCAATGGGGCCGCCCTCAGGCAGGAAAGGGTTAACACATTGATTACTTGAAAGTCCAGGGGTTTCAACAGAATTTTAAGTAAGAAGCTGGTTTGTGTAGAGTAACAGATTGTATCAACCTCCATCAAAAGGAGTTTTTGAATGTTTAAAGAGGGTGGCACTTAACTACATCTTTAAAGACTATGGTTGCTAAGGAAGCTTTTTAGTCAGAGAGCCTTGGAAAAAGGTTGCACGGATGGTTTTATGAAGTAACTTTTTCAATGGAAATCTGACATCACTTCAATCAGAAGGTGCATACGCAACTAGTCCCAGTCCTCTGCCGTGCGTTTCAGTGAAAAACATGTAAAAACTCTCAGGAAACGAAAAAAGAGGCATTTTTTTCACTGTGTGGGAACCGTCCCATCATTTTTCGTAAACTGTAGTATGGAATTTTTACTTGGACAAAAAAAATGGAACTGATATTTTGAAGGTGTATCAAAGGAGGGCTTTATGACGTCAAATTTTCTTTCAAAAATAATTTCTTTTAAAATCCATGCTACAGATTTTGTTAGAATGTTCTCATACTGTTCCTCCAAAAATTTGTTAAAAACATAGTTAAGGGTTAGGCTAGATGAGTTTTTATGCATTAATATTTTTCTGTTTTGGTCATGTGATTTACCAAATATGGTTGGGAGTCGAACTATACAAAGGAATGTAGAACACACTTGGCAAAAAAAGGATAAGTTTAGAGTTAAAGGAATTCGAGAAATGACTATTTGAAGGGGGTGGGGGGGGGGGGGGGGTCCAAAGCAACGGTTTGACAGTTAAGTGCCACCCCTCTTAAATGGTCAATCAATTTACACAGGCTAAGG
>NC_090885.1:54971128-54988628 GCF_036669925.1 Montipora capricornis
ACCAGAGCAGCCCGTGTCTTGTCCTACTCTAACTATGGCACTGATGTCAACAGTTTATTTGAACCCTTAAGATGGAGATCCCTAGTCTCTCAAAGGAATTGAAAAGAGCAACAATGGTATTTAAGTCCCTACAGGGACTAGCACCTTTTTTTCTCTGCTCGAAATTTGTCCAAGGCGATTCTGATTTTTGTTTGAGAGACTATGTGAATATGGTAAATGTTCCGCAACCACGCACAAACTACTACAAAAAACAGCATAAGCTATAGTGGCGCAGTTTTGTGGAACAGTTTGCCATTAGAACTAAGGAAAGCAGAGTCCCTCAATCAATTCAAACGACTGATTGAAAGCAGCTTTTATTGTATGATATTGAGTAAGATAGTTAATGTACTTTACATAGTTTTATCTATATTTGGTTTTAAATTTTTAATTGTACATATGGTTTTTTATATTGCTGATATTGCACCGTGGTTAAATAAATATTAAATAAATAAAATAAATAAATAACACTCTACTTGAGTTTAATTGCCGCTCAAATCTAAGAGAAACCGGAACTCAAATAGGACAAAATAGGAAAACCCAAAAGCACATCGGATAAAAAAACCAAAAAACCGCTCGTATTTTCTACAAAAACCGAAAACCAGATGCTAAGAAACAAAAAATCCACAAACCGCAATGAACATCAAAACGGAAAAACCGAAGTCTTTTGGCACAAAAACCGAAAACCGATCTAAAAAAACAGCCAAAAGCGCAAAACCGAAAATCCCAATGTCCCCCTACGTACCCACTCTTTTCCCAAGTATAGCATCACGCTATATCACTGGGCCACGTACATATGTTGCACGCAAACATTTGCTTAGAATATTTTCCGCCCTCGATGATTGACACAGTAAACTCGCATCTAAAAGTATTAAATAAATTAGACTGGTTATTTTCTTTCAGAACCGCCAACGGTAAGCAATAAAGGTACGGAGTAAGGATAGTTGAGTACGGCTAGGGATGACTGAAGGATGCTTTAGTACGCTTAGGGATGCTTAGGTACGGTTAGGGATGCTTAGGTACGGCTAGGGATGATTAAGGATGCTTAAGTACGGCTATGGATGATTAAGGATGCTTAAGTACGGTTAGGGATGCTTAAGTACGGCTAGGGATGATTAACTATGCTTACGTACGCTTAGGGATGCTTAAGTACGGCTAGGGATAATTAAGGATGCTTCAGTACGGTTAGGGATGCTTAAGTACGGCTAGGGATGATTACGTATGCTTAAGTACGCTTAGGGATGCGTAAGTACGGCTAGGGATGATTAAGGATGCTCAAGTAAGGCTAGGGATGAAGAAGGATGCTTAAGTACGCTTAGGGATGCTTAAAAACAGCTAGGGATGCTTAGGTACGGCTAGGGATGATTAAGGATGCTTAAGTACGGCTAGGGATGAAGAAGGATGCTTAAGTACGGCTAGGAATGAAGAAGGATGCTTAAGTACGGTTAGGGATGCTTAGGTACGGCTAGGGATGGTTAGGTACGGCTAGGGATGCTTAGGTACGGCTAGGGATGTCTAAGGATGCTTAAGTACGGCTAGGGATGATTAAGGATGCTTAAGTACGGTTAGGGATGCTTAAGTACGGCTAGGGATGATTAACTATGCTTAAGTACGTTTAGGGATGCTTAAGTACGACTAGGGATGATTACGTATGCTTAAGTACGCTTAGGGATGCTTAAAGACGGTGCCTACTAATTAACAATATTTTTGCCCCGGTGTGTGATTATGCAGGAAATGTAGATCTTAACAAGTGTTATTAAAATCCAAAAAGAAAATTAGGGTAACCATGCATTTTTCAAAGATAATTCATGAATAATCTTTGTAAAAGGCTTTAAAATACAAAGCAATGTGTGGCGTTCTTTCTCAAATGGAAGCTTAATTATCTCTCAAAAATGCATGGTTACCCCCAATTTTCTTTTTGGATACCAAGTGTACTTACTAAGATCTACTTTTTCCGGATAGTTTTAAACTGCGCAAATATATCCCTGTATTAGTAAGCATCACCGATAGGAAATCCGAGTATCTCAAGATGCGCAGAACGTATGTGCAGTAACAATAGTAGGCACCGTCCTTAAGTACGGCTAGGGATAATTAAGGATGCTCAAGTAAAGCTAGGGATGAAGAAGGATGCTTAAGAACAGCTAGGGATGCTTAGGTACGGCTAGGGATGATTAAGGATGCTTAAGTACGGCTAGGGATGAAGAAGGATGCTTAAGTACGGCTAGGAATGAAGAAGGATGCTTAAGTATGCTTGGGGATACTTAAGTACAGCTAGGGATGCTTAGGTACGGCTAGGGATGATTAAGGATGCTTAAGTGCGGCTAGGGATGAAGAAGGATGCTTAAGTACGCTTAGGGATGCTTAAGTACGGCTAAGGATGATTAAGGAAGCTTAAGTACGGTTAGGGATGCTTACGTATGGCTAGGGATGATAAAGGATGCTTAAGTACGGTTAGGGATGCTTAGGTACGGCTAGGGGGATGGTTAAGTACGGCTAGGGATGCTTAAGTACGGCTAGGGATGATAAAGGATGCTTAAGTACGGTTAGGGATGCTTATCTACGGTTAGGGATGGTTAGGTACGGCTAGGGATGCTTAGGTACGGCTAGGGATGTCTAAGGATGCTTAAGTACGGCTATGGATGCTTAAAGTGCTACTGTGACGAAATTTGAATCTTCCCTATCGAAGCCATTTGGGCACATAAACACGTAGTCTGTACGAGAAGAAGAATGCTGTTTACCATTTTCAAATATCTCTTTTTGTTCTGGAGATATTCAAGTTTTTTTAATATGCACATTAGCCAAGTGATCAAGTATGATGGAGAAAGATATCTCAGCCAATTTGTATCAGAAATACTTGGTTCTTTGCACTAAGATTCTAGTAAATGTGTTCCACAATATGAGCGTACCATTTTTGTTACCATGGCAACATACTGGGTTCCAGACCTCCCTGATATTAAAAGCTTTGCAGACCACCTTTGGCGTTCTGTTTTGATATTTGCAAATGGTGCCTCATCTGCATGATCCTGCCAGCATATAAAGATGTTAGGTCGAGTTTGTGGCCTTGGTAAATGTATTTCTAGCCTGAGATCACCAAAATATTGAAATCAGGTTGGAGGGGACTGGAAAAGAGTGAGTTGCCTTGGGAAACAATTTCTTTACAGTCGTAGGTGTGTTGCCTTCAGAACTATCAGCTCACCAAGTTTCAATGGTCTCTGTTGCAAATTGACCGGGATAGCTCTATTTATATTCTTGATGTTCTACTGGGTTGGGTGAATGACGTCATCAGCCTTCTCATTTGCATATTTAACGCATTTTTCAAACTTAAATATCTCTGGAACCAATGCAGATATTTCCAAACGGTAAACAGCGTTTTTAATGTTTCATGGTACTCTATGTGATAAACCAAAAAACTCAAGGGATAAAAATTTGATCACAGTAGCACTTTAAGTACGGCTAGGGATGATTAAGGATGCTTAAGTACGGTTAGGGATGCTTAAGTACGCGCTAGGGATGAAGAAGGATGCTTAAGTACGCTTAGGGATGCGTAAGTACGGCTAAGGATGATTAAGGATGCTTATAATTAAGTACGGTTAGGGATGCTTAGGTACGGCTAGGGATGATTAAGGATGCTTAAGTACGGCTAGGGATGAAGAAGGATGCTTGGGTACGCTTAGGGATGCTTAAGTACGGCTAGGGTTGCTTAGGTACGGCTAGGGATGATTAAGCATAGTTAAGTACGCCCCCTGGGACCACTATATGAGTGACTACACCGGACCACTATATGAGTGGCTACACCAATTAGTTACCGAAAATCCCTGTTTTCGCCAGCCATTTTATAAACTGAGCCCACATATTTTGTGGCCAACGGCATTTCACCAGCAGCCATGCCCTTTTTAAACTAGTGACCAGTCTACTTTAGCCATGAACGTGGCAAATCCAAAATGGAAGAGATGGTCGTTGTGTTTACGATTGCTTATGTTCTCGTTTCGTTGTGTTTCATCGCGCCGCCAAGAGAGTTTGTTAGTGCTGGGTTAACTGTGCAAAATATTCTATCCAGTTACTTAGGCAGCGAGGATATAGATTTTGTTGGTTATCATTTGAAGAGGACAACTGCTACACTTCTCCTTCACTCATTGCTACCTTTAGGTATTACATTTTCCTTGCTTTTTAATCAAAATGTTACACACTTGTTGTTGAATACGTTAGCCTTGTTGCTGAATACCTCACTGGAAAATTCCATGTGTTCTCATGTAAATATTTTTCCCACGATTGGGAAGTCACGCAATGTTTGATTTTTGCGTGACATGAAACGAACTGGACTGCTGTTCATTGGACATACATTGTACGTGTACATGTAGTTTGATGCTACCCTGATTTACTACTATTTGTTTGCTTTTACTATACCACTCCCTGATTGGTTTTACTGCTTTCTACTACTGCACTTAATTATTACTACTACAACTACCTTTTTTTCTGTATTTTAATACTGTTTATTTGTTCATATTAATTACATCTACTGTACAGAGAACCTTACATTAATCCACATAAGTCACATTTAATTTATTCTACACTTATGATACACACACACACAAATACACCACTTTCCTAAGCCTTAAGGGCATCTTAATAGACTAAAACAATACACAAGATACATGTACAATACAAAAATATCAGACTGATAGAATATTTACATATTTGCCCCACATCAAGTAATGAGCAGAGACTGTCGATCAATGTTTGACTTGGCAATCATTGTCTCAAGTTGATGTGCTATATTAACCCAATTAACTCCAAGGGGTTCCCCTTTGACTTGTAAGTAAAATCGTCTCAGTGGCGTTAGACAGAATAAAGTCTGGCCTGTTTAGGCCGGTTTGGGCGTCAAAGGGTTAATTTTTGCAATAAATATCCCAATATAGGGTAACGTTTTCAGGCTATCTATTTTTTTTCCAATCCAAGATGTCACCTGGGAATTGATGATTATAACTGAGCAGTCAGCGCAATGATTACTCTACTCTGAAGCTCTTTGTTAATAGTCTTAAACACAACAGACTTGATTTGAACTATTTGGCCATTTAAAATTAGTTTGCATTGATCTTGTATAACAAAGGGTTCGTTGCAAATACCGTGTGCACATGCTTTGAGTTTTTCATGCTATTCTGAAGGAAGTGCGTTGATCACAGACATAAGCCTAAAAGCATCCAGTGGTGAGATATTTAGCTCTCTTAACTTACGTGTACTTTCAATAATAAGATCATTATTTTCATCTAGTAAGTCTCCAAGTCTAAGAATACCTTTTTCTTGCAACATCTTGAAATAAAAGGATTTTCCATCAATGCAAATTAGTTTATTGTTTTACAGAAATTAATAATGCTTGAGTTTGAGTTTGAGTTTGAGTTTGAAAGAAATTTGAAATTTATATAACTATTATTATTATTATTATTATTATTATTATTATTATTATTATTATTATTATTATTATTATTATTATTATTATTATTAATGAAAACTGTTATTATTAGTTATTAATAAGACAGTTTTTGTAATTGTACATATTCAATTTTCAAGAATTACCCTTCATTTTTTTGATGTAATCTATTTTCAGTTTTACTTGGCAAATAAAGATTATTATTTATTATTAAAAAAAATATATTATTATTATTATTATTATTTGAAGTGTGGTCTACAGGTGGCTTCAACTGGATTTGGACCCATGACCTCTGCGCTGCCTTTGCAATGCTCTACCAATTGAGCTATGAAGCCACACAGTTGGGAGCAGGTCAATTTGTTGGGTATAATTATTTTTTCCTGTGAAAGGACTCAATGAATGAAAGAAATGTATTTAGAAATTTGGGTTATAGACGAAATGTAGAGGTGATCCTCTCACTTAACTGGACAGTTTAAGCATTTGTCTGTTATAGATGTTGCAGGTTAGTACAACAACAGGTAAATTTGTTGGGCTCATAGCTCAGTTGATAGAACAATGCACCAGCATCACAGAGGTCATGGGTTTGAATCCCACTGAATTTTCCAGCTGTTTATAAGAGACAAATTGCTTAAATTGTCCAGATAAGTGCAAGGATAACTTTTACATTACTTTTTACTGTACTACTCTGGTTTGCTGTTAATAATAATGAGATGCTATATGTACAAATCGATGGCAAAAGTAGTTGAGACAGTAATGCAAGGATGGGCCTGAAAACCTCACAGCCCACTAGAAGCTTCAAAATAGAAGTCTCCCTCCCCCGAATCAATGTTGGACTAAGAAATGCCTGTTTACGATTGGCAACATTGTTCTGGGGGAGAGGGGGTAATTGTTGAAAATAAGTAAGAAAACCAAGCGTAAAAGGTGGCCATCCCAAGATTTTTTGCCACTGATTATACATGTACATGTAGGTAGTATGTAGTTGAAAGTCTTACAGTGTATATTACATGAATTGTATATACATTTGGATACTGATGAAGTGCTAGCTGAGGATTTTCCTCTTCACCAAAAAAATAATATCATCATCACATACAGTGAAGATACTATTTTTACAGCTGTATCTTTCACATGTGAGGACATGGGTATCATCATGGTAACTAACAAGATTAGCCAACAAAAAGCAAGCTTACCCTGGCCAGCTTCATCATAAGATACTATTGTGCTGTAATAATATTTGTCTGTTTACATGTACATTAAGATTTTTATGGCTCAATCTCCAATTATCATGATTTATCTCTGACCTCTTGATACTATCAGCACTCGAAGATAAAAAATTAGTTGGTATCCCCATGCAGCCAAGTAATATTCTCTATTACAGTATTTCATCAATTTTTTTTTCTCTTGAAGGAAGAGATAGTGTTTGGCACAAATGCAACTTCAGAGTGTATTCATTGGTACATGTAGTTTAGATTTGTTTCTCTCATAGTGTGAGGTAAATAGAATTGTATGTCACCTTGGTATTTTTCTGTCTCAGGTTATTACGTTTGTTTGGGACTGGTATCACCTGATCTTCATTTATTTGAACCAGCAAGGACAGGACTTGCTGAAAATGCATCTCTTCTACTTTGCCTGAGTATCTCACTTTGTGGTGCTCTTTGTGCACGATACTGGTCTTGGAAATATTGGTACGCTGAAAAAGTCTTTTATTCCATCAGAGTAATGTATATTAGTGGGTGAAAAGACAAAGTACAGCTTTATCTCTGGCTCTTATTTGACTTTATGATATTATATTCCCACCCACGTGAATGCTTTGACTTTTCAGTCATTTTACATTATATCTAATTATAAATTGTGAATGAGGTGATCGCACATGCACGGCACGGCCCTAACATGTTCGCATGGTACTTGTCTAACACGCTTGATTTAAACAAACTTTAAAACGTTGGCTACAATTGGCTACAATTGGTGATCCGGCATTTATTGCTGCCGCACCTAAACTGTGAAATACATTACCATTGATTATAAGACAGATTGATAACTTTAATTTATTCAAGAACAGACATTAGATTAAATTAAATTTTATAATTATATTTATGTTTATTACTTACTTCTTATTCCTCTAGTATTTTTGCTTCAAGTATCATTTTATATTTTATACACATTTATATATTTTATTAGACTAAGTGTACATATCTTGTAATATACTTGTTGTTAAGCACATTTGAAAACTGTATTGTTGAATTTGTGCTATAGAAATAAATGTTATTATTATTATTATTATTATTGATTTATTATTCAGGGCTTGAAATTTGCGAAAAAATCCAGTCGCAATTTTGCGACAAGATACGAAAATGTAGTCGCAATTTCGAAAATTTTAGTCGCAAAATCATCGCGCTGCATTGTGTTGTCAGCGGTGTAGCAAAACAAAATATGAGCCCACAATACTTGTGTTGAAGTAAACCGCTGAAAATGGCGAATGATATTGAAGGAATGGAGTTGTGCACGCAACATCGCAGCGAAATTACGCTACAATTACGCTATCTTCAGATTGAAAGAAAACTCAAGGCGAGAAACAAAATAATTTTGTCATTTCTTCATTTATTTTAGTAAAAAGAGCAGCAAAGTGGCAACTGCTACTAATTCTTTTGTTTCGAAAGAGCGAAGATGAGAACAAGTCGCAAATTTGCGACTTCTCCAGATTTTTTAGTCGCAAAGGGAAAAAATTCAGTCGCAAATGCGACTGTATTGGTTGCAATTTCAAGCCCTGGTATTGTTGACATGTTCTTTTTAAGTCTCCTTTTTCTACTATTTGAATTTTACAATAATAATAACAGTAATAATAATAATTATAATTTTTATTATTATGCTTATAGTAATATTGATTATAATAATATTTTTTAAGCATAATAATAATTATTAATAATGATCAAATTATTATTAAGATGTACTGCTGTCTTTCTGTCACATTCCTTTCTGAGTGAATGTTGGTCAGTCATGTAATAATATAATAGGGACCTTTAGATCGCAGGACAAGGCCTACTATGAGTACAGTGTATGTGTTTTCCGTTTTGAATGCGCGCACTTTGAAAAATGTCAGCCTCCAAACCTTATGTGCATGCTCAGTATCGAAAACGCATACTCTTCCTTGTCCTTTGATCTGAAGGTCCCTGATAATGTCAATATACCAGTAAGTTCTCTTAGTCATTTGTTACATTCTTTTGCAATCAACTTCTTCTTTAGGTTAGTTTAACCCTATTTGGGTGATAAACCTTTTTTATCAGGTATCCAGCCACATTGAAATAGTTGCAAAAGCTTGAGTGGTGCCACTGTTGATTTTATGTGTATGGTATTTTAAAGAGGCATGCACTCTCCAGCTGTTGGAAAATTCTTTTTTAATTTGGGAAACCTCATTCTCGTTTGCCCATAATTAATTTGGCTGCAGATCGAGAGATGAAACAGCTGATTCCAGTGGATCACAACCTATCTTAGTTATCTTTCATATAGAGTAACAAAGTCATGGTAGAAACGAAAATTTATGAGAGACCTGTGCAAGCTCTCTTTCCTCCCCCACGGGCTAGTTGTTGCTTTTTTTTTCAGAAATTTGGTTTTTTTATGCTGCATCAGTCCTGAATCCTTTACTGCATGTAAACAATCTCAAAGTTTAGTATGCTCTTGGCAACATTATCTTTTGAGAAAACGTTTTGCTTTACAAATGTGCCTACTGTTACAAAAGAGCCCCTTTGTTAAAATGGCAATAATGCTGTAGTTGGCACATTTGTAACAGTCACTGACATCAATGGTATCTTTGTGATTAAAACATTGATATTTGCAGGTCAAAGCATCCATTTGCCCAGCTCTTATTAAAACATGGCAGCCCTTGGAGAGCAGTGGCTTCAAGTGTAAACATAGAATTCCGACGGATTACAAAATTCTCCTCCATAATTGGTGGTACAAGCTTATACATTACAGACTCTTGGATAATAAAATGCTCTGCCTATAAAGTTGACATTGCTCATCAACCTGATGTCCACCTGTCAATCATTCATGCCGAGGACCATGACATCTCACATGAGAGCAGTGTGGCTGTACAATTCCTGAACATAAGAGTGGCAAGCATCACTCCTGGGGTTAAATCCTTTGTAATCAGACTCAATTCTACAGATTATGGAGACCTGAGAGAAAAGTTGCAAGCGCCGATAAGAAATGCTAGGAATGTTGTTATACATCAGTCACTTAGTGACAGGTTTATCGATGCCTTCAAGGAGCAAGTATCTCAAAATGAAAGATACCAGCTACAAGAAGGAGAAGAGGTTTGTTATTCGCACTGTTGCAGGGTAGGAAATGAGTACCTCTGAATCTTTCTCAAAGTGAGAGCTATACTAAGAGAATCAGAGTTTAAACTAGAGGATTAAACGTAAGAATTTTAAAAGGTAATTGAATTTTGGTCATTTTATTGCAGATTATACACAAAACTCAAAGGCAACCTTAATATAAAAAAAGTGAAAAAAGAGGAGGTATCGTCCTCGTAATATTACCACACCTCCAGGTTGGAAGAACCTTTAAATAAAACAACCAGTATAAAATAATGTTCTACAGCTGTACCTATTGAAATTGTTTTTCTGATGTGTGAACAGCCCTTGAATGAGGTGAAAAAAGTCACCTCATTTTCCCCCTCAAGGTGGTCCCCTCAAGTTTTGCGGAGTAACTACACTTTGTCGCACAAGCTTTTGGCCACTTTCTGGTAAAACCTAAATCAAATTTTAAAAAAAAGGACAGGCAAATGGGATTGTCATTCTAAAAAGGCCTTGAATAATTTTATCATCATCAAATCTTTGGTTTATTACCATCTTTTTCTTATAAACAAAAGGATCCTGAGCCGTGCATTGGATGCATGCAAGCACCAGCTGACATCAAACTTCGGAAGCTGTGTGCTACAGCTGGAGAAGGAGAGTGTGTACCTTGTTACTGTCGACCAATGTGGTGTATTGACTGTATGGGCAAATGGTATGCAAGTCGACAAGATCAACATGAGCCTGAAGGGTGGCTGGCCAGTACATCTCCCTGTCCAACGTGTCGCGCAAAGTTTTGCATGCTGGATGTTTGCTTGATTTCCAGAAGCAACTGATATTGGTTGATTGCAAAATTAAAGGGAATTCATGAGTATCAAGTCAAAGGAAGGAACAAGTGTTAAACCCTCGGAAATATGGATCACACACGGGACCTTAAAATCCGTTGTTGGTACTTTTGACCCTTGACGCTGCCCCGGGTATATTATGGTGCAGTACTGGAAATGACAAATCTCTATCATCAGACAAGGACATTGAACGAACAAATAAGGCTGAAATTAAGTCATGAGGTATGGATTTCGACGTAACCCGATCCGTACGTTTTTGGGCATCATTTCAGTTTTACTCCAATCTTATCTTATGTCCCAGTTTATACATCAGCTCACATCCCCCTATTCAAAGTGAAACAACTAAATCTTGCATGAAGTAAGTTATCTTCTTTACATTTTCTTTGGTATTTTGAGTGATAAGACAAAGCGAAGACTGGTTATGATTTCCAGCCTTCTTCAGGTACAATGAGAGTTTACATTCGATTGCTTGAAAGAGGGATGCCATCGCGGCATAAGTATGATAGAGTATGATTTCCTTTATCAAAATGTTAAGATTACATGGATTAAGAGGTACTACAGTCGAACCTGTATATAACGGCCCTGTATTAAGCGGCCACCCTCTATTAAGCGACCAGTTTTCAAAGTCCCGATTTTTCGCTCATACAAACGCCTTATTTGTTACCTGTATTAGGCGGCCACCTCTATTAAGCGGCCGCTGCCACCCTGTGGCAGTCCCATGTTTGTCTTTCTTTGTTATTTTTACCTGTATTAAGCGGCCACCCCTGAACGGAATCTAAGCCGTATGTCATTTTATGTGGTGTTTTATTGTTTTTAAAATGTAATCCATCGTCACTATACAGGCGTTCTGATAGGGTGCGATTAAAAAATGCAAATTATGCGATTTTTTCAGGGCAGATTGTGCGATTAGAAAGGCCAATTATGCGATAAATAATGTAAATTATGCGATTTTTTTCTCAGCAATTTTAAGCTTGTTTTATAAGGTTTCAGGTTAAGAAAAACACTTTTTTGCTGCCCTAAAGACATTTTGAACACAAAGGAACAGTAATTATGTATCTCGATCGACATTAGTTGGGATAAATAAAAAAAATGAGGTCTTCTGCACTATCGGTAACATGCCAAATTAATGATCAAGGTGCTTGTCAATCACGAACTTCCGAAGATGGTCAATAACAATAGGGCCATACCCCCATTTATACGAGAGAAAATAAGCCGCGGCTTACAGAAGACTCGAATGTTCACCCCGTATAAATGGTACAAAATCTACGTTCACGTCTTTTTCAAGCCGCGGCTTATATTGACCTGGGAATATATATTCGTATAAATAGTTCCTTTTGCGTATTTTGTACACCATGGCCAGAGTAAGCCGCGGCTTATTTTCTCTCGTATAAAAGGTCCTAATATTGCACGACGAGAAAAACATCAGTCCATCGTCCACGAGGAGCGAACCTGTGAGGTACTTTCTTGCTCGATCGTGAGCTGTCAGATTGGGCGGAAGGTGGGAACTTCCTTCTTCGTCGAAGAAAAAGCGAGTGTTTTCACAACAAACTTATCCATGAGTAAGTTTTTATCAGTTTTCAACGAAAGAAACGACATTTTGCCGAAAAACTTACAACTCCGCTTATTTTTCACAAATCTCTTCTCTAAGAAGGCAACTGTGTCATTTCAGTGGTGTGTATGTAAGGGCGTGTTTGTGTTGCACCAATAGAAGGAGACTCGTACCAGGTCCCCGACATGAAAAATAAAGCCTTCAACTTCGAATGTTTACGAAATCGAAGGTGAACAAAGGGTTTTTAGCCTTTTTCCAAGATAAATCACCTTAAAAATGGCGTATTTATGCAGGAATTTCTAAGACACGTGTTGATTTATGTTTCATGTTATGAATTTTGTGCGTCCTTTTGTGAGTTATGCGATTTTTCGTGAATTGTGCGATCGGATGCGATTTGAGGTCGATTGTGCGAAATCGCACCATCGCGTAATATCAGAAGGCCTGACTATAAAAAAAATATCATTTGCAAAGATACTGTAAACTGCTCCTTAGTGTCGTTAACGCTTTGCAGATGCCCGCAATGTGCTTAAGTACAGTACAAAATCACAAAAGCAAAAAAATGATCCCTTTGAAGATATGCTTCACTCTTCAGATAGAAATTCCTCTTCAATTAGCTTGTTGTGTAATGGAGAATGAGTCGCCTTCAAACCTGTACTCGCAAGGGATTTTGAGGTCATAAGTTAAACCTCCACCTCTGTTAACTCGCTTGCCCTTTCACCGTAACTTTCCCTTTGTTTGTAGGCCGTTTCAAAAATTTGGTTAGCCACAATGCCATCAACTTAGGTACCTATCCAATCACTTCATAATCGTCCATCATTTCATTAGGGTGAGAATATGGTTTGGAAGCGGTTTTGCCACGTCCAGATCTTGTAACTCTCGGTGTAACACTAGATTTCCGTAATTTTGGGCGAACAATTGCCACAATATTCAAGTCTTCCTTATTTTGCGGTTCTCGTTTCAATGCGTACATCTCATCGACTTTTGGCTCCCATATACTCAAGTATGCATGGTACCGACGCATATAAAAATAGACGTGAAGAAGTTCCTTTGTCATATTTTAGCTGTAGAAAGAACTTTCCAAGTGAGCCACATCAGATTATGAGTCAACAGTGGGATGTTTTACAAAACGTCCGCCGCTAATTTGGTAGCCAATAAGGCGAGAAATGTTTAAAGCCGCTCCAGTAGCTATCAGTGCCCACAAAATTGACAGTTAATAACGACTTGCTCTGCAAACAAACGTTTCAAGTGCTGAAGCGCCAGACGTACATGTCCAAATTTTTAAGACTTCGTAATTGATCCTACCCTATTACTACTTTAAAGCCAGTAGATCGCTTGAAAGAGTGTTGATTGTTTTATTGTTTCCTTGCATGAAGTGTATTTGTATGATACGCCATTAAAATTGACATTAGACCACGCCCAGTGAGTATTTTTAGTGATCCTGTATTAAGCGGCCAGTTTCTCAAGTCCCGAGGGTGGCCGTTATATACAGGTTCGACTGTAGTACCTAAATTACAACAACAATAGGAAGTGAAATGCACAAGTGGAAAATCTAACATATGACTGTCAAAGGCTTTCCTTTAACTCAAAGTTTACAGGGAGTTGCAACCGCGGCGGAATCGTCAACGAGCTAGGGCGTCACTTCAAAATAACATTTGAGCGAACTATTTTACGATATAAAAGTCCATCTTGTTCCGGCGTTGTAAAATGTGGATGTAGTATTGTATAACTAAAGTAATATAAACGGTGAAATAAAGAAGATTAAACTATTCTTGATCGTGTGTATACCTTTTCCACACAAACCCTTTCATTTGGTTATTTCACGGTGAGAAATGTTAAACCCACGCGCAACAGACGTTTCCTCGTTGTTAGCACTACTGTTTTTATTTCGCGTTGCTGTTGCAGTTGGGTTGTCACTGCATAGTCCTTATTCTCAGTTCCGAAGAGCTTTTTTCAAAAAAAAAATGAAAAAGAAAATGTTTCTTAGTAAAATAAAATACGGACTCTAGGTCCACTCTTGTTTCTATTGTATATTAATTAACGATTTGCCTAGGTCTTCTAATAAATTAACTTTTAGCATGTTTGTAGATGATATAAATATGTTTTATTCTTCAAAAGACCCCGAACAATTACAATCAGTTATTAATGAAGAACTTTGAGAGGTCTTAAAATTTTTGCAGCAAATATGCTGTTCATTAATTTTAAGAAGACCAATCACATGATGATTACTTCACCTAAGAGGAAAACATATCAGAATAACAGTTTGTATGGTATAGAACAAAAGTCCCAGATTAAATTCTTGGGTGTCTTTATTGAGGAGCACCCTAAAATGGGATGCTCAGCTCCAGCACATTAACAACAAAATAATAAAAAAAACCTTGGAATTTTATTTAAGCTTACTTATAGGCATGATTATGTGCCTATGAGTATAATTATCTGTATCTAACGTATGGATTAATGAGCTAAGGTAACCCATACCAAACTAAGTTAATGGCATCAAAATAAGTCAAAATAACTGTATTCGCTGCATCTTCTTTGCAAACAAAAGAGAAAGTCCCACACAGTACTATACACTATTAGAAATTTTAAAGTTTGAGAATATTTTTAAATTAAAAGTAGGCACTCTTGTGCATAAAATACGGTATCACAAAAAGGACATACCCCCTGCTCTCTATGATGATTTAGTTCAACCAACTTCGGCTGTACATAATTATAATACCAGGTATGCCACTAATCAAAACCTGTACAGGCCATTTTCAAGAACTAATTATGGTCTGGCAAGCCTTTAGAGTGGTGGCATCACAGACCTGGTAAGCAATACCTATGAAATTCAGTGTCTTTCCTTCGACAGTTTAAAAAAGAATACAAACTTTTTCTACTTGACAGTTAGGCATGTGATTAATTTAGCCAGAGGTTCATAACTAGTTTCTATAATTACTGTATAACCTCCACTGACCCACTTGTAACCCTCCCCTCCCCCAACTCGAAAGCATGTTCGTCCTTTGGCTGCTTCACACTTTCTCCTTTGTTATGTTTAATACAAACAAATTGCGATTTTGAGACGGCAATACCACATTATATTGACGGCTAGTTGGGAGAAAATATATTCCGCATTGGGCGGAGTCGCGAAGCGACGGAGCCCAATACGGGCTCAGACAATACGTGTAAATCGGCCCTTAAACTCCCAACTGTCGTTTCGTATTAATCTCGTACCCAGATCTCCCACGTTCATACGGAAGGGAGATCTGGTAAAGTTCGATTTCGAGCATGCTCAGTGCCAGCGAGGCCCGGAATACGGGCTTTTCTATCACTGCGCATGTTCGTACTTTGGGTGATTTTGCTGAATAAACATGGATTTCGAGAGTAATCTTGAAGAGATTCTTTTGGACAGAGGACAAGGAAACCTTAGAAAGAAGCGCTACAGGCGATTGTTTTTGAACGGTCGAGATTATTGAATTGTCGGAGCAATTGCAGAATCACTGAAACGAACGCTTAGGCTTAATCAATAAACGAGTGCTATTTTCTTCACACGATCTCGTAAAAAGTGGAGTTAACCAAACCGTAAATTGAAAGCTAAAATGTTAGAGAGTGCTTAGACCTAATCACTGCAACGAGTGCTATTTTCTTGACACGATCTCGTGAAAAATGTAGTTAATCTAACCGTAAAATTCACAATTGATCACCACTTAATTCGCGAGTCACGCTTTAAGAACGAGAAACACTTTTTTAAATAAATTACATACTTCAACTTGAACTTATTACTTTCTGCGTACCGCGTAGCCAGCTACGCAGAACTTTATTTGAGTGGCAGGGTACGTGGGGCTTTCGTCGGTACCATTAACACAAACGTCGCAAATTTTTAAAATGATTTTCCTCAACTGTAAAGCTTTTCCGGCGTCGGAAAAAACAACTTTCCTCCGCACAACTGGAATTTATTCAAAACAGAACATGAGCTTGCGAAACCAAACCTTCACTAAGTGCCCCGCGAAATAAGCCAACCGGAGCGTAGATTGCATTGCCGCAACCTTTTTTTAGTAGCCAATGAAACATGGTGTACTGTCGAACTTTACCAGATCTCACATTTCCAGAGACAGAGTGAGATCTGGGTACGAGATTAGTTTCGTATACGACGCGGCAAAAAAATGAACTAAGATGCATGGCGCGCACGTTCAGCGCGTCGACTGTTTTTCTGCACGTTCAACTGATTGTTCTGTCGCGTTGCCACTGTTCTTCCTTGCAATTCCTATAATTTGGCTATCAGTCTAGTCTCTGGCTAAGAAGAGCACAAGAAGTACCAATTCATTTAAACTTGCACGAAGAAACTCATCATTGTAGCAGAAAGTAATCAGTTGAATGGTTACGTGATGCTACTCTGCCTACTAATACTGTTTCAGAGAAATCAATTTTTGAGATTCAAATTAACTTGAAATGTATGAAATTTCATATATTGGTAAATTCATTTCATTCTCCTCTTGACGGGATATAACTTGAACTCGAAATGGACTCGCAGCTCCCAGTAGTGGCTTGATAGCTCACTTGGTAAAGCAGTGCGTGGGTATGAATCCCGTTCAGGCATGGATATTTTTTTCAGCCGGGCTCGCTTTAATTTTGTAACTTTCATTTCCTGCATGTGAATACGGCTTTTAAAGGATGATATGAAATTTCATCAAAATTCGTTAACTTCAATTACTGTTCTTAAATCACGATGTATGAGAAAAATCTAAAGGAGGCAAAAGCTCGCTAAAAATAAATTAAATTAATTACTTTACACTGAGCCAGATAATTGGTCATTTTTTCCCTTTACTTGTATTACACTGGTTTTATTCATATGTACCCTGGCAGTGTCGTCTAACCTCATGACTATGAGTAGGTTAACTTATTTTAAAAATAGAAAAACCTTATTACAATTAACAAATCCGAAGAAACGATCTCATGATTAGCAACCAATGATTGTTTGTTTACTTCTACAGAGCACAACCTGCTTTCCTCTAGACGGGCCAGCTGGCTACTTCAAGTGTCCTTTTTATACCGGTTTCTAAACTGTAATGGTACATTCGTCTCATTGATGTGTATGTCTGGATTGTGTACTCTTGCCTTGTCATAGTAATCAATGACATCTTTCACCGTTGATTTCTTAACTGATGTGAGTTGAGAATCTGTGTATCCTAGTTGGCGATATTGCCTTGCTAAATGATGTGTGTTTTCCTTACTAGTCAGTGAAATGGCAGCTTTGATGTAGTCTTCAGCTTCAAGAAGATAAGGTACGAGTGCCAATTTTTCTTCTCTCTTTTTCTTCCGGTTAAGTACGTAGATACTATATTTGCAGCAGCCGAACTGAAAAGCAATGTAGGCGTCGGACTTA
>NC_090885.1:54998628-55003628 GCF_036669925.1 Montipora capricornis
GCTAAGGCGAATTTTCTACGTTATTTCTAGATCTTGCTTCGTTTTTGTGTGTTCCACTATGAACATTTATATTTTGCATAGAGCGAATACTTCAATATTTCTTGGGAACCAGTTTGTTCAGCCGTTTGACGTAGAAAGAAAATAAGAAATAGCCTTCAACGGCAAAACAAAATAAAAAAATAAAATCAAGATTTAAAACAAAAATTACGGCTATCGCTGTAATGGGGATTTCGCAGCAGTCCCCCATCCAACTACTTGGACTAGCATCAAAGATCGTGATCTTTCTGATGAATTCGCACATATCTTGTCGAACTTTATGACACTTGAAAGAAAAAAAAATGCACACAAACAAAAACACGGTGTCTTGCCGTCATTTCGTCACAGATGCATCCTTTGTTTCTCGAGTTGTTAGTATTAAACACGCAAGGTAACTTGATCACAGGCGACCATTAAAATTGACGTGCCTTTCGATTTTGCGATTTTACTTGTACAACCAAAAGTGAACGTAACAAAAATCTCCCAAAATGTTTTTCCCTGATGGTAACGTGTTGTATTCGTGGTACAAAATTTATGATGTTTTCATCTCGCAAATTTTGTTGCTGATTAGGCGTAAATAGATTGTGCTCGGCAACTTTTGAGCAACTTTTAGCGTTTTGAGCAACCGCTTTGTAGTACCAGCAACCCAGGGCAACTTTTGCCTTCCTTGGCAACTTTTGAGCGACAAAAATATAAAACCGATCCAAACCATAAAAGGTCGTTTCATTTCGAAGGATTTTAACAAAACTGATTTTATTAAAACTAAGGATATACAATAAAATGACAATAAAATAACACTTGCATTACGCCCACGAAATCTGGACAGCGGCTATCTATCTAACGGGCGGGTATGTACTTTAAGTAGGGTTATTAAAGTGTATCATAAAGCGCATAAATTATATAAAAGAGGTATATCAGCATATATAGGTAGCTATAGCAAAGTATATACATGTATATCCATCTATGCCCATATATCTCTCTGTATACCCATGTATTTCCATGTATATCCATGTATTCCCATGTATGTCCATGTATACACATGTATACCCATGTATACCCACATACAGGCATGTATATCCATGTATGCCCATGTATGTCCATGTATATCCATGTATACCCATGTATGTCCATGTATAACCATGTATGTTCATGTATACCCATATATATTCATGTATACCCATGTATATCCATGTATACCCATGTATGTCCATGTATACCCATGTATATCCATGTATGTCCATCTATACCCATATATATTCATGTATACCCATGTATATCCATGTATACCCATGTATGTCCATGTATACCCATGTGTATCCATGTATAACCATGTATGTCCATGTATACCCATGTATATCTATGTATAACCATGTATGTCCATGTATACCCATATATATTCATGTATACCCATGTATATCCATGTATACCCATGTATGTCCATGTATACCCATGTATATCCATGTATAACCATGTATAACCATGTATGTCCATGTATACCCATGTATATCCATGTATGTCCATCTATACCCATATATATTCATGTATACCCATGTATATCCATGTATACCCATGTATGTCCATGTATACCCATGTGTATCCATGTATAACCATGTATAACCATGTATGTCCATGTATACCCATGTATATCCATGTATACCCATGTAAATCCATGTATACCCATGTGTATCCATGTATAACCATGTATGTCCATGTATACCCATGTATATCTATGTATAACCATGTATGTCCATGTATACCCATATATATTCATGTATTCCCATGTATATCCATGTATAACCATGTATGTCCATGTATACCCATGTATGTCCATGTATACCCATGTATAGCCATGTATATGTGCCATGTATAACCATGTATGTCCATGTATAACCATGTATGTCCATGTATACCCATATATATTCATGTATACCCATGTATATCCATGTATACCCATGTATGTTCATGTATACCCATGTGTATCCATGTATAACCATGTATGTCCCTGTATAGCTATATATATTCATGTATACCCATGTATGTCCATGTATGTCCATACATACCCATGTGTATCCATGTATAACCATGTATGTCCGTGTATACCCATGTATGTCCATGTATACTCATCTACATCCATGTATAACCATGTATAGCCATGTATAACCATGTATGTCCATGTATACCCATGTATATCCATGTATAACCATGTATGTCCATGTATACCCATATATATTCATGTATACCCATGTATATCCATGTATACCCATGTAGGTTCATGTATACCCATATATATCCATGTATAACCATGTATAGCCATGTATATCCATCTATCTCTATGTGTACCCATGTAAATCTATGTATAACCTTGTATATCCATTTATACTCATGTATGTTCATGTATACCCATGTATATCCATGTATAACCATGTATGTCCATGTATACCCATTTATGTCCATGTATACCCATGTCTGTCCATGTATACCCATATATATCCATGTATAACCATGTATAGCCATGTATATCCATGTATATCCATGTACAGCAATGTATTTCCATGTATATCCATGTTCAGCCATGTATATCCATGTACAGCCATGTATATCCATGTATAACCATATATCTCTATGTATACCCATGTATATCCATGTATAACCGTGTATATCCATGTGTACCCATGTATACTCATGTATACCCGTGTATATTCATGTATTATCATGTATATCCATGTACAGCCATTTATATCCATGTATATCCATGTACAGCCATGTATATCCATGTACACCCGTGTATATCCATGTATATCAATGTAAACCCATGTATTATCGTGTATATCCATGTACAGCCATGTATATCCATGTATACCCGTGCATATCTACATACAGGCATGTATATCCATGTACACACATGTATATTCATGTATGGCCATGCATATCCATGTATACCCGTGTATATTCATGTATTATCATGTATATCCATGTACAGCCATGTATATCCATGTATTTCGATGTAAAGGCATGTATCTCCATGTATACCTATGCATATCAATGCACAGCCATGTATATCCATGTATGCCTATGTGTATCCATGTATACGAATGTATACCCATGTATGCCCATCTACAGCCATGTATGTCCATGTGTATCCATGTACAGCCATGTATATCCATGTACACCCGTGTATATCCATGAATATCCATATACAGACATGTATGTCCATGTATACCTATGTATACCCATGTATTATAATGGATATCCAAGTACAGCCATGTATATCCATGTATACCCATGTTCAGCCATGTATATCCATGTATATCCATGTACAGCCATGTATATCCATGTACACCCGTGTAAATCCAAGAATATCCATATACAGCCATGTATGTCCATGTATATCTATGTATACCCATATATTATCGTGTATATCCATGTACAGCCATGTATATCCATGTATACCCATGCATTTCTATGTATACTCATGTATAACCATGTATGCCCATGTACAGCCATGTATTTCCATGTATACGAATGTATATCCATGTATGCCCATGTACAGCCATGTATATCCATGTATATCCATGTACAGCCATGTACATCCATGTATATCCATGTACACCCGTGTATATCCATGAATATCGATATACAGCCATGTATGTCCATGTATACCTATGGATACCCATATATTATCGTGTATATCCATGTACAGCCATGTATATCCATGTATACCCGTGTATATCCACATACAGGCATGTATATCCATGTACAACCATGTATATCCATATATGCCAATGGATATAGATGTATACCCGTGTATATTCATGTATTATCATATATATCCATGTACAGCCATGTATATCCATGTATTTCCATGTAAAGGCATTAATATCCATGTACAGCCATGTATATCCATGTATACCCATGTCTATCGATGTACATCCATGTATAACCATGTACAGCTCTGTATATCCAAGTACAGGCATTTGTATCCGTGTACATCCATGTATATCCATGTACAGCCATGTACACCCATATATGCCTATGTATATCCATGTATACCGATGTATACCCATGTATATTCTTTTCTGTCCATGTACAGCCACGTATATCCTTGTACATTCATGTATATCTATGCATGCTTATGTATACCATGTATATTCATGTAAAGCCTTAAGCCATTTATACCCATGGATACCCATTTATATTCATACACACCCATGCGCGCTCATCCCTACGCAATTGCTAAAATTGCGTTCATAACTGCGAGGATCATAGTTTCACTTGATTTCACATCCGCAGTTCACCATATTTCATATATCATTTCATAGTCAACAACTGTTTGCATAAGAATGATGTGGTAGCCTTTGAGATCCACGAAGTCGTCATGGTCGGTCGGTGGGGCAATTACAAGAATATGAGTACCGTCCATCGTATCAGCACTCATTGGAAATCCCCATCTGTCTTTGTAAATGCGCATGACGTCTTTAAAATATTCTCCTTTAGGTAACGTGATAAACCGCGACTTCAGTTTGTTGACAATTGCAGCACACACTTTAACACAAGTGCAAACAAAAGGTGGAGATACACCAAACAAATTTGCAATCGTGCGCTATTCTGCTGACGATGCTAAGTACGACAGCAGAATTAGCAATCGCAGCTTTGGAGACACGGCTCGATCAACGCATTCTCGTATCTTCTTTTTGTTTCCAGATTTATTCCTTGTGCTTTGCTGCATTGAGAGAAGATTATACTCTTGCTCATTCTCGAGCTTTTGCTGGTATATTTTGTTGTTTTTCAGACGGCGTGATAAATACATCTTATTCGATGGTTTAACATATAATACGCGCGGATATTTTGAGAGTTGCAAAGCATTTTGCGAGCAGTGAGCAAAATGTCCGCGAGTATTAGCCCATCCTCCTTTTTTTTTTTCGTTTAGCGTCAAATGCGTTTCCTGGGCAGTCTCGGAATCGGAG
>NC_090885.1:55016128-55018628 GCF_036669925.1 Montipora capricornis
GTTGCAACTTAAAATAAGAAACAAGAGTCATATATCAAAGACATCGGCCACAGACTTTGTCCAGTTCATTGAAAACACGCAACTTCCGAGACAACGCGATAATTGCTACTCTCGATGTCTGTTCACTATATACCAACATCCCACAGGAAGAGGGAATGAAGGTCATCTGCCAATATTATGAACAACACTATCAGTCAAATCCACCCATCCCCACATCCACTCTTGGGGACCTCATGAAACTGATTCTTAAAGAAAACTCCTTCAAATTCAATGGCAAAAACTATTTACAGACCCACGGTGTAGCTGTGGGCACAAAAATGGCAGTAGCTTTCTCAGTCATCTTTATGGCTCACATCGAGAAACAGCTACTTTTATCCAGCCCTCATAAACCTACTATCTGGAAAAGATTCGTTGATGACATTTTTTCAGTGAGGGCCATAAGCAAACACGAAATTAACAGCTTAGTTGATTTTGCTAACCAATACCACCACACGATCAAATTCACTTGCGAAATGTCATCTGAACGCGCTGTGTTCCTCGATACCGAAGTCTTTAAAGGACCTCGCTTCGACTTAAGCAAAACACTTGATGTCCAAACTTAATTTAAAGCCACAGAAACGTTCCAATACACGCATTTCTCTTCATGCCAACCTCTCAGCGTTAAGAGGGGTTTCATTAAAGGAGAGACTTTACGCCTTTTGCGAACGAACTCGATTGAAGAAAATTTTGAGTCATATAAACGGGATTTTCAATCACATTTACTCGAACGAGGCAACCCAAGCGAGCTAGTTGATAAAACACTGGCAGAGGTAGTATTATTACTGAGATATATACTGCTTGATTCAGGTTCAGTTAAGCTTTTGTCCTACCCATTGCAAAAATCCACATAGCACCCCTCGACTGTAGACAGTGTCTCAAAGTGTCAGATATTTTTCAGAGCAACTATCTGGTTCTCATATGTTAGTCTTCATCAAATGTCCTCTGTCGGCTGGGCAGGAGATATATTTGTAAGGCAGGAATACGAAATCAAATAAAAACAAAGTTACTCTCTTGGACACGTTTCCTGGCTCTCCTTGATCTTTTCGTTGAAACTTCCTCCTGTTCAGACTCTTTCTTTTTTTCTGTTTAAAGAAATACTAGTGAGCAGCACACTTCAACAGATCCTGTCAACTTGCTTTTGTTTCTCCGACCGATTTCGTCTGAATACGCAGACTTCATCAGGAAGTTTGAACAAGATGGTTAAAAGAAACTTGTTTTATACCTTATTTACAAAGCCTGGAGCCCTTGCCCTTGCCCTTGATCAATTTCTCGGGAACCCTGGAGCCCTGGAGCCCTATTAATTTTGCCCCGGAGCCCCACTATTTCGAGTCCGGAGCCCCGGAGTCCTAAACCCCTTTAGGACCCTGCCATTTGGCAAAACAACATTGTGGGAGGGCAAGGTATTGCAAAGTGTTTCGGACATATTTTAACAGATTAATAGGGTCAATTTCTCAGAAAAGTCTTCGATGTCCAGTCTTGCCGCTATTATAGGAAAACTTGCGTGAACATCTCTCAATGCAAACTTCGAATGATTGAAGACAAAACTTGTCACGTTTGCAGCCAAGTCGAGCATGTTTATTTACTCGAATTTTGTCCACGCTTAGATGAAAAGGATGGTAAGTAGGGAAGTATAAAGAGGCACTTTGAAACATGGGAGAAAAATTTCCGATTTTTTGGGTTGTTCTTGATTTTAAGTAAAGGTTAAGGACACACCTGTTGATCGCAAAAAAAGTTATGTGGAAAGATCAAATTGGTAAAATACTATTACTCCGGAAGTAGAAGTTCATTTTGATTGACAGCATATGTAGACGATCGGAACGCTTTCGCGGGAAACAGTTGACGTTGACGTTTTTGAGTATAAAAGCATCATATTAGGGCCGTTTATACGAGAGAAAATAAGTCGCGGCTTACTCTGGCCGCGGCGTGCATAATACGAGAAAGGAACTATTTATACGAGCGAGTATAAACTCCCAGGCGGGGATAAGCCGCGGCTTGAGAAAGCCGTGAACGTGGATTTTGTACCATTTATACGAGGTGTTCGCGTCTTATGTAAGCCGCGGCCAGAGTTGACCGGGGCTTATTTTCTCTTGTATAAACGGCCCTAATGTCTTTTTTGTGGCATAAAATTGTAGTTTAAGAAATTAATAAGCGATGAACACACCCGGCACAAGCCACGTGAATATCCGAGGTCTGGCGACAGCAGTAGAAAAAAGAGAAATAGCGGAAGAATCAAAGAAACATATGAGTGATGCAAAGCAGGGTAGGCTAGCGGAATTGAGACAAAGGATCATATTATCAGAACTGGCCTTCAGACTCCAATGACGAAGCATTTCGGCGAATAAATTATAGTAGCATCTCAAGAAAAGTCATGGGATTACATTCAAGAGGTGCGGCTAAATCAGACTCTATCAGTGCACTGCTAGTGGAAGAGAATAAACACACCTGTAGCGATAAAGGAATA
>NC_090885.1:55023628-55036128 GCF_036669925.1 Montipora capricornis
AATTCTCTCAGAGTTTTCAGTAAATCGTTGAATGTATCCTCAATGTAAACAATATCAGCCCCCAACACATAATCAAAAGGAGGTGTGAAGGATGAGACGTTCTGCCCCCATTCAAGCTCCTTGATTTCAACCAAGTTTTGTCTTTCACCGAGATTCCCTTCCACGTTCATTCTCGTGACGTTTAGCGCCATTTTGCGGTCAGTAATTGTCACATGGCCACCAAGTAAGCTGGCCACGATACCAGCAAACCCTGTCCCGGCTCCAAGTTCAATTACCTTTTTATCTCGCAGTTGAACGGCTATCTTCTCAAGATACCGACCAAGAACGATTGCTGCATCCCAAATAACCGCTGCAACACCAACGTCGTTCCAGTTCTGAAATACAGTAAGCGTTCTCCCGGCAAACTGAAAGGTTCTTTCCTTTGCATGGAACGGACTCAAAATGATCGAAGACGGATCGTATGGAACGATAGCCATTTTTGACACATTTGTTGGATACGATGAGTTAAAAAGAAAAAACAACAAAACAAAGATAATTTCAAACAAATATGTGGTCCAAGATTTAACAAAGATGCACTGAAATCCACGCATATCTGCGACAAATAATTGCCAGGCGTTCTACCACTCTAGTTTCTAGTCTTTCTCCTACATAGTTTCGTCGGAGTGTGTGATGTGACGGATTTGCTTGCAGAGGCAAACTGTGTGTTTCTGGCGTTTTCACCGAAGTAAATCTTTGCCAGAAGCAGCTAAGGCACGTGTGATGCAGGTTCAGTACTTAAAACTTTCATCACCATAAATGGGGTCGAAGGTGGACGCAAAGGTTGTTCTTCTCGGAAAGGAATACAGTGGAAAGACCAGTTTAGTGGAAAGATATTTACACGAAAGATTTAACGAAAATGTCCCTTACCAAAATGTGAGTTGCTCCATTCATATTCAGTTTTGTTGTTCCTTATGTCATAATGAGAAGGACCGAAGTTAACGTGGTCTCTGAAACAACAGTTGATTTAATTTCCTTTATTTTCGTTAATTTTAATTAATGGGGACCGCATGCCATTAATGAACCGATGAGTTCCAGGATGTCATGCAACGCTCCCCGAACAAAAAAAAAAGCTGCTCACATTGGAAGCACATTTCTTTCCCATTGTTTTGATGGTCTATAATAATAATAATAATAATAATAATAATAATAATAATAATAATAATAATAATAATAATTATTATTATTATTATTATTATTATTATTATTATTATTATTATTATTGTTATTATTTGGATTGAAATGCCACAAAAATTCCGACCGCCCAAGAGAGAGTATTTACCCGATATATTCAGCAGCAATATTACCCATAATTTTGCAACAGTATACAGTACTGGAAAGTATTTGTGTATTTGCCTGGTTTCTGGGTGTAGATCAAATCTGTGCTTTGACCTAGGCAAAACTTCATCTACCATAAAAGAAAGCCTTGCTATTACCTAGGTTTTTTTACAGATGCAGTCAGATTTTGACTAGACATTTGTTTGCTTTGGTTTCAGCTCTGTTTTCATGCATTGCGGCAGTTGAGAATACGTGAAATTAATAAAAGCGCATGTACAGGAAGACTTGATTTTGAAGTCAATATAAATATCGAATAATATGATTATATTTACATTCTTTCATGCTCTCAGTTCTCCACTTATACTTGCGATTATGGTCAGCGTAAGTGGTCACTTTGAAACATACAACATACCTGCATATTTGTGATGATCGAGCTCATTGATGAAACAAGAGGTATTATTGATCGAGTCGCATGATACAGTTCCAGAAAATGGAACTGTAGCTGTGATTGGCTCAATCCGAGAAAGAAATGTGTTTCCAATGTGAGCAGCCATTCCTTTTGGGGAAGCGTTGCGTGACATCCCGAAAGACGGTTGTAAAGGAGACTATCATTACATAGCCCTGGGCAGATGGATACAAATATTTAATTGGACTGAACAGCCTATAAATGGCAAAATACTGATGTGAAATGAAACTCCCAGATTCCGACAAGTTCCATCACAGGCGCCCCAAGCTCAGTGTGAGGGAAGCCAACAAGAATATAAGAATTTGTATGGGAATCCCGATAAAAGACCTGAGCAGATAAATTTTACAAAAAAATTCTCAATGAAAAGCCTAACCTTATTGCCATTTTGGCTGGCTTCCTTTCTGTGTGTTTTTTTCTCCAGATTCAACGCAAATTGAGCCATTATCAGTTTCTCTGGTGTCTACGGTTATAATAAAATGCCAAGGCTGAAAACTGAATTCTCAGGAGCCCACCAAATGGAGTCAAATGTTCCTGGATAAAATTTTCCCACTGTTACAATTCCACCATAGAATTCAAGGGCAAAGGTTTTTCTTTCATTTCAATCTGCTAGCCGGACAATTGAAGCCTTGCCAGCAACGTCAGGTGGCTGTTAGAGTCCCAAACAAAAGGATGAAATGACTGAAAGGTCCTTGTACACTTTGAACACAACATGGCGACCGTTGAGTTCGGTTTGGTAACGTCGTCAGGGACAATAGACAAAGACTTGTTACCAAGACAAAAACAAAGACTTGTTAACCAAACCGAACTCAACAGTCGCCGTGTTGGGTTCATACTGTAAGCTTGAATAGCGACGTGGTGTGTGATTGTTGAAATATACCACAATCTCTGTCAACATGGAATTGCAAACTTTTTCGGGCCTTCGTGTTTTTAGCAAGTTTTACAAAATATGTGAGTCAGCGAGGCATGCATTAAAAAGGAAAACATTAAGACTTACCTGAAAGCTACCAGTTGTGAATAAGTGTTTTGTCTCTTGCTCTATTTCTCTCAACCTTACAGTGTTCTCCATTGAAATTTTCTCTTCTCCTTCCTTGGCTTCTCTCGAGGGTTTCCTTGCTTAAATTACACAAATTGTGTCACCTCTTCTCTCCTACTCTTTCCTGTTCTTTATCCTGTTGCTCATCACTAATATGACTTCCTGCTGGAAAAACACGGGTTGCCAAATGCAACACTGCCACGAAATTTCCTGCCAAGGAAACTTTCCTGAACACTCCCGTCCCCAGAGGCTGTCTTGCCTCCCCTTCTTCACCCCGACAACCCATGGTGCTCTGCTGGCGTATTTTGCACGCCTGAGCTCAGGTACTATAATAATTATTGTTGACAACCGAGGAACTGATAATGGCTCAATTTGCGTCGAATCTGAAAAAAAACACACAGGAAGGAAGCGATCCACAATGGCAATAAATTAGGCTTTTTCATTGAGTATTTTTTAGTAAAATGTTATCTTTTCAGGTCTTTTATCAGGATTCCCATACAAATCCTTATATTTTTGTTGGCTTTCCTTACACTGAGTTTGGGGGGGCTGTGGTTCCATCCAGACCTTTAAAAAAAGCCCTCCATGGGGTTGGTGCAGATAAAATTGGAATCACCCAATTCACAATGGCAAAACAGGATAAAACAATGACAATAAGATACTGTAATGTCCCCTGCTAGAAGAGGATCTTTTCTTTTTGCTTTCACTGGGCTGACGAGTCTGGGAAAAGAGACCTCTGCCGTGGGTCGAAACTCGCTCTGATCCAACCGCCGTCCACAACCTTGGACGGCACTCTTCAAACTGCATGCCACCATGATATGTTTACTGACTGTGACTTAAGCCCACTGTCTCCAGCGCATTCCTTTACAGTAATTCCGCTGTTGTTAAGTGACCCCAAACAACATGAAGAATCACGTGAGGATTTGGTCGCTAAGTAACTGCCACGCATGCTCGGCAAAGTGATTTTCTCTCATTCGATGGTTTAACACTCGCAGACATTTTACTCATTGCCTGCACGTATTATTTGTTTAACCATCAAATAAGATTTTTTTATTTTGTTTTGTTTTCAGACAATTGGAGCAGCATTTGGTGCAAAGAAAATCACTGTGGGTAACAAATGTGTGACCCTGGGGATATGGGTGAGTTCATTTATTTTACGACTAATATTATTTATTTACAAAAATATGCAAATTTGACAGGATTGAGTGGCAATCCTGGCCTCAATTGATAATTCAAAGGATGGATGGTGCTATGGGCCGGAAGTCGCTATCTCAGCTACAAACATACTGCGCGTGTACATGTAAAGGGTATGCGTGTGCCATGTTAGTTGGAGATGGGGATGAGGTTGTTTTTGTGTGTCTGAGTGTGTGTGGTGTACATGTGAGTTGTAATTTTTAGGTTAGGGGATGGGACTGTAAGGGTGTAGTAGTATATGGTATAGTCTGTAGTTTCTCTTCTTGTATGTAATGATGTATTATTTTTTTCAATGGAGAAATTTAAAAAAATTACCAAAAATTACAAAAATAAATCAATCCCTATCCAGTGGATTTAGTAAGTTGGTTTTGATGGTGCTTTTTTGCTGGATGGTGCTGCCCTTCTCCTGAAAACAAAAACAAAAAACAAAAACAAAAAACAAAGAGAGAATAAGAAAAGAAGGCTACATGTTTAGCTACATGTAAAATTATTAACATTTATGACTGTCTTTTTTATCATTCTTTTCACGTTTCATTTTATAGGACACGGCTGGCTCTGAAAGATATGAAGCAATGAGTCGAATTTACTATCGTGGAGCAAAAGCAGCAGTTTTATGTTATGGTAAGGAGAGATTCTGAGGATAACATTCAAGGGTACCTTAGTTTTTTTCTAAAGGTGACTTAATAATTAACCATAGCGGCGGAAATCAGAACATTGTATACATGTATTCCTTGTATTTTGAATTGTACAACACTGTGCTTTTGCTATGTTTTTTATTGTGACATGAAGATATCATGGTGAAGGTCCGAGAACAATCACAATACAAGTCTGAACATATCATTTTGTCTGTTGATTGATGTTGATATGATATTGAATAAGCAAGGTCCATACTGATTTCCCTTGCCTCAAATTCAATTATTGTTTTGTTGTGCACTGTTTGAGAAAATCAAGTTAAAAAATGTAAGTATGGTCACGTGGAACCCAGATTTTTTTCTATTCAAGCATGACAAAGTGTACAAAGTATAATATGAAATCAGTCTTGGGTCCCTTGGCCAAAATGCTGTAGCTAAAACAGTAACGTCCTCAGATTAGCCAATAATTATTGTTAGCTGGTAGGTTATAACATTATGATGGTTGTTTAAATTCACAGAACGAGGGTTAAGCAACTGGGATGGAAGGGGGAGAGGGGGAGGGTGCTAAATTTGTGTTGTGGATCAAAAATAACCTGACTGTGCCATGTACGGAGATCAAGATCAATTGAATAATGATATTATTAAGCCTGTCCTCGAAAAGAAGTTAAGAGCATTAAGCATGTTAACCTGCAAGCTTAAGTATTCAAGTGAGCTACGATCCTCGCAGTTATGAAAGCATTTTTAGCAATTACCGGTATTGTGTAGAGAAGCGTAAAAAACTCAGGCCTTCAACGGGGTGACCTTGCGATGCCCATGCGACACTCTAACCAGCTGAGCTATGGAGCCACTGATGTTGAGAGTGGGTCATTTCTTCAAATGCTCTCGTGATGAATGAATCAATGAATGAAATTATACAATGAAACGAATTAGTCTATCACACCAGCATTTTTTCAGGCTTCTCTATGCAATTGCTAAAATTGTGTTCATAACTGCGAGGATCAAAGCTCACTTGATTTCATTTCCACAATTCAATATAATGATCCATTTCAGATATATCATTTTGTTCATTGAATTTTAAGTATGTTAACCTATGCAAGTGTTTCTTTGTGAGGATTTGAGGAGAGCTTCACATTCTGTGATTTCTTGCTGGTTTATGAACTTGTAAATTCTTTTTCAGATCTAACTGACAAGTCCAGTTTTGAACGAGCAAAGTTTTGGGTTAATGAGTTGAAGACGTATGAAGATGTTAGTATTAAATTTATGTAAGGGACCATGCAGTCAGTGATTTAAGATGATGCAGAATATCTTGTAGAGTGGAGAGAAAATTTGTTGACCCAGCCCCTTCATGCACCAGCAGACCCCACACCTATTTTCGCTTAGTTCATCCACCCACCGGCAAGCCTGCTTTCTTGGTTGTCCATACAATCCACAAGTTCATCATTCATTCTGACACAAGCGTCTTTCATTAGTACATCTACTTGTACGTGGATTTTGATGGGTCTCCCCTCCTGGCTACCCCTACGACCATTGAGAGGGTTTCCACAGCAAAACCTGGTTGGTAGAAAGTTTGGGATGACATACTTATAATAATTATTAGTAGTGACCTGTCCCTTGAAAACTAACTTATGCTTTTCAAGTCTGAATGTGGTACAGAAATAAGCATAAATAGTAATACAAGGCTTATTTAGTAATAACAGATATTACCAATAATAACGTTAAATTTAGACTAATGTTCAGGCCACCTTTATCTGCAGAATCTACAGTAATTTTTTCAATTAATTTACAAGTTTTTGCTGAGATCTAATGTTACGTGTCCAAAGGAAATTAATCCTTTTTGATGCAGCTGGGGATTGAGGGGTTTGGAGTAGAGTCTTGTAAAACTGTGCATGGCATTTACTAGTTGTTTTTGAGCATAGAATTTTTAAATAAGAGAAAGAGTCCTCAAAACGCAGTCAAGGTAACTTGTAGGCAAAATGTAAAGTGATCTTTTGTATTGAATTGCTTGTATTTTATCTTATCAAACATGAAATTTTATGGAACAACTGCAATCTTTTAATTGAAAAGAAGTCCATTTTCTACAGAAATTGCTTTGCCAAAGGTATTTTGCATGTCCATCATTAAATGATTTTATTATTAAACGAATGCAGTAGTTTCTACAATCTAGCTGATTTTCAAGCAATTTATAACCTGAATGTGCCATTTACAGTACCTTCTTCTGTGGTCTTGGTGCCATTCCTAGTGTGTGGAAAAACAAAATAAAATAGCACTCCAGAATTGACAATGTCATACAAAATTGTAACACTATTTTACAACAGACTCAAAATACTCTATCATTTCAAAAAGCTCTTTCATGCCACCAACCACCCAATGTAAGATACTCATACATGGCTTTACCGAGAACAATGTTTATTCATTTAGGTTTCCTATTACCTTTTATGATTACAAAAGAAGTCAAAATCATAATGTTTCAATATGAAATCATACACAACATACTACCTACCCAAAATAATGAGTTTATACTGTGAGGGTTTTTCAGAAAGCAATTGTTGTCTTCAGATATATAAAAACAAAACACAAACCTTATAACCACGGCAGCAGTATGAAATGCTATCCTTAAAACAAAGTAAAATACTATGCGGCTTCTTTGATAATACATTGCATTGGCATGCTCTGAACCAGTCAATTATTGCATTGGCAAAATACCACATCCACTGCACAAATGGTCGCCATGATAATGGTCTTCCAAATCTTAATATTCTTGACAAGAAATTGCAGTTGCAAAAAAAAATGTTTTCAAAATTTTCAGCAAACATGGGCTTGTCTTTTGTTATGTCTCAACGCAATGCTCCAATGTGGGTCAAATGTAATTATAATGTAAGTAGGAAATGGCATCATAAGCAAGATTATGTTACAGTGTAAGTTTAACTGTTTGTAAGTAATGTTAGTATTGTTTGTATTGCAAGTATTGTTTAGAAAATAAAGTAAAATTATTAATTGAAAAATAAATAAATAAATACATGATATTTTGTATCTTGACAGAATTGTAAGATATACCTTTGCGGCACCAAGTATGACTTAGTCCAAGGAGACAAAAAATTGCGTCAAGTTGACTATCACACGACAACAGATTATGCAGATGGTATGTAGTATCTGGCCTGACATAAATCGAATTATCATTGAAATAACATCTTGCTCCATTATGAATGATTTAAAAATGAAAATAATAATAATAATAATAATAATAATTAGTATCTGAACAGAAAGATTGACTTGAGCCCCAGGTGCATGGTTTGCACCTGGCTGATGCACTAAAAGAACTCCAGCAAAGACTGTGAGAGTATAGATGATGATAATAATAATAATAATAATGATAAATTCTTGACTTTCTGTTAACAGAACAACCTGTGAGGAGATGGTATTCAAACTCTGCAGTCATAAGCACTGCTAAGCCTTGGCCCTGAACCTGGGGCATAGAGATGAAGTGTCTTCTGTAGGATTAACCCTAACCCAATGACTGCAGAGTTCTGCATTCCTCCCAACACAGCCACCAGACACCACACCCAAACAGCCAACCACCAATGGTAGTTGGTGATTTTCTCATTCTCTTTAATATAGTCACCATGTTCCTATCCCAAGGCAATGAGAAAATCGACAAAAATCCACTCCTGAGCTGCTCAATCCACCACAGTAACATCTGGATTGTTATTTTTCACCTTCTTTGCTGTCTCGATGCTCCTATCTGACCACATCTCCGTATTCCCATCCTCAGACACCCTCACCTCATTTGGAACCTCCTCATACCACACATCAACACACTATGTATACTTCCGACAAAGTTCCCAGAGCACCCTCAAACTTATGCGATAATGCCACTTCCGATAGTCTCCCTCTGCACCAAACCAGTATAGATCGTTTTCACGTGAGGTCATCATTTTCTAAAATCCAAAACTAAAGAGCCACGAAAGTTTTTATCCTCATCAGGCATAAGAGGCGGTAAATGTGTATCCACTTGCAATTTTAAAGCTCAATAGCGTGCTTCGTTTGGATACCAGAGCATTTTGATTTTCTGAGTTATAGCGGTGCGTGACTCGAGGCGACGATCAAGTTTATTGCGAAATATATATTTATTTCATGGTTTTGAGCCTTTTTAGAATTTAAAGCATTAGGAAAAGTGCTTAAGTAAATAGCTGTCTGTTCAGTACAGATGATCACTCGCCTAGATAGCCAAAGTAAGTAACAGATGTTGACACTATTTTCCGGCCGCCATATTGGTGCACAGATGTGCACCAACATGGCGTTTTCATACTGGGCTCTGTAAATTTCTGCGAAACATTTCGACGAATATCTGAAGTTTGGGTAAACGCACGGGCCTAAAACTTGGAGAAGTATCTTCTTCATTTATCTTCTACAACATCACGAATTCTTGACTTTTTCCACTGGATGGTTTTCGATTTATTTTTTATTGCGTGACAGTGAAAACGATCTATTACCACTTGCCACATGCCCAAGCGACTCCACCACTGTACCACACACTCTACACTTTGATTTGCATCCTCCTTCTCAATTGCGACTCGAAAAAACTTTTTTCACAAAGGCTGCTCCTGAGCATTGAAAACATACCCCTCTATGTTCTTCCCAAACTACTCAGCTCCAAGCCACTGCCACAACCTCTCATCAGCCTCTCTATTACATCCCTTATAAACTACTCATGTAACCTCTTCTCCCAAAAATGTCTCCTTCCTTGCCTTCACCCCTTGCTTCTTGTGCTCACTTTTGTTTCCTCCCACCTGCAATGTCTCTCCAGCAACCTTCAAGATCCACTCATCACTCACCACTCACCTTTGCACATCCAAACAGGCCAGGTTCTTCACACAATCATACACACTGATCAATCCCCTCCTGCCAACTTTTCTCTTAGAGTACCTCGCTACACTCCCCTTCTTGTGGAACGCCCCAAACATTGTCAACCTCCTCCTTACCTTCACATCAGTTTCCCTGAGTTCCCGACCACTCCAATCCGAAATCCCTGGACTGTACCTCATCGCACCTATAGCCCATGAATTTATTGCGCTCCTCAAATTCTCCTGCATGACCTTCTCCTTCATCTCCTGCACAATAGACCATATTCATAAATTATTCTTTTGTCTTTGTTCCAGTTATCCTCTCTATCCTCACTTTGGAGCAAAAGTTCTTTTTAATTTTGGTCATGCTAACGAAGCTAGTGAGGATGATTAGCATAAAGACAAAAGAAGGGAGTCACAGTGGTTATTTAAGTGGTCATCAACTTCCCTGTTGACCACCTTATCTTCCTTCTCTCCACCTTCTTCAACCTTGAAATCTATCTCACTCTCAGACATCTTCTGACTCTGTAACAACAACATTGGCACCAGACACATGTACCTCCTCACTGTCAGCATCAAATCCCACAAACTCTTCCTCATCATTACTTTCTCCAAACAACTCATTCCCCTTAGCTTCACTGATCATCCACCCTCTCCTGATCTTTACAATCCTTCTTTCCAGTCTTATCCCTTATCTTGCCAGTCTCATCTCTCTCTATCTTGGTCAGCAGATTACCCAGCTCAATGCACTTCAACTGTGAGATCAAACTGGGGTTCTTCCCACACACTCAAGCATTTCTCATCCCACAAAGCCTTCACCTTCTTGACATACCCTCACATCTTCTGCCCACCACTCCTGACCAAACACTCCCAAAACACTTTCCTCTCCTAATGCATCCACTTAGACTTGTTCTTCCTTCTCTTCCCAGACTTTCTGCCTTTCCCAATCACACCAAGAACCTTGTCAGCTTTCCCTGTCAAACCTTCACAGCCATTGTTCCCTCCCTCCGCACTATGACCAAAACATTCAATCCCTCGATTCGCTCTGACGAAGAGCTAACGCTCGAAACGTCAGCTTTTAGAATCTCGGTACGGTGGTCAATTTAAATGATCAACTCCGTTGATAAACCAAATTTTTGTATTCAATGACACTAGCCTGATGCCTCGATATAGCATTTAAAAAAGCTCTGACTTTCCTTTTCAGTATGGTTGAAAGCAGCCCCTCCCCTCTGGAACCTAGCCTCTTCTGACAGCACGTGCTCATGCTGGGAAAGTCTTGAGAAAGACTTTTTGAGGTTGTTTACCATTTACAACCAGAAACCGGTTGGGACAAGGTTTGTTCAAATGGTAAGCAAAAAACTCCCGAATGGGAAATTTAGTTGGGATAGGCGTGTACCATTTGCAAAATTCGTTCACGTTTACCGAGAGAGTCTGGAGGGAGGCAAAATCATGGAGGAATGCAAATGGTAAACACGTTTCCCGTTTGGAAATTCCGTTTGGGAATTTTGGATTACCTTTCGAGAAATTCCGTTTTCTCCGGAAATTTTCCGTTTGGGGAGACCAAAATAGGCTTACCATTTACATTCCAACCGAAATTTCCGAATTTTTTTGGTAAATGGTAAACAACCTAAGTCACTTTCTGGACTGATGTTTTTCCATTTTCCTTTTTCCAACATACTGGAAAGTTTGACATTTATTTTATTTTAACTCATAGAATCCTAGGAGTCCGAAGGAGACTTAAAATTTTTAATACTCTTTCTAATGCCAGATGATTTTACTTGTCAAGGGGTGGTTCAGGAGTAAATGGTTTGAAAACAAGGAGTTGAGTTCTTAGAGGACAGTGTTGCAAACAGTGTCGCATTTTTTTTTCAACTTACTCAAAACATAACATTTCAAGTGTGCATTTAGCTTACTGTTTAGCTTACTTTTCCTGCGAAGAAACTGATGTTTTTGATCTAGTTATCATCATCTTATCCTCTTGTGCATCATTTTTGTTTCAACTTTGCAATGTTATTGACATCACATTACATTTTTGTCTTAAGAAATAAATGCCAAGGTATTTGAAACCTCAAGCAAAACTGGCCATAATGTTGGTGAGTTTTAAAAGTACTCAAATTCAAGGATAGTGGTGGATGTGAGGATGTTAGGAAAGTCTTGTAAAGATGAATCTTGTGTTGAACAAAATAACCTGTGTTTTTGTTTAAAATGTACATTGATTGAGTGTTGTGAAGCAATACCAGCATTTATTGTTCAACTTTGTGAATGTCATGAGAACTGCTTGCATTATTTTATTCGTATATGATTAGTTCCTGAACATTTTTACCAAATGGCTGCTAGGCCTAAATTTTTTTAACACTGGATAACATCGGATGACATTATTTAGTGGATAGTATCTTCCCCCATTGCAACTTGCAGTGTGACCCTTTGATCTACGCAACTACGTCAATAACTATTATGGTAACTATGACAGTGAAAAACTGTCTTTTTTTTAAACTTCATACTTTGTTTCTTTATGCCTTTACACATTCAAATAATTTAGTAAAAGGTGCAAATTAAGGACGTTCGCGCCCACTGCTACTACGCATTTTTTCGCGCATGTCACGCACACGTCATGCATCGCAGACCACGAAGGTGAACGAACATGGCATCGAGCCAGTGTTTGATCCTCGCTCGGGCAAAGGGTTGCTTGGGCTCTCTTGAATGCTCGGTGACCCCCATTTTGCTTTCCGTAGATCACTTCCTTTCCTGATTTTGTCCATTTTAACAAAAAACAAAAAAAATTTGTACGTGAGAAGTTAGAAATATTTTGCCCTTTATGCTCTCGTGCGACCGACGTTTTCTTTCCTAGGCTAATATGTATGTTTTTCAAGGTCTATTTCACCTCAGAAAAAGACAGCTGCAATAGTTTATTTAGTTATATTAGTTGTGTTGAATTGAGTACGTTTACCTGATCTAAATTTCACTAATGTAACTTTTTTTTATTGCTGACAGTTGTAAGCTAACATCGTCTTAAAAATAACGCA
>NC_090885.1:55041128-55053628 GCF_036669925.1 Montipora capricornis
GCACTTAGACTCTCTTTGAAAAGGAGGCAGACATGAACTCGGAAATGGCCTATTCTCGGTTTTCACATGACGTCACGACCGCCATGTTGGTGCCCAAAACAAAGAAAAGGCGGCCATGTTGGTGCCCCGACCAAATCCTCCGGGAATTTAACTCTATTATTATGCAAACGCTTCCTTTTGTTTTCGTTGCAAAACATGGCTGTTGATCACGTGAGTGAAAACCAGCAATTCTGCAACTGGACCAAGGTATTCCCACAGCTAAATCTTTTGGCCAATCCCAGATGACCTGTTGTGGAAATGCAAATTAATATGCCGCCTTTCACAAAATTTTGCACCTCAAGTACATGTCGCAGAAAACAATAACATTCTGCGCGAGGAGGTGTGTGGTTTTTGGTCTATGGAACTGTGCTCCAGGACCATAGAGCTGTAGGAGGGTCTTTCCCTCCTTGAGCTTTGCCCTCTGTAATTCAGTCCCTGAGATGGCAATGAAGGGTTATAAGTAGGACCAGTAAGTTTGATTCCGTATAAACTTATCATGACTGTCATCTGATAGTGCTTTGGTCTGCAAGGTGTAAAATGTCATTCTCTTTCATTCTGCATTGTTTCAGGTGATGTCGAAACAGAGCCGCTAGAACTGACAGATACCAATGGACGACAGGGAAAAGCGTTATGCTGTGGAATGAAGTTATGATGTTGGTGCATGTGAGAGAGAGATTTTAGTACAGATGAATATTACACTTCAATGGACACAATCAGATTATAGACAATTTATTAGTTTTTAATACAGAATAATGATAAGATCTTCACTAGTTGTCAATTATTGAGAAGTATAAAATCAAGGCATGCCAAGAATTCAGTTCTTTATACCTTGTATGGGGAATCAAAGTGGAAAAGATGAAATGTGTACTTACAGAATTATTTTCAAATACCGCTGATTAATGCATTGAATTTAAAATTTCGGTGAAAGTTCATAGTTTGTGGAACTTGTATGTGGAAAAATTTTGAGTTTTATAACGTCTTAAACGGAATACATGAATAGGGTGACTTACGTGCTTTCACGTTTAAAATGTTGGTCTTTCTTTGTAAACAAATAGATTAACTCAATTTCAATGACTAATATTGCAGAGGATTGAAGAATCAGGGAATTTTAGGATTTCTTTTTTGTATTTGAAAGGAGAACGTAGTTCATGCGCGCATGGAATAATAACACCTTTGGCCAATTCCAAACTAGGAAGGGCGCGATTTATGAATCTTTTTTCTCATCTGTGGAACCTCAGAAATTTGAACCAATCGTGGATGCCAACGAGTACAAAAACGGATCTCCTTCCATTACTGCGCTGCGCGCATTTAGCGGCCTCTCTGATCTCCACATATTTGTTGCTCACATTTTCCTTTGCCTTTGCTTTTGCGGGCTATTATTTCCTCATCAATCGTGGGTCGCAAACATTTGAACACGGCCTATTCGGTTTATCGGGTTTTTGTTGTTGTTGTTGTTTTGTAGGGGTTTGATGGGGTGGTGTGGGAGTCCGTTTTCGCAATCAACGAAATAGCATACCCAGAGGTGAGATTTCCTGCGCGCGCAGACAGAATGTATGTGTTCTAGTATCCAGATTATTCCCGCCGTTATTTCCAAGGTCACCTTTCTTGTTTTCCTTTTTGGAAAAATACCATTCCGATTTTTCTTTCAAATGTAACTCGGAATAGGAATCAGCAAAATTATGCGACTAAAGTTCTGGCCACAAATATCTTTGGCCTTTATTTTTTAGTCATCATTTAGTTTTGCTTTGCCGGAAAAACATAGGCATCTATAGACCACTTTCATAAATAGCGACCACTTTTTTATGTAAATTAGACCTACTGCCCTCATTTTGAAACAAAAATTCTTTTGGAATTTGCTCGTCGTAGCGAGGCTAGAAAGGCTTATTAGCATTAAAACAAACAATAAAAATATTTGGCCGCCATTATGAAAGAGTTCTAAAAGAGGACGTCAAACACGTTTAAAAATGTTTCATTGTATAAACACCAATGAAATATTAATACCAGGTGAGCTTTCATGGCATAATTAACAACTATTCACCGAAGTGGAGGTGGCTAGTGGTGGATATTTACCGAGACGCGAAGCGGCCAGGTAAATATTCACTATTAGCCAACGACACTGAGGTGAATAGTTGTTTTAGTATACACTAAAACAGCGCGAAAATATAGCACAAAAAGATGATTTTAACTCAATTTATTCGTGCAAAGATTACGTTTTTTGGGCGCAAATTCCACCCGAATTGCTCGGAGGTGAATAGCAAAGAATATCCGGCGTGAGTGGTTAATCAGCGCGCTCGTTCAACGCTATCCACTGTTTTAGTATATACTAAGGCATGTTATCTTCACACGTGAAAAGATCATGGTTGCTAGTGCTATAGTTACATTTTTATCGCGCCGTCCTACGTTAGGACTACAAAAAAAAAATATGTTAAAGTGAAATGGTTTGGTATTCCATTTGTGTTAATATAATAAACAGAACATCGCATGAGCTTCGTATCCTACGAGTGTCAAAACAATTTCCTGGGTTGGGGTTTTTTGCATTACTACCCTTGATGACTGGTTTAACACTCTTTTAATTCGCAAATATAGCGAAGATATCGTTGACGTAATCCATTGTCAATATGTGGCAACCAGAGCGTCTTTTGTTCCCGTGGTTGGCACAACAAAAACAATGTTTGCAAAGAGATATCTTCCCAATAGCCAGTTGTTTATGAATGATAATGCTTACAGCTGCATGAATAGGCCTTTGGCAAAAATTCGTCACGTGACCGTTCTTTCATAAACACGATGATTCTGCTGGTTTCATAAAATTATTCTTCAAGAAATAAAAAGTGCAGCTCAAAATATGTTAACATGCCGATTTTCGTAAGTATATGTCGTTAAACTGGTGTTGTAACAGTTGAAAGAATGTATAAGGATTTGTATGGGAAAAGGACGCTTTGGCAGCCAGTCACGCTTCAATACTTTTCGTACAAACCTATTTTTCTCAAACCGCTTTAAAATTCTTCCTTCGAAATATGAAAGTCTGATAATTTCCACACTTGCACATTTATTCTCGCTTATTTGACCCATGGTAAAAATAGGAATCTGAGCTCTGTTTGTGGCGCGTAATTATGAAAAATTACACTGGAGGGCAAAAGCTTTTCGTTCGTAAACAAAAGTATGGAATTTTCGAGTATTTAAATGGTCAAAGAATTTACTTTAAGTGGTATTTCTCTGAAAATTTATATTTTGGCTAAGACAAACGCGATCTTTCCATCTCTGGAATTTATGAAGTCCGAGCTTTAAGTTCACCATGTTAAGTTATGTTTAGCATTTTTAACCTATGTGATATCATCTGTATTATGTGGCGTTAAACATCAAAGGTTCATGCAATTTAGTACTGGTACCAGCTGTTCTGTTCAAATAAAGCTGAGTGAAAACGACTAAGTTGGTCATTATATCGTCTACTGGTTTACATCCTACCCAAGGTTAGCCTTTGAGAGTTGAGAGTGCTTAAAAGGAGGGGGAGGGAAAGCACCTTCGTACTAACATGCATGTGCCACTTGCAGCAGGATTGTTTTCCGTCGTTTCGTGATTCCCTGATGCAGGTGCCTTTTTAAAATGTGGGGGGTGTGGAGGAAAGGGGGTGGGTCTCATCGAACACCAAAGCAAGCACAATCACCCATCTTTCATTTTCCAATAGTCCTTTAGATACGATAGCAAATTAGAATTAATTTAGCATTAATACTAAGGTAGTGTTTACACGGACGCAGTTTCATATCGACACGGAACCGTTTTCGCCATAAAATCCGAGGCGTGATGGTGTAAGCGAGCGCTGCACTTCGTGCTAAATTCACTATTTTGAATTGAACAATGCAAACTTCGCGCCAAAATAGTAACCATATTCAAATCGACGCAGATGAAACCGCATCGTTTTGAAAACGCTCCGCTTTTGGCAGCGGTTTCAAGTCGGCACGGTTTCGGCAACAGTCTCGATCCGTGTCGTGTAAACCGAAGGTGTAAACTTCATTAGAAAAACTTTACACCTAGACTAGCTTTAGAGAGCAGGCAGACGTGAACTCGGAAATTACTTATTGCAGTAATCAAATGAACTGGCTGTGGATGATGTGAGATTCACATGCACGTGGAAAAGATTATTAATGTTTTCAATGCTCTGGTGTTAGGTGCTCTTTTCCCTTGAAGTCTCGACACGAAAATTCCAGGATAAGTTCTGGTCAATAAAGACTCAAACGGTGTTCATACGATCCTCAGCGTCATATCTTTGTTAACCGTCGGATTTTAGAGTTGCTTGTTGTAGCTTGTACTTCCCAGCGTGTACCCTCCGGGAACTCCTTGCCCTACTCTTTCCGAATAGTGTGTGGGTTCTTTTACATCACGCAGGGTTATGAACATTGAGTTTTGAGACGGGGCCTACGGTTTATCTTCCTTATCCGATAAGACTACAGAGGCTAACTATTTGCAGATGCACTTCCTTCTTAGTTGTATTTAAGACCGTGAGTGTTGGTTCGGACGGAGTTTTGCACAGTATTGTGCGATGCCCAAAGCCCAAGGGTGTTCACACTTGCGATCATTTTCCTCCCCCAGAGCCCTCCGTTTCTTTTGGTTAACGAAACGGAGGGTCTGGTCGCACCAAAAAATTCGAATTGTTTCATTGGCTGATAAAAACAATGATGCGCAGAACAATTTAATATTACAAGCACTGCGCATTACATTTTACTTCCGGGCTGCATGGCGGGAACAACTGGGAACTATGCGGGCGGGGCAAAACCTCCTCAGCAAGGATATCATTCCCGATCGCTGGGGAAGCAACCGAAGGAAGGTTGCTAAAACTCCCTAAGAGGTAGTTTAAAAAACGACTACGGCTAGGGCAACGACAACGGCAAAAAGCAGTAATGTTATGATCGTGCTGCACGCATTCTTGCACATTTCTCTCACGTACTTGTCAAAGCAACATTTATAAAATCATCAATCTTCAGGTTTTGACGACGAGGTGGACAAACAACGTTAACAGTGAATCTTTCCTTCTCTCTCTTTGCTTCAAATCTGTACGTATGTACCAATATGGTTATAGCATACTTCGCCCATATTGCACCACATAAACGAGATGGAAACATCGTGAAACTCAGTGAAACACTTAGGACAGCTCAAGCTACTAGTTTGAAGTGACGTTCTCGTCACCACAGCCGTCGTGGTTTCTTAAACTCCCTAATAGGGAGCGTTTTAGGACGCGGACGTCAACCGGAAGAGACAATTTAGCGTGCCAGGGCAGTGGTGTCTACCAGATTTTTATACTAATTATCTCTAATGGAGAAAAGATACTTGGAAATGTAAACGTGGTTGTGTGAAAGGGTTAAAAGGGAAAACAGCGCACTTCCGGTTGCCATCTGTGTCTCAGAAACGCACGTGCTTAAGCTCCCTAATAGAACGGCGACGGCAACGAGAACGTCACAAATTTGCATAGAGCGGTTTTCAATAGGCCATTTCCGAGTTCATATCTGCTTCGTTTTAAAGCGAGTCTAAGTGCGAAGTTTTTGTGATGGTAATTAGTTCTAATTTACATATGGATGAAAACTAATTTTCATAAGAAAAAGTTCGCTCTTTGACTCGCTTTGAAGAGGAGGCAGACATGAACTCGGAAATGACCTATGAGTGTCGAAAGTAATTACGCAATTGCGATTGCTACGCTCAGTGATTGGCTTAATTAAAAGTCTCTCTCCAGTTTATCAACCAATGAGAGGGAACACCGAAACCAATCGCGACTTGCACGCGCTATTTTTCCCGCGCTTTGAGCAAGTTACATGGAATTGGGGCGAATTTTGGATCGGTTTGCACTGTTTGCACCTGCTGTGATCGGTCGAAGTAATTACTTGACGCTCATTTGAAAACCGCTCTATTTAGTGAGCAAAATAAATGGAGGGCCGTTCATACTAGTTTTGTTCTTGAGGGTTTGTCACATCTTTGTCACTTTAAAATGCTGGAATAGTCGCGAATCCATGTCAAGAACGCGAATTGACATATAAGGCGACGTTCTCGTTGCATTTGCTGTCGCCGTTGCTCAAGCTTGCCAATGAACAAGGGCTGTGAGATGGAAACTCCGGCTTATCGTCCTTATCTGAGAAAACTAGAAAAAGCAAAAAGAGCATGGTGACAAACGCTAACACCAATCCGGTGTGGCCAACACATCACGCATGCGCACAACCATTTCACCCGGTCAATTAGCAGCTGCTTCGGCCTTGCTGGGCCTCATCAGCATGGCGTCAGCATGGCGTAACCAACATACCAGGCGGCACGGTCTTGGAGCTGCCACTAAAGGATGCCAAAAACATCCGCCTGGTATGTTAGCTACGCCATGCTGATGAGGCCCAGCTAGGCTGAAACAGATTGTCCATGACTGCTAATTGACCAGGTGAAATGGTTGTGCGCATGCGTGATGTGTTGGCCACACCGGGATGGTGCTAGCGTGTGTCAACATGCTCCTTTTTTTTTACCGTAAACTAGAAAGTCTACACATTTGCAAAAGATTCTGTTACAAAGGCAGTTTCTCCCAAGTTATTTAAAGACCCTGAGTGTTTGCCGGACCTTCTGCACGGAAGTCTAGTGCACTCTCGATTGGGCTGACTGGTCAGGGGCGTAGCCGCGCGGAGAATGGGAATTCACAACGTCCCTCTCTCCATTTTCCGCGCGGAAGTTGGCCGCTCGTTATTTGCCTCCCTAGCCAACAATCCAAGCTACGCACGCTAACGCACTAGTGTCCATTGGAACGTTGTAAAATTTGGCAAACAAAAGTTCAATTATTTTACGAAGATGATACCAGACATAAATAGAAACTTCTGCAGCGGTCTCTGCAGCGCCTATCAATGGCAACCTCGTTCCAAGGGAACAGAGACAGAGACCCATGGCAACGAGGTTGATGTTTTGGTTATATGACGTTGTTGTTTTGCAGAGAACAGCAAAGATATGTACCTAAATGTGTGCCGCACGAGCAGCTCGATCGTTTTTTCTCTTTATCCAATAATAGACCAATTTCGATATATTAAAATTCAGTCCTAAACAAAAGACATCATCTCGAGGCTCTGGGGAATTAACTCATACAAATCCTTATATTTATTCCCCAGAGCCTCGAGATGATGCTTTTTGTTTTGGAATGAATTTTAATATATTATATCGAAATTAGTCTATTGTTGCTGCTGCCGTTGCCGTTTCTTACGCTAGTTTAGGCCGGCAGGTACAAAACACAGGTCTCAGGTCACAGGCCCTGTTTTACCAATACAGAAGCAAACCTAAACATTCATTAAAGCTAGCCTTGGGCTTATTAGACCTAAACAAGAGTTTCTAGGCTAAAGGTGAATGTTTAGGTTTGTTTCTGTATTGGTAAAACGGAGAGCTGTGTTTTGTTCCTACCCAGTTTGGGCGACTGTTAAAAAAAGCATAACCACAAGCCCTGGGACAGAGTAATCTAAATGGAGGATAAAACTTTATTTGTAGCAAACTGGTAATGAAGGATAATAACACTGACCCCCGGTTAACTGACCCCCTATAAAATCAATGGGAAAATGAATACTGCTTACTTAAGCCTCAAAAACCCTTTTTAAACAGCATTGTTCAGCAATATTTAAGTATAAGCACCCATTTTAAAAAGGTTAGCTTACATGAGGTAATCGGCCATCACAACAATAATCGAAAACTAACCTTTTTAAAATGGGTGCTTAGACTTAAATACTGTTGAACAATGCTGTTTAAAAAGGGATGTTGAGGCTTAAGTAAGCAGTATTCATTTTCCCATTGATTTTTTAGGGTGTCAGTAGGGGGGTCAGTAGGGGGGTCAGTTGACCGGGGGTCAGTGTTTTGTCGAAACCCGGATAATTCTTCATTTGAGCAAGAGATCGTGTTGTACTTGTCCGCTCACTGTACGAATTAAATCTTCTGGTGTGCCGGGGTCCGCCATATTGAAAGCCGAGAAGACCCTGAGAACGAAGTTCCAAATTTGATGACTGGGGACGAGTAAGCGATCGAAATCGAGTTTTCGTCCTACTCGAAACTGTTCTTTATCTCGACGTCCTTCACAAAAATTTACTTTCATATTAGTATGAAACAGATACAGATTTTAGCTTCAGAAAAAGGATTGTTTCGGTGTCCCTTTGAGTCGGTTTTGCCTCATGTCTTTGGCCCAGAGCGGCACGGAAAGCGACGCAAATTTGAACAATCTGCCCGACGATGTTCTGTTGGCCATCTTGCGTTTTTGTGACTTGAAAACTCTGTCTTTGGTATCCCGCGTGAGCAGAAATCTCTACCGTCTGGCCAGAGACGATTCTTTGTGGAAAGAAACAGCATTGCAATGTGTGAATGTCCGTCTTTCCGACAGAAAGTAAGTGGGATGATTTCCGTCTGGTTCACTGTACAGTACGTAAGCTAACTGTACTGTAAGTAAAAATGGCAGCAGTAAACTAACCTGTAACTAATATCCTCGTTGTAGATCTGGATGGGACTGGAAGGAGCTTTGTAGGGTCTCTTGGAATTGGACACACGGGTGTTGTAAGGACCGTAACATTCTCAGGTTTAATTTGAAGTGAGTTATTAGTATGTTACTTAACTTATCAGAGTTGTTCACTGGTCAGATCCCCGCATTAAATTGACAGACTTAATTAGTTGATGTGGCAGGTATTCTGCAGTTATGGTCTCGGTAAAGGTAAATTGAAGTATATTTCCCGAAAAAAAAAATCTGAAAAATTAATTTTAAAACAGTTAGAGTTGGCTTTCTTTGTTTCCTGCCAAAATCTGCGTGTGACAAATGATTGATGTATTGTGTCAATCACAGGATCAGGATCGGGTTTAAATTGACAGCCTTCATGTGCAATCTGCTACCTTAGAACGTACACGAATGCTGATTGGCTCAGCACAATTGGCTTTCAAGCAGGGGGTGGAGTTATTCAGCAGACCATGAGCTGCCCGCAAAATCTTTATGTTCAATTTTCTAGGGCTTTATTTTGAAGCCGAAATAACAACCTCTCGGACCTGATGGATTTTAAGATATCGCTTCCAAATTTTTGGTACTACATGTAATAGATGATTGTACTACCCCAAATACCGTGTGAGGATTCTTGATTTGTCTTCAGAGACTGATTTTATGGCACTTTTTCTGCCTGAATTAAGTATGAGATGAGAGTTTCAATGTACATGTAGTTGCGTGATATTTCCTTCAATTCATGACATATCAAAAATTTTTCACGCGGTATTGGAGTGCATTCGTCTGTGACTAAGATGCAACAAAGTGCAGTTTTTGCAATAAAGCGAAGGGGCAGGAGCTTCTGTTGCAGACTCGGTCTTTCTGAGTTTGAGGTGTCAAAACTAAAAGGCAACCAAAAAACCAAAAAACTAAAACTTTATTCAAATAACTCAATCTTTTAGCTTTAATTTGATGTATAGTTTGACCCTATTAAAAAAATTACGACGCGACATGTATTTTTTTTTCTGTGACACCTCGTTTTCCTTTACTGAGACCTTACATGCAAGTCCCACCTCGTACCACCAATATAATGGCATTTGAAATGTACCACAGTAGGTCCACTCTCTTTTGCTTAAGATAGTACTTTTATGGTATATTAAAATAAAACAGATTCCATGTCGCCATGCATCTGTTCAGTAATATATTCAGTGCTCGACCTTAACTTTTTTGATCCCTTGCCCTGGGACTACTTGAACTGAAAATTTACTAGTCCTGAGTAAATCTCTGGTAGTCCTTCCTGATTGTAGCATGGCAATATTATTTGCAATATCTTTTCGCCATCTTTGTAAATAACCCAAGGAAAAGTGTTTTCCCATTCAGGGTGGAAATGCCTAACTTAAATGGTTCGATCCTCTTGATCATATGAAGATTTCTTGGTCGCTTCATTGCTCTTGCTCTCTTTTGTCTCCAATGTCTTTTCTGCGTCTCCACTACCCTCTTTATGGTGTTTGTTTGGATAATCTCTGTTGTTAGAACTAAAAAAATAGGCCTCTAATCTCTTCATGACAAGAACACGGGCAGGCGAGACAAAGGTCGATGGTGGGCTGGGAGTTCCTTTAGTTAGTGCCCAGTCTGAACCTCAGCTTTGTTTAGTCTTCTCACCTCAGTCCTCGCATTGGACTATCTGTTTTCGCGATCGAAACGTTGCGAGGAATGCATTGAAACAACATTTACAAGACGTGTATTTTGTTTTCACCTAATGTATTTTTTTGAGACATTGCAAAAACTAATTAAAAAGTAGTTACTGGTCCTGTGACTAGTGGTTCTAAGTTCCTACTAGTCCAGAAGCATTTTGCACTAGTCCAGGACTAGTGGACTACCGCTAAGGTCGAGCACTGATATTACAGCTGAGGTCAAAATGTGGTAAGAACAAAAAAGTGGCACACAAGGCAATCGCTAAGTATGTCACAGTCACTGGTGTTCTCACCAGCCATTTTGATGTCTTCTGTGATCTACATGTATTACTGAACAAACACAAGGTAACATGGAATCTATTAGCTTAAATACAATGAAGAATTAAGAGGTTTTGATGGTGACGTCAGCTATGCGTCTCTCCTTTAATAGATCATAGGTGAGAGCCAATCAAAATGCTGGCATTATTGAGATTATTATTATTATTATTATTATTATTATCTAACTACAAATGTGAAACAACTTTAATGTACTTTAATGTATTTGTTTGTTTGAAGCATGTTGTTTGTGCATTTAAGAACTGATTTAATTTTCCAGAGTCTTTTCCCCTTCTTCACTTCCCCCTCGATCCTCATGTCACCAAGAGCTGTTTTCTGTGACCTATCCCCTGAACAAAATTACGTTACGAATTAAAATTACGAATTAAGTTTTTTTGTTTCATTTGGTAACTTATATTAACTTTTTTGTATTAAATCAATGTTATTCTTCGTGGATAAGAACAGAGCTTTTTCGTTACTAAAAGGAAAGTTACGTCAATCTACTCTTTCAAGTAATAAGCATTTAATAACTATTTTAACAGTTTGAAAAACTGGCACAAATAAAGTTTTGTCAGTTAACTACTGCATTGCCAAATGGAGGTTGGGTTCCTGGGATATGTCCAGTTGCTTCCACTGGACGCCAGCCAGCCCCTCGACAGAGTAAGGCTCTGATCATGGCCAGAAATCCCATAGGCAGCCCAAGCTCGCGTCACTACAGACAGCCGTTAAGAATTTAAATGAGTTATAAGACTTTAATCAGAGAACGTTTAGAAATACATTTGATAATAAAAATTAACGGTAAAAAACTACGACGTTTCGAAGTCTCAGCATGACCTCATTATCAAGTAGAATGTTAAAACTGATGTAAAATTGTAGCTCAGAGATTATATACAAATAAAATGTGATAAACTTCATTAGAATAATGAGCGTTCATTGTTATTGGTGTTTAACGTGTCAGTTCGTGCAGTATATGTTTAAATAAATACTTTTGCACGTATTGAGTCAGACTGCGTGTTTAGCTTTGGTTTTCGTTCGCGAATGAATAACATTTCGTGAATTAGACAGTCCATTTTCCTGGAAAAAAACAACTGGTTTAATGAAATGCATGGTCTCAACCTCAGAAAGACAGGCCTTACCGAACTTTTAAGAATAGCAACCAAAGATCAGCTATTTCAGTTCGACGGCCAACTTTATGAGCAGGTGGACGGTGTGGCCATGGGCTCGCCCCTGGGACCCCTTATGGCAAACGTTTTCCTGTGCTCCATTGAAGAACAACTGGATCGCAACAAAAAGTTACCAAGTTTCTATAAAAGGTACGTCGACGACACATTAGCCACGATGCCGAATATTCAAGCCGCAACAGCCTTCCTTTCAACATTGAACGAATGCCATCCTGCTATACAGTTCACAATGGAAATTGATGAAAACAACAAGCTTCCATTCCTCGGTATGATGATCGAGAAAAGCGGTTGCCACCTGACAACAAGCGTATATCTTAAACCAACTGATACAGGACTGCTCTTACATTGCCAGAGCCATGTCGATCAGCGGTACAAAAGATCTCTGCTGAATACAATGCTGAACCAAGCTTACCGCCTGTCATCAACGAAAGAATCCTTTACGAAGGAATGCCAACATCTCAAGCGGATGTTTACCAAGCTTAAGTACCCAGTGAAACTTATCAACTCTGCTATCGCCGGGTACACGAGTAACCATGGAGCTGTTCGAGGAGCCGCTGTGGGGATGGGGTAAGTGTTGTAATGACTGTTACAGTACCTCATCAGGTGGAGTTAAATTTTTTGACCTCGGACCCAAGCTCCGTGTCTTGTGCGGCGATCAGTAGCAGTTAAATTCATCAGCTATCGTGGAAATTGAAGCAGAAAATGCTCATTTCTAGCCAAGTGTGTGGGGTTTTTTGACGACGAAACATTCACGGGGGTTCACAAATGATATGGCTTTAGCTTTGCATGAAAAACTCTTGGCTGGGATGGATTTTCAAGTCGCAAACC
>NC_090885.1:55056128-55061128 GCF_036669925.1 Montipora capricornis
CAGAGGTGGCAAGGAAAGCTGTTCAGAGAAAGATGGGATGATAACAAAGTTATTGACTGCTTCACTTGGCTTAGTAAGTGGAAGTCAGCACCTGTGCATACTGTTGCTGGAATCTATGAGTTATACCAGAAATTACTCCCCACTAAGCTGTACCACCAAAGCAAGACAACGACGCTGACCACCTCGGATGCTACGTGTCGTATGTGTGGAAAAGGGCCTGAATCTATGGCCCACGTGATTAGCGGATGTGGTGCCTTGGTACAGACTAAGTACATGCAGAGACACAATGCAGCCTTGAAAATCCTCTTCTTCGAGTTCCTGAAAGACTTAGATCTAGTCCAGAGTATCCCCCTTTGGTACTCTCCAGTCTCACCTAAACCCGAGTACAAGAATGTCAGAGCGTGCGCGTACTGGGATGTGCCAGTATTCGCTGAAAATACGGAAGTCAGGGCTAACAGAATTGATGCGAGAATTGTGGACAGAAAGGACAAGAAGGTGATCCTTATTGAGATGAGCTGCCCTTGGGTTTCCAACAGAGAACAGAAGGAACAGGAGAAAACTGACAAGTATGCGCCGTTGAGATGGGAGATGCGCCAACAGTTCCCCGGCCACACTATCACACAGCTTAATGTGATAGTTGATGTACTAGGAGGCTACTCCATGGAGATGGCGGAGAAAGTTAGGAAGTGTTTAAGTTTGGATAGAGGGAACCAGGTTTTGTTTAATATGCAGAAGGCAGTTTTATCGTACACCCTAAACGTAGCAAGGTCATTCAAGGTCTCGACGAGTTATTAAGGAATATAAACTCTTGTTCCTTTCTCAAATGTTGGTTCGTTAGTTATCACCAATTGGTTTGTAAATAGGTTTAACAGTAGGGATTGTTACACAATAGTGCCTTTTCCTGCTTATATATGTAAGCATACTTACGTACAACATACTGCATAATAATAATAATAATAATAATAATAATAATAATAATTATTATTATTATTATTATTATTATTATTATAATAATAAATACATTTTTTTAAAACTGTCTTTTCATGAAGCCTAATGCCATGGATTCAACTTGGAAGGTCGCAGCAGCTGTATGTAGCGCAAGCAGCTGACATCATTCTTTATAAGAGCAACAAACACAAGGGCCAATCGTCATGGCAACCCTTAAGGACCTTTAGTGGTCACCATGGTGATGTCCGTAAATTTGTTATCATTGATGGCCAACTGGTGAGTTGCAGTCTGGATAATTCAATACGCACCTGGAACCTACAGAATGGGAAATGCAAAGATATATTCATCGGCCATACAAGTGACATAAACAGTGTGGATTGTGATGCTGATGTGATTGTGACCGGATCAAGGGATAAAACTGTCAAGGTAGGGTAAGACTGACTGCATAAAAATAATGAATATGGACTTGATTTATTAATTTTGTGTATACCAGTAAACAAGCTACAATGCCCTGACAGGACTTATTGTGTACAGTAGTTGAATGCAATTTGACTTAGTTATAAGCAACAACTTGAAGGTGGAATCCTTTGCAATGTCTTGGTGACCCTTAGTTATTTTGTGTTTTGGCTAGCATTGCATTTGCATTGGATTGTCACGCAGTGTTAGTGTTGGATCATCTTGTTAGCATTGTGTTAGCATTCATTTTGTGAGCATTGTACAGTTGGATTGTGTTTACTTAGAATCACATTCTGCATTTATTACAGGGTCTTTTGTTGTATTGGCATTATTTTTAGTGTTGTTTGCATTGCATCGTTTCATGTCTCCTCAGTTCCAACGATTATCCTTATCTGAAGTGCATGTATTCAGTGGCTTTGGTTGCTAGGGTTTGTCTGCTAGCAAGAGTTACATGTAGCAGTCTTACCACTTAAATTGCTCGCAGCTTAGCAGTAGTTGGCGTTTTACTGTATGGTTGGCAGAGCATTTTTGTTGTTCAGTACAGTTGCTAGATTTTATGATCATTTCATTCCTCACCATAGCCATCTGCCCGGCGTTTGTGTATTGACATTTTCTGGTAGAGGTTGTTAAAGGCATTTTGGTTTTGTTTCATGGCTTCTAGGTATGGTCTCAACAGAATCGCTCTTGTGTGCACACCATTTATGTTGATGATAATGTTTGGTCTGTTGCTCTAAATCCAAGCTTCAGGTACTTGCATGTTCAACCTATCTGTATTATTATTTTTTAATGTCAATATTGCAACTTACATTCATATACATTAATAATAATTATTGAGTTTCTGTACCTTGTACTGTAAATGTTAATTATGCAAGTGGAAAATCAGGCCATGCCAATTGGGTGATCACATGCCATGGAAAGGTAAAGAGTTGCCTTTAAACTCTCTCCTATCAGGGAAACCTTTTGGCCAACTGTGTTTCTCGCTCTAGTTTGCATGAAGTTGCTTTATTTTTCCTAAGACATGTTATTAATTTTATTTGAAGATGACTGTTGTTGAAGAATAAGAGGGTAACCTTCAAAATCTGACAAAGTGTGAAACAGACTCAAGTGATAGTAGATGTTGTTTCTATACCCCTTAAGTGAATGGGCAGTATTTGTCATGTATTTAAGGGCCCACTGACGGATTTTTCGCGCGTTGCTAAGGAAGTGAAATGTTACTTCCGGTAACTGACGTCATTATATCATGAGCTGACAAGAAAACCCACTCACTAGCAAAAATCACCACACAAACTGTTGTTTCCATCGAAGGTTTTTCCTCGCCCTTCCTCGCGCTCGTTCTCAGATCAACTGCGCATGCGTAAACGAACTGACTTCCGGTTTGAGAAAAAAGCTAAATTTCCGGCGGTTTTAAATTGAATTAACTTTTTTTTTACATGGCACGTTTCACCCTCAAATACAGAATATAGCTAAGCATTGATTTTTTCAAATCATCTTTTTTGAAAAAGTTATGGGTATTTCAGTATCGTTTATGTCTTTAAAAAGAACATTTTTCAAAATAAAAAGAAAACCATGCTTGGCTGGATGCAAAAACGAACACAAATTATCAAACCATCGATTAAATACCCAAATTGCGTAGCACGGAGACAAATTTAGAGTTTTCTTTTATTGGTCACGTGACTATGGGCGTGGTATGATGATGTCATATTTAGGGTCATTGGCTTACAAAAGTTGGAAACTAACCAAAATAATGACAAATTCTCTCAAAATTATTTAACCATTACATCCTTAGCAACGCACCCCAAAAATACGTCAGTGGGCCCTTAATGTTCTTTATAACTTAAGAAATACGGTATTTGTGTGACTGTAGGAGTGTTGTAAGTGGCAGCAGTGGTCACATCAGAGGAGTGTCACCTTTGCGTCTTTGGGATGTTGATAGGTGAGTCTCTTTGTGGGTCCAGTTCTTCTAATTTTACACTATGATGCTATGAAGAGGTCTTTGCTGCTACATGTAGCAGACGTCTCTTTTTGCGTTCACTTGGCTGACAAGTACCAGAAAAGAAACCTCTGCCATGGGTTGAAACTCGTTGTGTTGAGCATGCGTTGCGGTTACTTAGTGACCAAATCCTCATTGTTGTGTGGGCTCACTTAACAATAGCGGAATATATTACTGTACAGGAGTGCGTGGGACACAGTGGGCTCAAGTCACAGTCAGCAACCATATCATGGGGCTTGTGATTTTGAAGAATGCGAGGTTGTGGATGGCTTTTGGATCAAAGTGAGTTTCAACCGATCATTTGCCGAGGTCTCTTTTCCCGTACTCGTCAGCCCAGTGAACACAAAAGAAAAGAGACCTTTGCTAGCAGGAAAAAAGAGATCATCAGATGATCTAGCTAATTCCAAAATGATGTTTATTTCTTTGTTAAGGAGGCTCTTGAGCAGTTGCAAAGAAGTCAGAGCAAGAAGTGCTCATTCTCCAAAGTTCATGACTATACCGTAATTATTTTACCATTTAAATGAATGACATTCCTTACACTGTCTTTATCCTTGCAGTGGTCAGCTGATACGAAGCTTTGTGTCAGGTGAGAAGAGACTGGGAGCTGGTGTGCTTGGATTAAAGTGGGAGACGCCACACACTTTGTTGTCTTGTGGCTATGATACTAGTGTCAGGCTATGGGACATACGACTGACCAACCATAGGTAAGGTAAAGCTTATTCAACTTTGTGATCAGTGTGATTCATCTTTGATTTAAGGGGAAGAAGGTCTCATCGGTCCAAGATGGCAACTAAAGTTAACAAGAGGCTACAGGTAGCCTACACTCTGTTCGCAGAATTTTCATCAGACTTCCCTTACGCTCACAGTATTTCAGTGGGTTTTTTATGTTACAATATCTTGGTAAAATATCCAGTTTCAATTCTGTAGTCCAAAGTCCACAGTCCACATTCCGTGACACAATGATAGGCTTAAGTGCCCGCCTTGCGCACGGTATTGGTTGTTAAACGCTTGTTATTGACAATACCAGATTTTTAGCTTTGAGCACCAATACCCGCAACCCCAGCATGACTGCTACATGCAGTTGCAATGACAATGGCAGTATGCAAAGGGCAAGGCAAAACCAAACGGCCAACATCTTCTGTTGCAATATCAGGAATACCACAGGCAATATGCAGTAACCGCCAATACTGAAAGGCAAACCTGCTGATCGGCAGGGTTGGTGGCATGGTCATCATGCAGCGCCAGAGGCAAATTCAGCAAAGTGCAATACTTACCAACTACTTGATAGCAAGAATGACTGCAAAAGCCAGTCACCAGGCACAGGCACAATGATTACTGGAGCAGAGTATCAGATCACAAGGAGTGCTGCCCAAGCTGAAGCGCACAAGATAGCAAAACTGACAGAGAGAACTTACTGAAAGCCATGGTCATTGTGACAGCAAGGAGGTCGCTTGAACAAGTGCCACTGCAGGAGTTCTAATGTACAGTTTATAGGTATCGCTATTCCAATGCCCCATGGCCTGAATAAGATGATCAGGAATGGTAGTGCAAGGTGCAACAGTCACAGCTCCAATTCTGAAGCTGTGACTTGAAAAGGATCCTTGTA
>NC_090885.1:55066128-55068628 GCF_036669925.1 Montipora capricornis
ATTTTCACTGTCACGCAACAAACAAAAATAAAATCGAAACTGTTCAATGGAAAAAGTTGGAATGTTGTAGGAGACAAATTCTTAAAATCACCTTACCAATTCTCAGGTCTGTGCATTACATCAAAACACCTTGCAATTTTAGAATGTGATGACATCACTGTGAAAACCTTCTATTGTGCAACAGTGTGTCCTCATGACATCTGTTGGACTGATTTCGGGGGTAAGACTAATTTGCAGATCGCGGAACCTGTGGAACCTAGAGAAATGACTGTTTTTATTGAAACCACATCATAAAAACAATGAGGCTTACATTAATGTTTGTGAAAAATCGACTGTACCCACCAATTATTGGGTTCCAGGTGCAATTTTTAGCTGTAATCTGCATACTTGCACATCCAAGGCTGCTGCCCAACGGTCACCTGGCCACCTGGGGCACGAACGAGTAGCCCGAACGGGCACCTGACTTATCACAAGATGATTCATCCTCACTTTCTTGTAAATTTGATCCCAGCTCGAGATTAAATGATGAAAAAAGCAATATGGTTGGAGGGAACGGCAGCTAAGCAAGGTTGATAATTATTAATAATTCTGGGCTCTTGAAAAAACGACTTGGGCTGCTAACTTTTAATGTTGGAAGACCGAAGGGCTCCTGGAAAATTTTCTTAGGCAGCAGCCTTGACATCTGCTCTATTCCCTGCTTCCGGCAGTTTTTTGTTGTTGTTACGAGGTATTCCAGAAAAAGAGTTACTACAACTGTATGCTGTAAACATGAATGGAAGAAGAAACGTATCGTTGCTTCAGCTACATGTTTTTCCCTCTATGGAAAAGTTGATATTTCTCATTTTGAAAAATTCACTTTATTTGATTCTTCTTGTCGATAAATAAATGTTGTGTGGAAGCTAATGACTCAAGTGTATTTGTGTCAGGGAAACCATCCCACCACCAACGCGCCACACACCAAATTCTCCTTGTAACCACAGGTGATTGATCAAACCAGTGGTACCCGTACGAAAATTCTGGGCGAGACGCGGGCGAGATTCGGGCCATAAAAAGTCTCGCTGATGAGCGATACACAGCGTGACGATAATCAGCCTGACAGGAGCGATAAAAATTGAACGATAAATGAGCGAGAATGGAGCGGGACATTTGTACTACTCTGACATTTGGACGATATTCTGAGCGATAAACGGGCGAGATTCAGGTCATAAAAAAACAAAAAAATCACGCTAATGAACAATACATTTTTATGGGCGTGACGTTAGTTTATGGCTTATAATTTCGGGTGTTACGAAAACTAAGACCTAAGACCTGGTCTTAGCTTTCGTAGTACGAAAACTACAACCCCGCTCTTAGTTTTCGTTCCAAAACTAAGACCCTTTGTTAATAGCGGGAATTGCGGGAAAGAAACCCTGGAAAACTTACCGCTACTCAGAGATTTGGGCGCTGTATGTTGCTACCTCACACGATTAAGTTTAAATGTGCGACCTTGCGCGACAGAAAAAAGGTGGCATTTATTGGCACGGAAACTAAAGATAGGGTCTTTCGGATAACGAGAAACTCTGTCTGTTAACCCTTTGGTTATAGCAAAAGTCCATGTCTTGGTTGTAACCACTAAAAATGTGATACACGCATTTTTCTGTCAGCACACATCCTCCAGTTTCAAAACAAGTCCACAATTTAGCCGTAAGTCACGCAAACAGTAAACGAATGCCCGTAGATGGTCAATTTTCTTATGATGCCTGATAGGGGACTGAATAGTTTTACATGTAAGACATAAGTGATTTTCTGTAAGTTTCTCCATATTTGTCTGACTCACAAGCTTATTTCTCAGCTTATTACAATGAGGATATGAAGTATCATCTGTCACGGGGTGCCAAGTGGAGGGTACATCGCGCTATCCTGGTACTTTGACGCATTATTTATAAGAAACATTGAAATCAGTATAAACAGAAACAAAACAGGCCATAATTGAAACTATGCTTACTTTAATAGTGCCATTATAAATTATAAACTAGAAAATCCCCTGCCACTCCCCCCACCCCCATAGACAGTGCCACTGTTTTTTGTTTGCGTGACTTACGGCGACATTGTGGACTTGTTTTGATACTGGAAGCAGAATAACAAATGTGTATCGACAAAATAATTCTTGTATCACATTTTTAGTGGTTACAACCAAAGGGTTAACAGACTGAGTTTATCCTTATTCGAAATATCCTATCTTTAGTTTCCGTGCCAATAAGTGACATAAGTAAGCGAACGATTCTCGACCGAGGCCAACTACAGTAAACATGACCCTTATCATCATTGCGTGGACAGTCATGTAAGACAGAAACATGTTTCAGTTTAAGGTAACTTAAATAAAAAGAATGTACCAGCTTTTAGCATAGAACAAAATGCGACTGAAGTCATTCAAAGTGTCCATAATAAGGTAGGCATGTTAGTAGTCAGGTTTCCACAGTGATCTGTGATCAGCGAGGTGTTCGTTTCTAGTTTCTCATTT
>NC_090885.1:55073628-55086128 GCF_036669925.1 Montipora capricornis
GCTAATATTGAGGTCGTGCTATTGCGGCAAAACCTGTAAATAAAGATTACTCTGAATGTACTTTTAAAAGACAGTGTTCATAATCACTTTGTACTTGAGTTATAAATTAATTTTGGTTAAATTATTATTGACTTGGGAAGTAACTTTTCACTGCCAGTTGGCTTCTTTTCAAGTTTACAAGTTACTGTACATGAACTTGAACAGACAAGTGGTAATACAATACATGTAATGTCTGTCAAAAGTTCTGTTAAACCCAGCTTGCTTTGTTTCCCTGTTTTGTTGTTTTGTAACGCCCAACTTTGTGTTCTTTTGGGTCGCCAAATGGACTATCTAGTAGAACGTTGGTTACCCTAAGGCAATAAAAAATATAAGAAAACAGATAAGGGTTAAAGCTGGTGTCTCCACTTAGTCACTTAGGGTTTCTGAAAAGCACTAATTGAAAACACTAATGTACATAGTGCTAACGGTTTATCATGTGCTAACATCTTACCTGGTCATTTTTGTTACCTGGGAGAGATGCTTGCAGCAGGTGGTTGGTATATAAAGGCGCCCGCAAACGAGGAAACAAAATTAAACGAGCAAAAATGTTTCCCTGTTTGCGGCCCCAGTAAATATTTCTTGCAGAAGCAAAAATGTTTCTGAGTTATTTTGTTCAGAAGCATTTTGCTTCCTCTGCGAATGTTTTCTTGTTTGTGCACTGAGGCAACATTTCGAGAAACAATGTTTCTGCAACAATATTTTCTCGTTTGTGGGCGCCTTAAGGAATGCAAAACTGGGGGGCTAGTACTTAAACACGGAATGCTGGAATGATGGAATGCCGGAACGGCGGAATACTTAAACACGGAACGCCGGAATAGTTAAACACGGAACGCTGGAATAGTTCCGGCATTCCAGCATTCCGTGTTTAAGTACTAGCCGAACTGGGGATTTCACTCTCTTACCAGATGGATATAAAATGGCTCAAATTATGTACTTGGTTTATAATTTTTCAAAGTTTTGATCTTTTCTTTGTTTCAGATTATAATAATGCATATCAGATAAAAGAAAAATTGAGCTGTAACAGATACATCAGTGATAACAAATCAAAATGAGTATCTTGATAAATGTTTTCCTTTCCAGTAAAGGTGGTGAAGCCTCACTTGAATAATCTGAAGAACTTCAGATTGTAAACTCCTGCATGAAATACTTAGATAAAGGTACAAATACACCATGTTTGAAGACCTTGAAATATGAAGAGAGCTTGGGGTTTCCACAGTGACAACCTCGATATAAAAAACTGCACCAGATACCTTTTTCTTTTAACAGTCTGAGGATTCCGTCCTGCTGAGATTCATCAGAAAAAAAAATCAAGATACAATAATTCATGACATATGAGTGGGATTTATGTTGTCTCTCGTTGTAAATATTACAATGACTTTCCAATGTCAGAAATGATTGTCACCCAAATCTTATTTACATACTTGAACTTAGTGGTTTTTGTGTCATGCATGCCAGAATAAATTAAAGGACACCCAATTTAATTAGCCTTGCTGAGCACACAATTAGACAAACTTGGACAGACATTGACTGGTCCAGAAGATTGCAGAAGCCCCATGCCTCCATGGTACTGGAAAGTAAACATCACTTAACACTGGTGAATGGAGGCCAAAGCGCTGCCTCCTAACAATGTAATTCTCTTATGGAACAAGGACAAACTTGTATGGTTATTCATGTTGCATGATACTTGACAAATATTTTTTTTACTTTTACATTCAGATTTTAAAAAGTAATCTTACAATAGGTAATAATAATTATTATTGTTTTTTGGTGCACTCTATGATATTTAATATTATTTTAATAGTGTTTCCAAAGGGTCTTGATATCAGCAGGCAAGTCAGAAATTTAAAGAAAACGACAAAACTTTTGAAATTACAAGACATGTTTCGACAGAAACTTCTGTCATCTTCAGGAGACTGTTTCCACATTTTAGATCACGCCTCTACGACTTTTCAACTCAAGACAAGAGGCTTTTCATATTCAAAGAGAACAACCTTCTCTTAATCAACAGCTGCATCACGTAAATCTAAAACTATCCTTTTAATTCTCACATTGTCACGTTTTATGTACATTCTGTTGTTACTGGCATAATTAGCACTTTTTCCTACTCATAAATTCAACTTAACGCTTTGTACATTAATCAACTGAAGATGACAGAAGTTTCTGTCGAAACATGTCTTGTAATTTCAAAAGTTTTGTCGTTTTCTTTAAATTTATGTTTAATAATAATAATAATGAATAGTAATAACAAAAATTTATTTGTTGTTTTATTTCAAAATTTAGGAGACATTATTACTTTCATTAAAAGTGAGAGTACTTTGTTTACTTTTTTTTATTTTACAATGTAGTATTAATTTTCTGAACATCTGTAGTTAAGGATTGAGTGGTTGGATAAAAATTTGAAAAACGTCAAATTTGGACATGGGTGTTTTTAAAAGCAACACCACAAATTTTAACATGTGCTGTTCATGCAAAAGTGTTTTTGATGTCTCCTCCTTGGGATGTCAAATGTTCACTAACAAGTTATTTAAACCGAATTTTAACCAACAAGACAATAAAAAATAACGCGACACTGCCTCCAAAACAAGTTGTCATATTTTCCTATAAAACCAAGTTGCTTAACCTATTGACTCCAGGGAGTGTGACTTAACAGCTTTTACTCTGTCTTAAACGCCAGATGATTTTACATGCCAACTGGGGGCGTCCTAGGGCATTTGAGGTGTCAATGGGTTAACCAGACAAACACTATGTTATAGAGTGTTTTCACGTGACGTCACGGTGGTCATGTTGGTGTACCTAAACAATGGAACAGCGGTGATGTTGGTGTACCCAACTAATCCACCGGGAATTGACCTCTATTATCACGCAAATGTTTTCTTTTATTTCGGGGAAAAAAAAAACATGTTTACTGATCACATGAGTGAAAACTCTCTATAATATTACTTTTAAGACAGTCTAACCCATGGAGTATAACAATGCATTAACGTTAAAAAACAACAACGACGTTTAGACCGTTCAACGGTCATTTTCAAGTTGAACGATAAGGTTTTAATATATGCTTATATATATCTTAGAAATGCGCATGCGTTCTGTACGTCCTATCGTGTGATTGGTAGTGTGCTTACCACATGCTAAGAGCAGCAACAATTTGTGACGTTTTTGCTCTGAGAGAGACAAAATGGTGACTTCGATGTGTCTTGATACTGTACCAATTACTCTCAAGGCAGTAATGCCAATATTGCAAATCTTTTGTACAGCTATGAAGTATATGTTTTTATGTACATGCATCTGTATTCTCTTAAACCTTCCAGTTAAATGTACCAGGAGACTCTGGGCTTCCTGGAAGCCGGAACTGTGAATGATACTCCGGAGGAATATTAAGGTAGTTGATTTTTATTACCGGGTTGTATTTCCGAGCCTTTTCATAAAAACCTTTGATTCGCTCCTTTGTCGACTTCCTGATTAACAATAATTCTGAGTGAATGTAGCCAAGCAGACGATATTGATTAGCCAGGTGGGATTTGAAATCTTCGTTTGTCAATTGTATTGCCTTGTCTACATACTCTTCAGCCTCCTTGAGATACCCTACAAGAGATTTCCTTTTTGATACTACGAGTGATTTTCCTTTTTTCTTAGCATCTTCTTCTGTTTCAGACTCTTCTGATCTTGTACTTAACTTGTATAGGTTGAGTTTGCAGTTTGCAAAGTGGTATGCCACATATCCATGGTTTTGAGTGATTTCACCCATTGCCTGAAAAAGCTTATGGGCATTTTGCAGTGCTGTAATATCTCTCTGCATACACAGGTCAACTGCCTTTGTAACAACAGCGTGCAGATCATCATATCTTGCATCCTCTTCTACCAGTCTTTCTACAATCTTGACACCCTTTGAAATATCTTCAATTTTTTCCTCTGTACACCATTGGCAGAGTTCTGTAATCAAGGGAATGCATCGCTGAAGTTTTTCTGTAATGAAGCACTGGTATGGTTTTATATTGGGGTGCTCCATGTCATTGTCATGCAGTGCAATCAGTTTAGAGAGCAACATCTCAGATCCAAAAAGAGAATGTTCAGCCATGTCTAGATGTTCATCTAGGAAGCTTTTAAGAGACTTAATTGCATCATGTTTGTCTCCCTTGGTGCTGAGGTAGTTGACATCGCGCAAAATTGAGTAAGCGATGTATTTTGGGTGGCCAGGAAGGCGTACACGGAAGTATGATGAGTCAAAGTGGAAAGATGGTTGAGGATTCTTGTTCTTTTTCATTGTTCTGTAAATTGTTCGCACTCCAGTGAACCTCCCTTCAGCCAACTTCCTGTCTTTAAGAAATTCCGCAATCCTCCTGTTTCGAGAAGGCACAGGGGGTACCTCTCCGCCCTCTGAAAAGTCGTCTGATTTCAAGCTTGGATCTGGGCCTGGGTAGCTGATGACGTCAATATGACCTGGCTTTATGTGAATCTTTATTGGGCTATTGTCGCACTCTTCATATCCCCTGTGATGAAATGCATTAACAACAGCTTCCCGAAGGGCACCTGTGGGATAGGCCACAAACTCGTGACGGGCTTCTTCTTTTGTTTTATGGAGAATGAAGTTCAAGGTGTCCTCAATTTGTTGGTCAATTGGTCCGGTCATCACTTTTTCCTCAGAATCATCATCATGGGTATATATTGCAATTTCCGTTTTTGCCCCAGTGAAAAAATCATGAGGGGCTGAATGGAAAAAGAGGAGGGCCACATTTCTTGGGACAAAAACTGGGACGAGCTCATTGCCAACTCTTTTGTCTCCAATGTTCCTTACAAGTTTTAACCTGCCGTAGAAGTAAATAGGGAGCTTGTCTTCGTTTCCTTCTAGAAGTTGGCTTTTCACACCATTTAAGAACTTTTTAACAAGGTCGAAATGGATATCATCCTCAGACATCTGCCTGCCGGATCCTGTTAACAAAAAAGAAAGAGACATGAGCCTAGTACTTATGTTTGCAAAATGATTCCTAAGTTAATATGATTTTCATAAAAGCTAGACCTTGATTTATTGATGCTTACTTTTTTATTGACACTTTCGTCATGGCAACAAAACTACTCCCCTGAGTTGTTTGAAGCAAGAACAGGGCTCGCATAGGTAGAATATCATGACCACTTATGAATTTTTGATTACATTTAACTCAAGACTAAATGAGACTTTATTCAGTAATTTTGACTTTGCAGGCATGTTTGTGACTGGCATTTTGAAGGCAACAATAAAGTGATTAAAGTAGTTCAGAGAGTCGTGCTGGGCTAATTGTATAAATAGTGGTATGACTCAGGATTCAGATGATGAAGTGAAGCCTATAGCCAAAGTGTGGGGGTTTCCTTCCTATTTTGGCCTGAATATTGTACAAGGTTGTACAAATTACAATGAGAAATTAGGCACCCCTCCCCTAAGATTGATGAGGCATCTCTGCCCGAGATGATGCTTGCCATTTTTCATCACAGAAATTTGGAGAAGGGTGGGCTTAGTATTTCATTTTAAAATAATGTCCAAGATTCAATCCTGATAGAAGAAAGAGATAAATTAGACCTGTCCTTTCCCAAAAATAAACAGCAAATGTGTGCACAAGGTAATTCCAACCATTTCCCCATTGAAACCAGGTTCTTAAGGAGGTGGCTCGTAACTACCAAACCGTTGCTATGAACCCTTCAAATAGTCATTTCTATAGTCTCTTTAACTCTACAGTTATCCTTTTTTGCCAAGTGTTCTATTTAACATTTCTTTGTCTGGTTCGACTCACAACCGTATTTGGTAAATTACTTGACCAAAACAGAGAATGCCAAAAAACACAGTGAGTTTAACTATGTTTTTCACAAATTTTTAACACAACAGAATGAGAACATTCTAACACAAAATCTGTAGCATGCATTTTAAAAGAGATTATTTCTCAAAAGGTTATGACGTCATAAGGCCCTCGTCTTTCATTTCCTGAGTGTTTTTACATGTTTTACACTAAACGGACAGCAGGGGACTGGGACTAGTTGCGCATGCGCCTTCTGGTTGAAGTAATGTCAGATTTACTTCAAGGAACAACCCATGCAACCTTTTTGTAGGGCTCTTGACTAAAAATCTTCCTTCAATAGCAACCACTGTCTTTCTGTAGGTAAGAGCCACCCACCTTAAGTGTTCATCATTTTATAGTCTTCACGTAGAAGTTGGGAATGCCAAGCTGTAAGTCGTTTGAGGAAGGTCAGAGGGGAAGTGCACCAGGAAAGAGGCAACTTTTTTCGTGCATCAAAAGATATGGAGAAATACAACTAAACTGTGACCTTCGGGAAAAGTAGGCTTGTACTGATTTTGATTTTGAATGTGGCCTTTTATCGTCCAAGAAATCTTTACCCTACTTATCTCGTTAACTTGTTTGCCATGTGCACATTTTAAAATAAATTCATGTTCCCAGAAGGATGTTACTATGTCTGGTAAGAGGGAACCAGTGAGTCTGGAAAGCTTTGCTTTCCTATCAGATAATGTAAGAACTTTTAATAAATCCACTCTCTGTTCTTATGCGGATTACCACTGTAAACTCGTTTCCACTCCGGTTCCCCGTTCCTGGTTCCTAGTTTTAGTAGCAACTGTGCGAGAAGAGTTCTTTTGTTCGCCGTTGTCAAAGCAATTTGGTGACTTGATGACTGAGATAGGAGGCATTGAGGCCCAGTGGTTAGGGCGCTTGTCTTAAGATCACGCTCTGACCACTGGCTGGAGCCCATGACTAGGAGCCTCAATATGCACTATGTCCTTGAGTCAACCTCTGTTCGTATCTTTCTGTTTTTAGAATTAACCCTTCAGCAGGAGACTCACATTTACATTAATTGACATCACTTTGCACAATTTGTATACATTGTGCTATTTTTGTCTTTGTTTGACAATAACTTTATTCTGATTGGCCGAAGAACTTGTAGCATTTTAAAAATAGAAAGGTATTCGCAAAGGTTGATTCAAAAGGCTTGTATGGGAGAGGCAAGCTCCTACTCATGGTCTCCTGCCACTAAGGTGAATTTGTTCCCAGTAGTCCCTGGTTCAGCTTCTCAGCTGCACTTTTAAATAGCCAACTGGTTTGCCTCAGGCCTCTTGGGATTCTTAACAGTTGTTGTTGAATGTTCTGTACTGTCGTGATTGTGTTTCATGGGCCCTGAAAAGCCCCTATGGGGAGTGGTCAATTAAGCATGTATTGTATTGTATCAGGAGGTCATGACCTTGAAGCGTTTAACTGACCGTGCACCAGTGGCTCAGTTGGTTGAACATTGGGCTGTCGTGAGGAAGGTCGCAGGCTCAAACCCCGGGCGGATCAACACTCAGGATCTTAAAATAACTGAGGAGAAAGTGCTGCCTTTGTGATTACATCTGCAAATAGTTAGACTTTCCAAGTCTTCTCGGATAAGGACTATAAACCATAAGCCCTGTCTCACAAATACCTTCTATGTCCATAAGTTCCCTGTGGGACGTTAAAGAATCCACACACTATTCGATAAGGGTAAGGGATGTAGTCCCCGGTGTTGTGGCTGTCCTGTTCGCTCCAGCAGAAGTGGCCGGCTTGGCAATGATGTGTCTAAAAAAGCTTACGTTGTATGAGGCCACCTAAGCAGAAACAGCCATAAGCCAAAAAGGGACTTGGCTGAGTGCTGGAACATGTAGATGTAGATGTACAACTCAGGTTCAGAGCTGGGGTTTTTTGAGTTTAAAAATTTCCTTATTTGGATGTAATGTACCTCATGCTTTTTCCTGCGCATGCAGCTTTGATCTTGTTTTTGTGCATATTTGGGCATAAAATTGGTGTCCTAAAATTCCCAGCTTTGTTCCAAGGAAAAGAGTTGCAGTCACAGGCTTCAAGGTCATGTGCTTCTGATTGTATATTATCCCAACAAAGCATGCATGTTACTTTTACATTCCAAAAAAGCCATTTTTCGTTTTCAACAAGCTGGCCAAACATGTTCCTTAACACTTTTAAAGTCAAAATGAAAGGTCAAACAGTTCTCAACGCTTTGACAAAGTGGGAGAACGAGAAAATCAAAAGTAAAACAAGCACCTTCTCGGGAGATTTCGCAAAATGCAAAATAATGCTAGAGAAATATCTGCTCTCAGGACAATTAAAACAGGTTTTTCACAGCATGGAAGGTACAAATCAACTATTGAATTCGTGGAAAATACAGGAAATAAACACTTCTAAAATTATTTTCTTTGTTAATTTTTGCTTTTCAGATTCAAACCCCTTCTTTTAAGGCCCTGTTTACAAGCAGGTAGGGTAACCCTAGTGCTAGGGTTACCCTAGGACTCACACACTTCTTCTTTTTTTTCATCGACATGTTTACAAGGCAGCTAGGGTTACCCTGGCGTTAGGGTAACCCTATCTGAGTGCAAGGGTCACCCTAGCTCTAGGGTAACCCTAGCTGCCTTGTAAATGCTCTGCTAGGGACAAGTTGCCTACCCTGGACAACTTTTTAGCGGTTTCCATTGTGTTTGCGATTCTAGCAGTTACCAAACACACAAAGTTGTCCCAGGTGGTAGGGTAACCCTACCCGGCTGTGAAATTTTGCTTGTAAACCATCCTTGAACCTCTTGCAAGGGTAACCCTAGTAGTAAGGTTACCCTGCCTCCTTATAAACAGGGCCTAAAGTAATGCAAGCTTTATTGTAAAGTTAACATAATTTCCTCCAGGCTGGTTGTAGAACTGGAGGTTCCCTTCGTAAGTGTGAAAATTTATCATTGCTGTTTTTGTTTTTTTCTTTGTTTGCAGTTACTCTCATTAAATAAACAGTGTATTTTACCCTCACTACGGGGCACGAGTTACAAAAGGAAACCTAGTTAATTTCTCTTAAAGTTTACCCTGTAAAGATTTACCAGTATGGGTACCGATAAAATAAAGCTTATTTTTGTGTGTCAACTTTTGGATTATGGCCCTTACCATGGCAACATCACATCTTATGAAAGGCAGATATATTCTTATTTTTGACCTAAATTCCTTAATATGTATACTTTTCTTTGGTGAATTATTTTTGTTCTTTGCCACAATATGGAAATGACATTGCCTGACATTATAAAGAGGTAAAAAGTCAAGGTTGTCCAGACGGTTTTGCCACTATTCTGTAAGTTGTCATTTTTCTAAACATATTCAATTTCTAAACATATTCGATTAGTATTTGATAGGAACTGTATGTGGTTAGAACTGGGCCAATTTTAAGAAAATTTTACCGAAGGGAACATGAGAAAATTAGCAGTTAATTTTACAGATTTGGTCACGCTAACGTCACAAAAATCAGAAAAAAACGCACGATTCTGGCTTTACTTGCCATACTAGTGCCCTGCTTGCGTGCGGCCCTAAAACTCTAGGGAGCCTCCTTGAGGCGGGGGTTCACCTGAAAGCCATTTTCACGCCGCTTAAAATCGGTTTAATGGAAATATCTCGTTCGCTTTTCAAGCAATACAAAAACCCTATGCTCATTTCACAAATCAATGTTTTGGGGTGTTTTGTGGCAAAATGTTTGTGGTGATTTTTAGGTATATTTGAGAGGAGATAGTTTTTCTCAAAAGAGAAGTAAAATTTGGAGAAATAAGAAATAGTTCAGATTTGATGTAGTTTAAAAATTATAATTTGAATATGGACACCCAAACAGTCCCCTACCAACCTGGTGTTCCGTTAGGTTGGGGGCAACTGTCTGTTGGTGTCCCAAAAGTTCTTTCCTTCGTCCCTTCTATTCATTCAAATTCACGTGTACCCCCACCTTAAGTTAAATAATTATGCGCGCGACTAAATTACATTAAACGATTGTAACTTACTAATTGCGTAAATCAAAGGATTATTAGTCGCCACTTTTCTACCAGGATAAAGGAACACACGGAAAGCGATAAAAACTCGCATATTTTTAAGCATTTCAACACATCTCCTTTATGTAAAAACAAATACTCCCCTTCGTGCTTTAGTATTCTGGATTCTGCCAGCAAGCTTTTTATATAAATAAGATCAAACCGGAACTTAACAAACAATTGCAGCATTACAACACTTTTCTCACGTTTTAGTTTACGCCTTGATGTTTGGTGTCACGCTGTAAATAGTACCCGCTTTTGTATTACGTCATGTAATAATTTTTTCATCTACCCCGTAGACTTTATAACTGGTCACACTTAGGAACTCATTAAACTGATGATGGCATAAGCATGCCGAAACATGTCTTTGAAAAAAGTTGTCTGTTTCCTACAGTATTATTAGTAATGTAAGTAAAAAGCAATATATGGGAAGAATCAATTTACCTTAGCACTTAAAGCGGGTGGTTTTATTGCATGAACACATTCTGTTCCATACAGGAGTAGAACGTGGGAAAAGCCTAAAAGATTTCTGTTCGGGAAGTGAGTTGGTTAAATTTCATGAGAGCGTCGACTTTAAGACTGAGAACGACAAGTGCATTAATTACTTGTGAGTATATCTCGGGTAATTCTCATTCTCGCAAGATTCCTTCCAAGAGCGCATTCGAGAGAGATTCCATTCTAACATTCCTGATGAAAGATTCGTAGCCTTCTAGGGATGAGGCTGGGAGCTGCTCGTTTAAATGCGAATACTCTTTACTAACATAATTACCTGAGTGTAAAATTACCTAAAATTACCTAACATAATTACCTGTGTCGAGTGCCCGCCTATCGTCAAACGGGATTTTGCGGTGCAAGGAAAGCAGTGTTCGCTCTTCCTCTGTAGTCGCCTTTTTAGTTTCTGTCGCCCGTCTGATGTAGTAGCGGTTTACTCCTTTTTCGCTCTCTTTACAGGTATGGGGCCTGTCATCGGAGGCAGTGATCCAGATAACTAGCACATGCTTTCTTACTCCTTGAAATTCAATGACTTCTGGTGACAGAATAGGGAAGTATTCCGGCTTGATGTTCGCTCTGCATGCTCCCATAATCTCCTTCTGAATCCTCTCTAAATCTTTCGGATGAACACCAGCGGGTGGAAGAATTATCTGTCGGTCATCTGCGTGAGCTTCCCAATTTTCCTTTTCTTCAACGCCGATAATAATATATCCGCCATTGTCATTATAAAAGTCATTGGCGAAGGCGCAAATGGTATGAATTATTTGCCAATAAGTTCCCCCTTCTCTTTTCCCGTGCCATGCTTTTTTAAATTCCACTTTCTGTTTTTCTACACCTTGCAGAGACAAGAGATCGTCTACGTTGATTAAAAGACTAGAACAACTCCCCGCCATCATTTCCTCACTCGATGTATTATTTAAAGACTCTCCCGCCGCATACATTTCAACAGGCGACGCTCGTCACATGACCAAGACATTATTTGGTGTCACGCGATATCTTGTCTACCAAAGGATTTCTCCAGAAACCATCAAAATGAGAGTTTTTATACTCAAAACTGATAAATTACTTTTGCTCGATCGTGCTGGGCAACCTTGGTGCCGGTGTCTGATTCCAGAGGTTCTAACATTTGCAGTTTTGTAAACGATAGCGTGACTGCCTTAATTTTCAGAACCCGGAAGTTGGGAAAAATGACGAGATCATGTATCAATTCCTTCTGAAATATTCAGGATTGATCAGAATGTACATTCACTCCACAATTTAAATACACTATTAGGTGAGGGTGGCAAAGGACGGGGGTATCTATAATGCATCACGCTGATTTTTTGTCGGCCATCACGCATGACGGAAAAAACATGTAAAAGGAACATTTAAAATGTACATCATGTATATGTAAAAAATAAGGCTTAGCCGCAGTAACCTGAAATCCATTGAATGAATTAACGGTAATATACTGTATCCAGCGCCCCCTTTCCTCAATTAGATATCAACATTTTCAGTAATTGTACTCAAGTGAGGCGTAACTCAGATAATTCATAATCAAAGCTATAGTTGAGCCTGGGTAGGCGATCGGTTGCGCTGCTAAGGTCAGGTGGAGCAAAATGGAAAAACGCATTGAACGTATTCACTTTATCAATAGGGGTACTGGCCTGCACCATTTCATGCCTACCCCAGGAATTCTAGCAGTTTTGATAATTGCTTTCTGAATAAGAACAAAATTTACAATCCATTCGACCAGTATTCAATTACTTGTTTTCGATGATGGCAGGAGACTGGAAAAGAGCTGTCCGAGCTAGTAGGACCATACAACCAGAAAATGGTGTTACAGCTACCAATTTGAAATGTCTGTCCGTCTCGTTTCACAGATCATGTCAAAGAAACTTGACCTATCACGGAAATCTACAGGGTAAATCGCGCGTCACGCGTTTACGAAATAAGAGATCACGCATCTCTCGCCTAATTTGGGTCCGATAACGCATCACGCTAATAACTTTGGGGCTACCACGTGTCACGGAAACCCCCTTTGCCACCCTCTTTGGCCAAGTATTGGAAATGGAGATTATCAGCTTAGGTTATGATCCTGATTTAACACCAAGTTCTTATGACCAGCCAAGGAAGAAATCTATCGAAGTAGTTAGGAGAATGAACTTTTAGG
>NC_090885.1:55091128-55101128 GCF_036669925.1 Montipora capricornis
GCCATCGAAGGTCAGGGCGTGGGCCTCCCGGGAAGTTGGCAAGGTAGGGGAGCCTATAACTCCACTTGAAACCCAACTAAAGATCAAGTTAATGATGCAAGACCGTATCAACTTAGCCTAACTTAGAAAATTCCCGGGAGGCCCACGCCCTGACCACGTAAAATTCCTCTTCGATGGCTGTATTGCCAGCATGATTGTCCTGGTGGTGTAGTGGTTGTCACACCCAACTAGTAACGGGGGGACGTGGGTTCAAATCCAGCTCAGGGCGGCAAATTTTCTTTCAAAACATTTATTCAGTGAAAAGTATGATTATTTGGGGTGTGCATTGTCAGGGTTTCTCTCCCACACTCTCTTTAAAATGAAATATATGTGTGTGTGTGTGATTTGATTTACGTTTTTTCGTTCATTGGCTCCTTTGGAGGGTTCATTAATTTTTGTTTTTAGTGTGCTGTTCATGGACCCTCAGTGGGAAATATATTACAGTATTGTTTAAGGGCCCTGCTTTGGGACTATGTTATAGCCTTAATTGTGATCATTCAGAGGCCTTCGCGGCGGGGGGGGAGTTACGTTTGACTTATCACATAACTTTTGTCACTTGATTTTATTCATACTATTGTTATTTTGCTTGTAATTTTAACCTTTTTGTACTTCTTAATTAAGCTGCTTATATAAGCCAGTACTTCTGATACGCACAACCATTGTAAATAGTTTTTAGTTTTTAACGTTCGTCTGAGGAAGGCTGAACAGCCGAAACGTCATTAAATCAAGTTGGACCAGTAAGAAGTTCACCCCACTGTTTTCTCTCAGTATTTATATTGAGTTTTCTCTCAGTATTTAGCTCTCAGTATTTTAGCTTGGAAATCGACAGTCGAGTTAAACCAACAATGATGGAACGAAATCAGTTCTTACTAGTGCAGCAGCTGGTGATTCTGGCAGCGAAAATACACGGAACAAGAAACAAATAAAGGTGACAAACAAAGAACAGGCACAAGTACATCAGGTTTAAGACCGGCGTGCCATATTTGGTTCTCGAATGAAACTCCATGGATAAGTAAATAACTGACAAGATAACATCTGCTCCGTAAGTGGTCCAGTGTAGCACAAACCACAACTTGTAGACTGACACGGTATTGAAAACTACTGTGCATAGGTTCTCGTGAATTCTGATAATGTCATCAAGAGTGCCATTTTGAAGGTTCTGGATCAGCCTTTGTGCATCCTTTGCAAACGTACCTAGCAATTGATTGAAGTGTAACAGGAGCCCATGAGCAGGAGCGAGCAACTCCCGTATCTTTCTGTCACGGCGTTTTGACAGATCGATTTATTTTTAGATTGAATTTCCCTCGAATGAGACTCCCTAGGGAGACCGATGATCAATCACAAGAAACTAACTTGAAGTCATAGGGTCACCGAGCCGGAACTGCCTTTGTTTTTCGGAGGAAAAGGAAGTCTAAAAATAGATCGGTCTTAAAAAATGCCTTGACATAGGCTTCGTATGGGATTTGCTCTTTCCTGGTCATGGGCTTCTTAGTGTAATAATAATAGTAACGATGCTGATGACCCTAATCACAATTTATTCATTGAGCGCACACGCAAAAATGAAAGAGAGTAGTAACACAGTCAAGCGGTTTCAACATCTCCTCAAATTCATTCGACTTTGTTAAACGCAATATTATGTTGAAACTGAATGTTTGATTATCTCAGCTGTGGATAAGAAACTTACGCAGTTGCAAGCAAGCCTGCAAAAATCCAGGGCCCGGTTGTTTGAAAGCCGATTAACTTAATCTAGGGTTAGTGTAAATTTTGTTTCATGTTTTCATCTTTTTGGCGAGAGTTTCCTTTGCCTATTTTTGTTTTTCAATATTGACTTCATTTAATGTAAAGTTTTGCCGAATATCAGTGTTGAACAGCATTTGGGAGCAGACAAATAAACTTCTTGGATAGTTATTTTTTTGATAGCGTTAATCGACTTTTTAACAAACGGGCCCAGGCTTCAACCGGATTCGCCCCCATGGCCGTGCTATTGCGTTTTCGCACTTGCTCTGCCAACTGAGCTGTCAAGTCCTTTTGGAGCTGGTCAATTACGAGTTCAAAGTATATTCCGAGAGAGTTGAGTGAAATGATTTTAGCATATATGATCAGAAATTCCATCTATTCTAAAATCTTGTTGAAACTGTTTGATTGAGCCTCCACTGAGAGTCGCCTTAAAACGTTCGTTAAAATAGGAATTCGGAGACTACCTTACGTAAGCGAGAGTTTTTTAGTTAACCAAATTACTGATATTGGAACTCTATCTCGTTTCAATGGGAACACCTGAAATCAATAATGTTAGGAGGTCGCTTGCAATAGTCACAGTTCAACCGTATTCTTTTGAGCTTTCCTACCTTAGTGAATTTCTTTGAAATGTTCGCTCTCTTAGTTGCGTGCAGTGCTGCTAAAATCAAGATCCAAAAACTTCGCTCAGTAATTAACGCATCGTCCTTTCGCCCTTGCTTCCGTTTGGCTTAGTAAGTGCCAGGATTTATTTTTAGGTTGGACGCTCCCCAGCGTTAAAGTTTACATAGAAGGAGAGCGAACTCTTGTTTTTTTAGAGCACCCCTTTTTAAAATTTATAACCCTAATAACTTCCTTTGCTGATTTAAACTTCTTTTTAAAAATTTCGGGATTTTCATGTTTTCTAATACTATCTGGTATGATGGCATTACACCTACACCCTGTGAAATACTGTCTTTTAATAGAAACTCGTCTCGATGTTACAGGTTCCGAGAAAACACAACTACTAAACCCGACTGAACACAGGGCACAACATGATGCCCAATGACACGGTTTCCGGCCCGGGATGATTTCCGTTCTAATACACAAGGTACCCCAACAACCTTCATAAGACCAACGACCAGGGAACGGTTGCTCAAAGCCTGGTAAACGCTAACCGTTGTTTAAGAGGTATCAAAAGTTATAGGTTACCGCTAACGTAACCACGCTCCGAGTTGAGCAACTCGGGCCTGGGCCCCGTTTCTGGAAAGTCCCGAAAGTTTTCGGGCCTATTTCGGATGCCACAATTCCCTTTATATCTTTGCAACGCCGAGGTTTTAAGCCATCAAACTTCGCAATCCTCTTAGTTTTTCCTACAATAAAAACATGTTAAAGGATCAGATTTTCAAAATAAGCAGATTGCAGTTTGATAACCGGCTTTTCGGGCCCGAAAAGTTCTCGGGACTTTTGAGAAACAGGCCCATGGGCCCCGTTTCTGGAAAGTCCCGAAAACTTTTCGGGCCCGAAAAGCCATTTGTGAAATTGCCAACCGCTTGTTTTGGAAAGCCGATCTTTTAACATGTTTTCAAGGCAACAAAAAGAAAAATAACTGTGAAGCTTGAGGTAAAATTCTCTCCGTTCTTGAGATACAAAGGGAATTGTGACACCCGAAAACGGCCCGTAAAGTTTCGGGACTTTTGAGAAACGGGCCCCTGAACTATAATTGGCCGAACGGTTGTTTCGCCGAGGGTTTTATGTGGGGCTTTTTACCCTCGCAGACTAAGAAAATAAACATGGTTCGGGTAATTTTTCTTTTGTTGGCAAGACTACTCGTTGTATTGGATTGACAACTTACCAAGGCTATATGCACTAACAGCAAAAACATGACAAGTAGTTATTGCTGTCCACTGAGCAAAAAACTGCGCCGCCACTCCAGTGGTCAAAATGTCGAAAAACCTGCCACGTTTCTGACCCCATACAATAGCGTAAAACACAACCACAGAACACAGATAGAAAGCTGAAATAAAACTAAAATACAAACACAACTTCCAAGCATCTTTTTCGTGTAAATCATCCGCCATGTTGTCTACGGGAGGCACTAATGCGGAGTCCTTTCGTTTTGCCCACATGAAACAGCAAATGAAAAGGCTGTATGACAAGACAGCACCTACAGAAGCTATGGTGTAAACAGTATTGGCGATTTGTCGATCATCTTTATGATGCGAGTGATCTTTGTTCGTTGAATTTTGAAGAAAGCCACAATCGAAGCCAGGACACCCTACCACAACATAAAAGTCATAGACTGCCTGATAGATACAAATCACGTAGACTGCAACACGAGGGATGTAATTCCATGCTTGATTTCCCCATAAGCCAAGCGAACCAAAGCAAAATTTGAAAACACAGAGCACAAATTTCGTTAATTTGCCAGCTTCTTGCTGCTCTCGACCGCGCCGTAAGCTGTTCGTTGTTGGTTGTTGACGAGGAAGAAGAGGTTGCCGTTCATCTTCATTATCAACGCCGATTTGTTGCTCTTCCCGCTCCCCGTGTTCCATGTCAGATTCAAATACAGAAGACAAATAATGGCACTAACAGTGCTTAGTTTTCTGAATATATAGCTAGGCTAAGGCATTTGAAGAGAGCCTCAAACAATATCATCTAATATAAATACTCTTGTTTCAGAAATGAAGTTCCGGTTTTCCAAGAACTGACGGGGATGTCTCATGGCAACATGAGGCTGAAAATTTTAAGATGGTTTGAATCAATGCAGGAAAAGGTCATCAATTACAAGGAGCCCAGAAACGAACAATAAAATCTGATCGTCCGTTTCAGTGTAATCCTTGAAAGGTGATGGGCTCACCGACCCTAAGCGCAATTCGTACAAACACGTACATTTTTGTAACGAGTCCTTTTTTTGGCTCATCAATGTCACGTGTTTAAATAAAGTTTTTCAGTTTTCAGTTTCTGTCGGAGATGACAGTGCTGAATAACGTCTGCGCATGTGCGAAGTCACACGACAACAAGGCAGAATTTTCGGTGCCAACGTGACCTGTTGATCATTTCGAGGTTCATAAACAAGGACGGTGTATGAAATGGATATTATTTTCGCACGGTACCTTAAAAGTAATAATATGGATACTTACCATTTCCCTTCTTATTTTTGGCATGAAATGTTGGATGAAATATAAATGACGACCTACTTAAGGTCTTTGATTGCGGAGCTAAACATTGTCAGACGTTTTTTCGTCAACAGTTCAGCTGAAATTTCAATCGCTGGCTTTCCTTTTTTTAAAGACCTATTAACGTTTTGCAGTGTCTTTTCCGTTTGCATGTACCTAAGCATCTGTACGCTAAAATTATATTATTTCTTGGAACACAGAAAGCCAGATTACATTTGAGCTTCTCTTAGTTGTATTTTGCGTTTTCAGCATTCAGTTAAACCGGTTTTAACCTTCCAAATGGATTCTTAAAATTGATAGTAAGTTTCAATTCCCGCTTTCACCCAACCCCCCATTACAATGTTGATTTTTCACGGCGAAAATCAAGATCCGTTCATCTATCGCTCGCATTTTTACTAGGTTGCCTATGGGCAAACCCAGTCGAGGTTTGCGTTTAGTTTGTTTGTTTTCTTTTTTTCTTTTTTTTCTTTTTTTTTTTCCGTGTCGGTAAAAGTCTTGCCTGTCACTCCCCCGGTAAGTGGTGTCTTTGTGGATAGAGCCTTCTGCGCGTATTTTCGTAGGATCGAGAGGGTAGTGGAACTGCGTAGATTTCTCTGGTGGACACAGTAGAATCATTAACTTAGCCTGCAATGGCGTCGAAAGTCATGCAACGCGAATGGCGTTTTAGTGGATCCTTAAACAAAATATACCCTTATGGAGCTCAATAATGGAAAGTCAGTTGGATAAACTAGGCATGAATCTCAAAAGCGACGAGTGCTGGACTTCGACAACAATCTATCGCCCGTCGAGACGAAATCAAAGTGAGCTGTATTTACCTGAAGTACATGGTAATTTGACACAATTGAGTTTCTTGCCTTCACGCACGCAATGAAATAGGAAGAGGTTTTCGCCTCTAAGAGCAAATATGTTGTTTGTTTCAATAAAATTTTCGCTGGAAAAGGATTCTGTGGTATTTTCTGCCTTTGTGAATTATAATATCATGTTGTGTATTGAATTTTCGAGCTTAAAGTTGAAATGTGATATGGGAGAAGTTTTTAGTATTGCTCTGTAAGCAGGAAGGGTTCACAGGCCTGTTGGAAGCGTGCTTGAGTTTCAACAAAATGAGCCCCAAAATCAGTGAAAACTTGTGACGCAGATGAATAATAAAGTAGCTGCTATTTCCAAAATGATGGAATTACCTGGTGATAAATAACGTCGTACGTGTCTTGGAGAGTAAATTTTGACTTTGCATAAATAAGAGTTGGGCGATTGTGATCTTTGTTTTGACTTCGCTCATTTCATTGTTAAAATTTATAACACTTGACAGAAAAAGAAACTCACAAAAACCCGGTATCTTGCCATCATTTGACACAGATGCTTCACTGTTTGGCGAGTAAACATACAGCGGTAACTTAATCACGGCGCCCGCTGAATTCCGGCCATGTCACTTTCGATTTTGCAATTTACTTGAACGTAGCAAAAATCTCCCAAAATGTTTGTCGCTGATCGTAACTTTTTTTATTACACATAACATGAGAATTTTATTCCATAAAGCTCATTTGTACAAATCTATACGCTTTATTTTCACATGTGAAAAAGACCTATACAGCCAATCAGAATGGCGTACAGCTATTTCACATGTGAAAGTATAACCAATCAGCGATAGCGTAAAGGCGTTTCCATGCCAATCACTCGTGCATCTCGTGCAAATCGTGCAAATCGTGCAAATCGTACTTTGTTATTGAATTAAATTAAATTTGCATTTGGTTCTATTGTTAGTGAGTTTTTGTTTCTAATTCGCGTTCAGAAAACTATTTTAATGAAAATTCTCATGTTATGTGTAATAAAGAGTTTACGACATAGAAAGTGCTTTGTACGGGGTTTTATTCACTCGTTGTTTGTGTCAAAAACCCTCACTCGCTCGTTCCTCGCTCGTTCGGGTTTTTGACACAAACAACTCGTGCATAAAACCCCGTACGCCGCACTTTCTATGAAGTAAACTATTTATATTCTATATTCACGGTTCAAAATTAATGTTGTTTTCATGTCGTAAATATGTTATTCTCGATCGACCGTCCGGGAAACTTCCTTCTGCTCTTTCTGAAAACTGTGTATCAATAGTTATTTGCTTTTTCATCAATATTTGTTTTGCATAAAGCAAGCTAACAAGATCTGTACCTTGCTGAGTTAGTATTTTCGGTCCGATGCTTCTGTTTTAAGAGGGGTACATTATTTTGGTCTCCCATCCAAACACTAACCCCGCCCGGCAGGGCTTAACTTCAGTGAACTTTAGTATTAGAAAGCCCTCAGATGCTCAGAGGGCACACTTGTGGTAAACAGAAGTTGTGAGGGAACTTGAAAATTATCAACATGTCAGCCCAGAAGCCAATGTTTCTCGCTTCTCTTTTATTTGTTATTCTTCAGAGACTGGAATGCTGTATTTCAATACCACACAATTCAGTGCCTTCTGATTTTCTGTAGCACGTACCACAGGCAACCCAGTGTATGCTTCACAGAAGCATCTCGTTGAACATTGTCTGGGGCGAAGGGGGCGCGAAAAAGGCAGCGAAAGAAGAACACGCGTTGCTCATATAACGATGGAAGCACGTACGGTAAATCCTCTACTTTTCGCCCAAAATTTGGCAAGTGTCTCGAAGTCTTTTGACCCGGATTGTAGTTTTCGTTTGCCAAACGTGCCGTTTATTACTTCGCGTACTTGGCACATTGATTGTTTATTGTTCCGAGCGCTCTGGATATGATCATTCACTTTGACATTTCACTGATTTGTGAAGTAATCGCAGGCAACGTGATTAAATTTTCAAGCATGATCACGGTTCAATGAAGGTTGTAGTTTGAAAATTAAGTCCTTTTTTTTTTGAGACCCCATTCGCACAATCCAAAAGCATTTTTTACTGTGACAAATTGTTTTGTCATCGCTCAACAAATGCGGACGGTACATTTTTCGCGTTTTGACAATTTGCTCCGGAAGAGAAATTTTTCAGAGGGACTGCCTACCAAGATTTTCCCCAGGTGAAAACTGAATAGATCGTTTTCACGTGACGTCATCACCTTCCAAAATCTAAAACTAAAGATCCACCAAAGTTTTTATCCTCATCAGGCATAAGAGGCGGCATATCTATATCTGTTGACAATTTCACAGCTCAATAGCGTGCTTCGTTTGGAAACCAGAGCATTTTGAATTTCCGGATTATGTAGGTGCGTGACACAAAGCTACGATCAAGTTTGTTGAAAAATATATACTTATCTCATGATTTTGAGCCCTTTTAGAAGTTAGAGCATTAGGAAAAGTGTTTATGTTAATGTTTGTTTGTTCAGTGCAGATAATCAGTCACCTAGATAGCCAAGGTTCCAGATGTTTACATTATTTTCCGGCCCACATATTTGTGTACCACGGAGATACACCAACATGGCGGCTCCATACTGCGCTCTGTAAAATTTGTGCAAAACATTTCGACGAATATCTGAAGTTTGGGGAAACGCAGAGGCCTAAAACTTGGACAAGTGTCTTATTTCTTTATCTTCTATAAGATAACAATTTCTTAGCGTTTTGCACTGGATAGTTTTTGATTTATTTTTTTTATTGCGTGACAGTGAAAACGATCTATAAAGTCGACTATATAAAGATTGAAGTGTTTTTCTTGTCAATCATTTGTTGCCAATCAAGTAATATTTTTTTTACGCGTATGATGATGATAAGGCAAAGACAAATCCCTCATTGACCAATAGGGCAAAGTACAAATTGTCTCTAGTGTGTATGTAGGCTTAGGTGATAAAAATTGCCAGGGGCAAATTTCGGTTTGCGTTTTGCCAAGACAATTCAAAGTTTGTCCGCGAGTATAGACAGGCTCTTTTTTATTGTAAATTTCCTTATTGTTTACGCTTGCGTTACAAAAGGGGAATAGTGCAGATTTGGGAAACTACAGCTAATAACAAACACAAAGGGCTGAAAAGGAATGGTGTCAGCTTTTATTAAGAACTTTTCATGAGCAGTCTAATCACTTTCTGAATAGACAAAACATGTGTGTGAATAACAAGGCAAAGAAAGTTGCAAATATCAGGTTAACGAAATCTCATCTGACACGTTCCCCCAGGAATTTCTCATTCAGTTTCATCCGAATACAATCTTCCATTTTCTGTCGGCGTGGTACACTGTTCGTTGGGAATCACGTGCGCCGGCAGTAAAGGTCGCGTAGGTGTTAAATACAATAACCCATTTATTTCCTGTTTATTGAATAAATGCATTCTTGCCTCTAAAGTAGGTCATCACTGGGTCATTATGTCTTGAATGTCAACCCAGGACCTTGTTTTATTTCCTTGATCGACCTCTGTTTCAAGCTTATAAACAAAAATACCAAAGCGAATTAGGAAAAAGAGCACGTGTGAAAACGTTATTTAGAACTAATTTAAAATTAAGGTTCTTTGCCTGCAATGTGATTTTAAACTAAACAAAAACTTTTTTGCGAGACGTAGGAGAAGATGTTTATGGGAGAGGTTGCTTGACAGAAAACAGTTTATGACAGCGTAGTGCGCAATTCAGTACTAGGCCCTTGTGGTCCTTATTGAAAAATCTGACTTTTTTCATACGTTCCATTCTACAGGTTTCAAATATCTTGGCAGAACTTTAAGATGCCTCAACCAGTCTTTGCAATAACACTACCGGATTACGTTTGTACGAAGCAATGTGCACATCACTTTTGACTCATGAAATCTACATTTTGCTGATTGGTGTCACCGTGTGGTGTAAAAGTCAAACGGTCGAGTTTTATTTGGTGCCATTGCAATTCAATTAAAGCTTAACTTGAAACTGTTGAAGTCAAATCTAGTAATAAGTCAAGTAATAAGAAAGTCGCGGTAAACTTTTCCATGATCTTAAACTTTGCACCAGTTCTGGTGTGAAACTTTTGCGGTGATTGTCTAACGAACTACGACCATGGCTTTTGCTGTGAAACTTTGCATCAGTTGTGGTGTGAAACTTTTGCGGTGATTGTCTGACCAACTATGACCACGGCTTTTGCTGTGAAACTTTGCACCAGTTCTGGTGTGAAACTTTTGCGGTGATTGTCTGACCA
>NC_090885.1:55111128-55136133 GCF_036669925.1 Montipora capricornis
TCACATTCACCACAAACTGAAAAAAGAAATTAACGTTAATGTGTACAATGACTGTATTTGCGAAAGAAGAATATCTTATTCAAATATATATTACATCTATAGGAATATTTTTACGATTAACTATGGTACACGTTAAGTCCTGATAATTCCAAATCATGTCGTTGTGTGCGCCCTCAAGTCGATGTTCCTTGGAAGTATGACGCTTTAAGGGGTGCATTCTTTCGGGGTATTCTGTATGTTTACGCTCTTGATTTAAGATAAAGAGAATAAGAATATTCAAAAAGATGTCAACGAAGACGTTATTTGGGAACAGCCCCGAAGGAATGCACCGTAGGACTCGCAGCATTAGGGAGTTTAATATACGGATGCTACGGCAACGGCAGCGCAAAAAAGAAAGAAAACAGGAAAAAAAATAATTGTACTGCACGTGAGGAACGCACGAGCATTTCTTTGCCGTACTCCGCAAACGACAACGTGAAATCAACGAATTCAAGGTTTTTGCGGACAACGTGAGCACACAGCAATGACTCAGTCATTTTCTATCTTTACTGTACAACCGTTCGCACACATCTAGTTACAGGACAGTTCGCCAATATGTACAACGTGAACAAGATGAATAGCGAAATACTTTCGACAGAACTACGTTCTATTTTGGAGTGACGTTTTCGTTGACGTTGCCGTTGTCCGAGCGGCATGACTATTCCGGGGGTGGGGGGTGAAGGGTACTATAGCTGAAACAACCCAAACCTTTACAAAAATGCTAACCTTAGGCCTAGTCATTATCTAAAGAATGGTGTTTCGGCCTAAGGTTGGCATTTTTGTAAAGGTTTGGGTTGTTTCAGCTATAGTACCCTTCACCCCTTACCCCTCACCCCCTACCCCTCACCCCCGGAATAGTCGCTTTAGCTCCCTATTGTGCCACGATGCACGCGTCCATGCATTTATGCTCAAGACGCATAAGTAATCTGGCATTGATTTCAACAACTAGATGCAACAAATTACGTTTCCATTCCAAAACACTTGGGGGCGGGAGCAGTAAATGTCGTCGACGAGATGCGAGAACGCCAAAAAAGGAAAAAATAAATTAGCAAAAAAAATGGCTCTAAACGCTCAGCACGTGCGTTTTACAAGGTTCTTTTCCAGTGCCATCTTCACGGAGAAACGAACAAGTTTATGAGCATCTGACAGTTCTCTTAATTTTGCCTAATTTTCCACGCCGTTCATCCTGGGAATGCTGCAATTAAAGATAAACCAGAGTATTTTCGTGAAGTTATAATTTTCGGGTAACGTTCTCGCAGACGTCAACGTTGCTTTTGCCTACTTAAGCAACCTTATGCTATACCAAAGAAAGCTAATTTAGTGTTATTATATTTCATATATCATTTCGCTCAAGCTAATTTAAGTTGATCACTATAAGATTTGGTTTTTTCTTAAAAAAGACTTTGCCTGCCGCTTCATTGAATTACTATTTGCCTGTTTTACAACCCAAGCTTATGACAGCAAGCATTATGTCCAGACGAAAATGTTTGATCAAATGGCTGGGAAGTTGTCCTAAGAAAACAATATCCAATGATTTCCTTAAGTTGCAGATGAAAATGAGAGACCTGACGAGACGCTTTTTGCACAAAACCACTCGGCGGTTCGACGTTTGAAGCGATTCTTCGAGGGAGCGAAGTAAATTTCAGCAGGTACATACAAAATAATTTTCTCCACCCTCATCTTAGCTGTATCAATTAAAACAATTCTAGAATTATAAATGGAGAGGATTTCAAAAAAGATATTCTTGAGTCTTTTCTAAACAAATGGTTGCTCCTCTCAATAAGGCATTTAGGGTTCTAATTCTATACTACAACGAGCTAAAAGGCTGGAACACTATACGAGTAGGATGTGACTGTACAGAGTCGCTGGGGTATGAAAGTTCGCTTGCAATAAGCCACGTTACATTCACCAGCCAGTGTATACGGGATACTGCCTTTCTAGGATTCTCTGTTGACATTCATTTTTCCTGTCAGAAGAAAAAAAAAAGACAATTCTGTGATTACTCTTGATCAATAATGTATAGATGAGAAGAAAAACGATGAAGGTATAAACGATTGAACACATGTAAATCCAAGAGAATACGGTCCTACAGTGAAGATATTTCACGATTTCGAGTGCAATTTGGAATAAATAGGCACGAGTAAATATTCTCAAAGATGAACAAAATTGTAGTCTGAAAGAAACTGAGCGCTTATTTATCCCCAAATTGCAAGAGAAAAATTCTGTGATTACTTTTTAACAACATACATGAAAACATTCCGAGATCCAATTATCATAATGAAGGACAGTGTCTAGTACTTCAAAGATATTTTTGCCCCGGTTTATGATTATGCAGGAAATGTAGATCTTAACAAGTGTTATTGAAATTCAAAAAGAAAATTAGGGGTAACCACGCATTTTCCCCAGATAACTCATGACTAATATTTATAAAAAGCTGTAAAATACACAGCAATGCGTGGCGTTCTTTCTGAAATTGAAGGTTAATTATCTCTCAAAAATGCATGTTTACCCCCCCCCCCCCCCCCCCCATCTTCTTTTTCGATACCAAGAGTACTTACTAATATCTACTTTCTCCGGATAGTTTTAAACTGCCCAAAAATATCCCTGTATTAGTAAGCATCACCGATAGGAAACAACCACCCTGGTCAGGATTTTCCTCTGTCCTTGTGTGGGACTAACGCTCACATACACAGGATTGGCTGCAAAAGTAGTATCAAAACTATTCCACGCTTTCATTCCCAGCTCAGCTTAGCAAACACCAACTCGTTTCTTCGGAAAACCTGTTCGACATTCGCGCGCGATCGTTTGGAAGACTGTATATAAATTCAAGCTTAAAACCGGAATAGCAATAACCAATAACCAAAACGAGTCCTAAAAGTGCCGCCAATATACATGAAAATATATATGAAACCTTACCTCCTCTGCCTTCTCAGGTATACAATCCCTGCTACAACAAGAGTCACTGAAACAAACGCAACAATGTGTCAGTGATTCTCAATTGGTCAATAGGCCTTATTCACGACAGCCGCCATGTTGGTTTTCATATTGTCATGCAAATTAGCCATGTGTTATGCTGGGGGGCAAACATTGGAAAAAAGGCAAATTGCGGAAAATCAGCTCGTCGAAATATTGAAATAACATTGCAAAAAGTCCATTTTAGCATTTAAAATTAAGTACCTTTTATAATTTTTTTTTATCTTTTGATTGCCTTTGACATTTTGACTTTCTACTTTATTATCTGCTCATTTTTCACTAAAAAAACGTCGCAGTAACTTGTGTAATAATTGTATTTCACTGCTTAGGTGATAAACATTTACTGAACGTGAAACAAATCATCTGTGTGGCTAAGGTGTTCGTTACAACCTCTCGAACTTGCGTTGTTTGCCCCCTAAGACGTGTGTAGCTAATTTGCATGATAATAGCAAATCCAACACGGCGGCCATCGTGAATAAGGTCTATTAAGTTTAGTCTGAGAGATCGAGTGTTTCTTAACTCATAATCATTACTTCAAACAAAACTCATATTTTTTTACCAGTTATTGCCGCTGCGATAAGTATATAAACAGTCGAGCTGAGGTTGCATGTCTGTTGAGAGAAATATATACTTCAGATCAAGATTTGACAGTGTTCAAGGATGTTTTGTCTTCTCAGAATGACTAAACCCTTTTTCATAAGCTTAAATTATGTCGGTATAGTGGTTACATAAACTAATGCTCTACCCTTTCAACAACCTTCTTTCCATGTTACACCCTATATTTATTACAGTGTGTAATAAAATTCTTAATTTTACATACTCAGCTGCTAAGTTGGGAAATAAAATTAATGTCTTTTATAAAACAATTAAGAGAGTACGCGCACTATTGGTCAATTGCTGTGTTTCTGAAGACGAGAGTATGGAAACAAGGCTGTGACATCACGCGAATTTTGATTGGTTATGTATTGTCAGACGCGCGTTTTATCGGCTGGTAGGAAATATGAGCGTGTATCAAGAAAATCTGTTTGAATCAAGAAGTAAGAAAACCAGCATTTTTTTCCATTTGTCGAATTATCTTTGCGGAATGTTTTATAAAGGCAATAGAGGACTTTTTTCCGTGTTTCCATCGCCTCATCTAAGCACTCGGGGGAGTTGGGAGAATTCTCGACAGTTATGCAAACCCTCGACTGCGTCTCGGGTTTGCATACCTGTCTCGAATTCTCCAAACTCCCCCTCGTATTTAGATGAGGCTCTGGAAACACGGAAAACGTCCTCTATTGCTTAATTGGTGGCTTGCCTGACATATCTATGTTTGGACCCTGCCTGAGGACCCATGTCAGAGGCCTTGCAGTGAAGCCAATTCCTCAGAAACAATACATGCATGCACGTCTGAAGACCAGCTACATGTAGTATTCAAACTGTTTGCGGAACTCTTTTCTCGTATCTCATAATTATGGATTCCCAAGAACATAACATGCCAATGAACAATAATTGTTAATTGTGATGAATATGAATATGGTGCTGGTATGTATTCTACAGTTCCATTAAGTGCTTTGCAGACTTTTGTAAAGTTTAATATCAAGACTAATTAGCTCCTGCACTGATACTGACATTTTGAAAACATCCAAGTTTACTTCAGGTATACACCATATCTTCATTTGTATACTTAACAAATTATTATATTGGTATTAATTTCATAGACATTGTTATTAGGTTAACGAAGTAACCTTATAATTCAGTCTCTGGCTGCAAGAAGGATTTAAGCATACATAAACAAATTGCTAAATAATTAAATATTAAATTCTAATATTTTCAAGCCACTTCTTAACCTGATAGAATTCTGTCTGACAGCTAAGACTAAAAACTGACAACTGTGATGGAAAAAGTACACTGTAGCTACTGTACCTCTGCTTTATCACCTCTCTTGTAAAAAAGACTACATTCTGACCCAGCAGAAAAGGAGCCTTTTGGACATTTTTGATTTGGATCACACTTCATTGGGAGTGAATCTTGCCACTAAAATGTGAAAAATTGGACATTTGCAACATGAAAAAAAAAAACAAAACATGAAAACTACAAATTGTTAGGATCAGAGCCAAGGTGACAACTCTCTCTACTCACTTTTGGTTTCAATAAGAGCAGGCAAAACACACATGAATTTGCTGCCTGATTTGATTGAAAAATTACCCCAAATAACAAACATGCGTAAGGTTAGAAATACATGTACATGCCATAGAATATAAACCTGGGATTGGCCAAGACCTGTATCAAAAAGCAAAACAAATCTTGTTCCAAAATATAGTAAATACTTTCGAACTTTCCCCAGAAAAGCATGCTCTAGGACCCTTCTAGCCTTCTAGAACAATGTGCCTTCAGCACTTATGATCCCCTCTCTACCAAGTCCTTGAACCTTACATGTACCACCTACATCTACTTGCATTCATATCCAGACCACTGCTCAATAATGTGGCATTAGCTCGAATCCTAGGGTTGGTTACCCGTAGATAAGCCGCACCCTCACTTTGGAGGCTCGAATTTTGAAAAAAAAAAAAAAAAGAAAAAAAGAGACAAACTTTGAAGTTCCAATGAAGTCCTCTTAGTAAACAAGCAAGGACATGCAAGCAAGTACAGTCTCAAAACACTAACATGTACATGGTGGTTGTTACGAACTTACATATCAATTAAGTCTTTAGATTGCAAAATTTCACTTTTTATAACTATTTGAGGGGCACAAATATGACGGCCAGAAGCAAACAAAACACATGTCATAGTTTTCCTATAAAAAGCCTGTAGTGGTCTTCTGAAGGCTCATAAACATCTACATGAGTACTTATTCTCATTTATAATGAACGCACGTTCTCATTGCTTTAAACAGCGTGCTTTAAGAGAGTACAAAACACGGAACAAACGAAAGCTCACGCCATCATCCGCAGAAATGCCAGATAAATTTCCGAATTTTTCCTTGGGTATTATTGAAGCTGTCAGTTGAAGGCTTGCTCAGATATTCTGTCAAGAGCTTTGGATGGAAGACCTCAGCCGTCGCCCGGTCCAGCAGTTCTTTCAAGCTCAGAAAGTCCTCACGCTGGAGCTCTTCATTTACAAAATTCCCAACAGGTTTTCAGATTCCAGCCGCAAGCAATAAACAGTTTGTTTTCCAATTGTCATGTCCGAAACGTGCAGGTTTTCATGGGCAACAGTTCGGCCGGTTTTCACTGAACTTAATTACAGTGTATTTAGATCCTCTTTTTGGCTGTTTTTTACGGACTGAAACCAAACATTGAGGCACTTGTTTTTCCATAAATTCGAATTTTGTGTGATTTCTGTCAAGCCACTTTCCAGTTGATTGATGTTTTGACAAGCCTTTGTTTCATCAACCAATCAAATAATTTTAAACATTCTTACGTACAAGCGCTCTGATTGGTCCAAATTAGCGTGCTTTATCAGAGTATAAACCACTGTGCTGACGACACCTCAGTTCACCACAAGCAGTGCTCACTTTGAAAAGAAAGTAGAATTTTTGAAGAAAATTACTTGTTCTTTTAATACCATAAAACAAATAAAGAAGCCTTGACTGTGCTCTGTTCTGTTGTAAAGCACTTAGGAAGCGGCTAGAGCACTCAAGAAGAAGGGAGAAACACTCACCTATCGGCTCGTGTTTCCCTCTACACTTCTTTCGTGCTCTAGCCGCTTCCTGCTTGCTTTACAACAGAACAGAGCACAGTCAAGGCTTCTTTATTTGTTAAACAAGGACTGCGGATAGGTCACTTTTTTAAACCTACATGACAGCATTCTGCCTGGGCAACCATTTTAATAGATCGTTTTATGTAAAAGCTCAGAATTTCAAACTTGCTTTATGAAAAGACGAAAAACCCTATCAAACTGAAAATTTGTAAAAACATAAGTCTTCAGCTGTTCTAATTACATAACTAACTAAACTAAAATCTCAAAAAGATTGATAATTCCTTATTTCTTAATTTTGATGATGTCATATGGAAACCAAGAATTCACTATTACCCTACAGGATGGAGGACTGAGTTATGAAAGACTTCAACAGTGCTAACATTTGGGAATTCTGTAAATATTAGGTACACTGTAAATTGCATATAGGTACATGTACATGTATGTACAAAAGGCATGGCATTACTTACAAAAAGGTACAGAGAGAACTGTATGGCATAATTAATGCACTCATCAGTATTAGGACAAAAATAATCATCTTGCCCTTAGGGAACACATTCAATCTTTTCTAAAACACCAGTGATTACAATAATTGGCTGCAGCTCTATTTTGAACATAATAATTATTATTCAAACAATGTTCCTATTTTTCTCTCTTGGAAGTAAGGGATATGATACATGTATTTTCTACAATGGAGGCAAAAATTCTTTGCATATTTTGCACCATGAAGATAAAATCTATAGCATGTCCCCCTCCTTCCCCCAGACAATGTTGAATTTTGTGTGCCATTAAGTCCAAAATGCCCCCTATAACTGCTTCCTTTTAACAACATCGTAGGAGGGGTAAGGAGGAGTGGACACCCACCAGTTACGGCAAAATAGGGCTTTCTCGCTCCATTTACATGTACATGAACAATGTTGTCATTTTGGTATTTCCTTGACTGTCCCAAGAAATTTTGTCCCTCCATTGTGAGAGAGACAATAATGAGGTAACATTCACTCAAAACTTACTGGACAATAGGATCCTTGAGGGCATTCATTGCAAAGCCTTTGTCCTTTTTTGACTTGGTACCATCCTCTTTTACACAACTGACAAATATCATAACTTAAGCTTTCTTTGAAATAACCTAGAAAATATACGACAACCATGATTAAGGCACACAGCTAGCACTACAGGTAAGTTGGATCACACGAACTGCCTTCAATAGCTCGTCTCTAAACTGAGCATATTCCCATGCACAAATTACATTAGTTTGTTGGTGCAAAGTAGAATAAGATAGAAAATTATCGATTGTTGGGAACTACACGTACAGTAACATAACTGTACAATCACATGCACATTTTAATGTTAGAGCTTTGCGGAAAGTGTGTCAATTAAGGGTGTAACAAACCAAGTTTAGTTTGTCAGGCAGGCTCTTTTCAAAAAATACAACAAATTAAAATTTGCGACCTCTCACAAAAAAACGTTCCTTAGGAGAGTCGTTTGAACGACTGAATGTGCGGCAAGCTCACGGGTTGTACAACAGTGTTTTGCGAAGTTCTTAACGCGGTGGACTGCGAAAGCAAGACTTGATCGTCTACTGTTGATTGAGTTGTTTGATTGACAAGCAATGGTTGCAAGCAAAAACTCAAAACTCATTCGAAAGGCGAGCAATATTTTTGCTTTCTCTTGTAAATGACATGGTACCTGTTATTTTCGAACGACTGCTTAAGGAAAGCGAACGACTTCCAACTCCGTTCTCATGAGTCACTATTACATGTACTTAATAAGAATGACTCCTTAACTTGTGAGGACGACTTCCCTTTTCTGTTCTCACGGCGACTTCACGGCTTCACGCCTCACGTGAGTTGATAACAACTACTATAACTGAGTTTAACTCACATGATCATCAGCCTTGGTGGAAAAGAAAACAGGGCTGTCTTTATAGTAATATGTCGTTTGGAGAATGAGGACGACTACGAGTTTTCTGTTCTGAGTTCACCCACTTTGAAAAATGTCTGCCTCCAAACGTTATGCGCATGCTCAGTAGGGAAAACTCCATGTTCTCAAAGTCATCATCCTCGTCCTCAAATCTAAAGGTCCCTATTATGTCCCTATTATACCAGGAGTCAGGGATTTTCCTAGGACTCTAGGAACGTTGAGCAAAGTCAACGTTGACAAGGATGAGAACACAAACAAAAAAAATATTGCTTCTGCATGTTGTACATTTGTGTGATGATGATGATGATGATGATGATGATGATGACCTTTATTTAAGTGTCAACTATAGTTAGCGCAGGCAAGGGCTTGAAATTGCAACCAATACAGTCACATTTGCGACAGAATTTTTTCCCTTTGAGACTAGAATATCTGGAGAAGTCGCAAATTTTGTGACTTGTTTTCACCTTCGTTCTTTTGAAACAAAGGGTTACCAGTTGCCACTTTGCTGCTACTTTTGGTAAAATAAAGAAATGACAAAATTATTTTGTTTCTTGCTGTGAATTTTCTTTCAATCTGAAGATAGCGTAATTTAGCTGCGCTGTTAAGTGCACAACTCCACTCCTTTGATGTAATTCACCATTTTCAGCAGTTTCTTTACACACGAGTATTGTGGGATCATATTTTGTTTTGCTAAACCACTGACAACACAGTGCAGCATGACGATTTTGGAACTAAAATTTGTGAAATTGGGACTAAATTTCGTCCCTTGTCGCAAAATTGCGACTTGATTTTTTCGTTAATTTCAAGCCCTGACTGGGGCACTAATTGGGGACACTCCACAGAAAGCAAAATTAATCGTATTAATTAACACATATCAAATGATAGCTTGGTTTTTGAGGAGAGGGAAAAAAGGAGTACCCAGAGAAAAAACTCTTTGAGCAGAGTAGAGAACTAACAAACTCAACCCACATTCGACACCACATCTGGGCATCGACCTGGGGCCACAATAGTGAGAGGCTACGGTCATCTGTAGTGATCTCATCTCAGCACCATCCCTGCTTCATGTGTTTTACATTTTGGTACATTATTTTGCTGTTCTTTTCCTGGCAATGATGTGAAATGATCAAATTTGAGGTTATATGGCCACGGACGATATGAGCCCTTGATGCTTTCAATTAATAATATTTTTTCCCTCCAAACACCTATTATTTGGCACTAATTCTATTCCTGCATGGAAAGTTGACCCTACGTTATGCTGAACGACTTAGTTGTAAAATGATTAAAATAATCCAAAGTTATATTTTCTAGCTGACAAAGACATTGCCATTGATCATTGTCCTTGCTCAAGCTCCCCACTAACAGAATGACTCCACACTTCTTTCAGACGATGTTAACTTCCACAGCTGCTTTATAATACTCCTTCTTCATTTATTTTGGTTGTGCAACTAATGTATGTGTAGTACCTAATAATTTGGTTTTCCTGGCAACTTGAAATCTTAGTGAAAGCACTGAATAGGGAGAAGTAATAGTTTAGGAGACCAACACAGAGGCCATTGATTTTTTGATACAATTTGTCATAATTAGGGACACCAACATCACCTCTGCGATACATGTATGGTGTCAATCATGTAACACCAGAATTATTGCATCCCACAATAATTTAGAACAGTGCCATAATGACCAAAGTTGAAAGACGTGCCTCAACTGACTAGTCAAGAATAATATTACCTGACGGTACATGTACTATTCTATTTTATTACATGTATTAATTTCCCATCCTTATTGTTGGCTTTTAACATTAATTAAAAGTACAGTAGAAGCAGAACAGTGCATTTTACTGCATTCACATAAATAATCACATGTGACAAAATGAAGGTGACAGGTAAGTACACATGTAGAATGCTTATTGAAAGAATATTAATACCTGGATTACAAAGGGTGCAGTTCTGTGCACCCATTCTGTCTGCTTCTGTCCCAGGCGGACATGGAGCACATTTTGTACAACCAAGTTTACTAAAAATAACAAGAAGAACACCATTTATTTTCTTTAGTTCATAATTGCATTGATTGGTGGTGGTTGGGTGCCTAAATGTAAGATCTTCAGAATTTCCATTTTGTTTCAATCAATTCTGAATTTCAATTTGCCCAATGATTTCTTCTTACTTGCAATGTCCTCCAAATGGACACGACATACACCTTTCACTTCCTAAAGCCCTGCGACATGAAAAGCAATAATTAGTACATTGTAATTATTTTGAAAATAATATTAATGAATGCATACTGTAATTAAATAGGTTGCTAACTTTTTTTTTATGTCAAACATGTAGCTTTAAGTGTCATAAACTATAAAAAATGAAACAAGTGTTCAGAATTCACTTTACATTTTGAAAAGAGGCCTACAATAAAATGGTAAAGATGATTTTTGTGATCATCTTAATTCTTCTACAACTCTTAAAAATTCTTTACTATAAACACAACATCAGTCCCTACTGTAACTAGGAGGTGTCACGTCGCCAACAGACTGTACAGTACATGTAGATACACATAAATGTCAGAAGATGCCAGTCTCATACCAATTTCACAGTTTCTCTATTCCTCCATGTCATACTTTTGCTATTAAAATAATACATGTACATGGAATCACAAATAATCTTTTAGCTTTACAGGCTTGATACTTTTAGTGTGTAATTGGTCCATGCAAAAGATATGACTTCAAGAAAAATAATGTTCAAATTGCTGTTCACTTACTGTACACGCACAGCAAGAAAAAGCACCAACTCACCCAGAAGTGAATCCTTTTGGGCAAAGTTCACACTTAGTCTGTCCTGATTTATCTTGATGTTCTCCCTTTTGGCAAGGTTGACATACATCCTTTCCAGAGTCTTTTTGATAGTATCCTTTGGGACAAGGAATACACTTTGTTTGTCCTGTAATGTTTTGGTACTGTCCAGCACGACATTTTATACAATACTGAGTACCTTCACACCAACCCTTGGAGCAATCTTGACAATGAGATTTACCTAAAAGTGAAAGGAGAAGCAACATACAACTTACATGTATAACTTGTACCAGAAACTCATGAGGGTTGAAACGTGTAACGACCCCTTCTGCGCTGGGAAACAAGCTTCTGAATATTCAATTTGCTAAGTACCATATTTGGAACAACAAGAGCGAGGGGTTTCCAAATTATGGTACTTAGCACTGAAATATTCAACCAATCAGTTCGCACTGAATATTCGGAAGCTGTGAACGCGCGTTACATGTTTCAACTCTTACGGGTTTCTGCTTGTACTACATGTATATAGCTAAACCTGTCTTTGCCATCATCTTTCCGAAACAGTTCTACGAGGATGATGACATAATGTTACAAACGTTCGGTTTTTACTTTTAAAACTTTTTAGCCTTGTAATGATGATGATTATTATTAGTATTATTTTATTTACATGTATTATTTATTATTATTATTATTATTATTATTATTATTATTATTATTATTATTATTACTTAAACAGAACACAGAAATGTCACTTGCAGGCATACTACATGTAGATAATAAAATTATATCTTCGAAAACAGATTTTCCCCATTTTAAGGGTTTCTGTTCAGAAGCACTACAGATTTCAAACAGCATTGCTGAACCGACAGGTACAAAACACAGGTCAAAAGTCACAGGTCATTGTTTTATACCAATACAGCAAGTATCCTAAACATTCATAAAAGCTAACCTTAGGCCTAAAAAAAGTTCTTAGGCCTTATGTTAGCATTGGTAAATGGTTAAGGGTTATTTCTGTATTGTTAAAACAATGATTTGTGACTTGTGACCAGTGTTTTGTTCCTGCCTCTGTAGCTGAAAAGTGTGAATTGAAGTTGCAACCTGCCAGAATCACAGTGTTTCCTTTTATAGCACTGTCCTTGCAATACTAAAAATTAGATAAAAATGAGAAACAATGTTCTTGCATTAAATTCTAAATACTTGATTCTGCAGAAACTTACTATTGTTCCCTAATGTTCCCTTTGGACAGGGTTGGCAAGTAATGTTTGTCTTACTATTGGCAGCATTGATTCCGAGAAGACCAAAATTCCACAAAAGGTCAGCTGCAATTTCAGGAAATATAATATACATTATACATTGAAGGTGTACTCTCAGTCCTTGCTAAGTGGATCCAATCCTCTCCAACACAGGAAATGGGTCCATGCTTCTTCCCTTCTTTTGGCATCATCTACATGTACTAGTAGGATCAACAGCTTAAACTACAGTCTCTTCATATAAAAGTGGTTGAAGATTCTCAATTCAGTAATTTGTTATTGTTCTGAGTTAAAGTGATTCCCTTGTTTTGCACAGGACATCTCCTACTGTGCATAACATTGCGACATAGAAGATGGCAGTGATTCTTGAAGGCCATCTGAAGAGAGACAAAGGCTGCTTTTGCTGCTCGACAGATTTTAATGGCAATCATGATAATGCCTGTTGGTTTAGAAGTTGTTGGCCCAGTCGTCTTGCAGAAAATGATCATTGGAAGCCGAAATTGCCCCTTTGCCATTCATTGGACGTTGTGTGCAAAGAAACGAGCACGGTGATGCCAATTTTTGACGGGGGGGGGGGGCAGACTGATGAGAAATGATCTACTATCTAAAAAAAATGGAGGACCCCTACTTGCTGCATTAACCATTTTCAGGGACCCCGGCCCCTTCTAGTATCACTAAAATTTGAGACACCCTTCCCCCTCAACCTACCTCATGGCCACAAACCAATTTACACCCTGCAGAAGTCAGAACAACGAGTGAAAGAAATTAAGGCAAAAACAGAAAAAAATGCCTCCAAAGTGCATAACGATCTGTGCTAAGAAATGCAGAAACAAGGCAAGGCAAACAAAGCCTTAAGCAAGCCAGCTATCTCACTGATACATGGCACAATCTAACAGACGTTCAACAACAAAAAGATCCCAAGCACAGGTCAAAGCTTTAAAAGCAAAATAACTTGCTTCTACCACACACAAGCCTATTGGTTGAAACCAGAATTAAATTGATACAAAAGCGTGAGGCCAAAAGGTCACATTTACATTACTGCAGAGAAAATCAAGACCAAGAAATTAAAAATATGTCATCAAGACTATTTCTATTCTCATAGAACAAAAACCATTCCTAAATGAATCTGACTGGAAGTGCCAAGAAGAGGTGTCCATTCAAATATGTACTTGAGAGAGAGCAAAATTATGACAAAGGAAATGAAAACCATACCACGTACAAGGAAGTCGTGTAGGCCTGTCGACCCTATTTTAAACACTTCAAAAATATTATATTTTGTTTACATTGCATTTGGCTGATGACAATCTTTGTTTTCATTATTTAACGTACCCCCCTTGAGAGTGTTTATATTTTTCAAACACCCTTTTTACCTCTAATATTTTTGGGGCATTCCCCTCCCAAACAAGTTTTTGTGAATGCTCCCCAAGGAGAAAATAAGTTGGATAGTAGAAGTCGTAGTATAGTAGATAAATTATAAATGGCATAAAAATTAAATTTGGAGCCGGACACTGAATGTGAGGTGGTGATGCAGCTTTCTTTGGAAGATCAAACAATTTGAAATCACTTTACTGAAAGACCATAGATGGTTTTCAATCATGTGATGAGACAGCTATGTTGGTGCACAAAACAATAGCAAATTATGGGTCACGTTTTGCATTATAATGGAGTCAAATTCCCAAAAGACTTTTTTCTCTACTGTCATCTATTGCCCAGACAAACAAGTAGACTCAAGTTTTCAGTAATGTTCAGTAGCTTTTGCTATATAACAACATTTATTCAAGCTGACCAAGTTTCGAATACTTCATTTGATAAATGATAAACACTTAGAATAAAGGGCATTTAGTGCAAAAACAAGCACAGTGATCCCAATTTTTATCACATTTTTTAAAAATTTCCTGTGGATGAATATCAATTGTGCCAAGTTTGACAAAAATCTGGACAGTATGTCATTTTCAAAGGAATTACCTTAAAACACTTTGCCAGTAACCCTTAGAAGCAGTCTTAGCAAACTACCGGTAAGTACTATGGTACAGTAGCTGCAGCATGTGCAGTAGTCTGAGGCTGTCCGCACCCATTTTCTAAAATGCCTGTCGAAATGACAGTGATTCCTGCCCATACCTTTTTCAAGTGTTTCAACCAGTTTGGATGCCAGTTGAAGAAGTTGATTAAACAAACCATTAATGGAAAGTAGTTAAATGCCCCTGTATATCTCAAAAATTACACAATTCATCAGAATTAAACACATCATTTTCGCAAATCTTTGAGAGTCATTAATCACCAAATACTGTGGAAATAGTTGAGGGAAGTTTTTTGTTTCAAGTTGTGTTGATCTTGTGACACCCCTTCAAGTTTCTTGGTAACTCATAAAAAAATAACGTTAAAATAATAAATGACCTCAACAATTCATAAAATTGCAAGAACACCATGTACTGTATTTTGTTTTGCCCTATCGCACACAAACGTTTTCCGCATTTTTATTAGGCCATTTAACTTGGTCCAGGTGACAAAGTCCTGTATCCTGCTGTGACTGGACTGAAAATGTCAAATAAACGGCGGCATATTTCGTTTATAAAATGCAATAATCACGGAGAGAACGCGATCTAAGGGGGAAATTTTGCCAATAAAATTCAGCTAAGTGCTGTTCCGTCGCCTTGAAACCCCGCAATCTACTGTGCTCAAACATCACGTGAGAATGATCAAGCTCGATGACCTTTACAATTTGTTTGTTTCTTTACAAACCTGTAAAAGACAGCAGTAACACTGAAAACTTCATCAGAGTATGAAAACTGCACCATGGTCAAATATAACTTCGATCATCTCAATAAAACCTTGCAGTTTTGCCGTACTTGTAAATCTACGTCGGGAGCTGAGAAACAACTGAGAATCACGCAGGAAATGAAAGATCAAACACAGTTCCTCTGACAACGCTCATTTGCTTTGATGAAAAACCGCTGAATGTAAAATCGATGTCACTTCTGTCACTGGTGTTAAAAATCAAGATGGCGTCTTAACTTCACAATCGGACGAAACTGTACTTCTGCTGCGGAAATCAGTGAGGAAGGTTATCATCAATGCTTTCAAAGTTTTAAAGAGACATCAATACTTCTGTACGTTCATGAGACTCATATAATTTTATGAACAGTGCAGGGGATTTTAACCTTAGAGGGAAAGTTAAGGAGAGATAATGCAGTGGGTAAGGTCTTTGTTCGGTGCATTCATACGGACAAGACATCTTGTGGGAACTGAACCTGTATGGAATAAGTATTACGAAACCATCCGAGAAGGAAAGAAGCCCAAAAGAGAAATGATCAGCAATGTAGAACACATGCAATACACTCCCGATATGATGCCAATAGAATGGGAGTCATGGATACGAGGAAAGAGAAATGATCCACCCACACACGACGAATTACTGGCACAGCAAAAAGAATAGCAACTATCAAGGAAAGGGCAAGCAACTGGAAGAGAAGGACCGGGAAGAGCACTCACTCCAGCATGTGCCACCTCAGCTTGTTGGCCAAGTAGGACATGCATCAACGACATTGTATGAGAGTTTAGATAATAGAGCAGAACCCACTAGTACTGGAACCATGTTTTCAGCCAGGGGAGTGGACGCCAGGAAAAATGATTCTTTTAAGAAGGTTTCGGGTGGACAAGAGAATGAGGGAAAGTTTGAGCCAGACTCGTGGGTGCCACCTGGTGATCAGCCGTCTAACAAATAGACTGTGCGCAGCAACCCCTTTGTTGAAGTACTGCATTACTCAGTTGGGAGGAGGACCAGTCTGTGCCAGCAAGTTAAGCTTTTTCATCATTTACCAATCATAGAGCCTGTTCTGAGGCTCCAAGAATTGGCAATATAGGAGTACACAATTTCAGGTGTGAAAGGCACTGTTGCATTATGCAATGTTACACTATACATGCAATGCCATTTCATCGTAAATTTGTGAGACTTTGCCTGTTTTATCATACCTTGCAATGAGTCAAATTTCTCAGAGACACAAGTTGCACAAAAATTACAAGTCTCTGTTACTTCTCTCGACTTCTCTTGCATCAGTTGTGCGGGTTGTCAGGTGTGCTGTTGTACTAACCAAAATGGTGAAGTGGTAGTTTGTATGAAACAAAATGACTGAAAATGGGCAAAAAATACTGTAATTATCTCTAATGCAAAAGTGCATTTCCATGGTATTACTAATTCATGTTTAGAGCAACTTGTCTGTCAATTGCATTACAGCACAAAATGTAGGGAACATTTACAGCAGAGTGGAGAGGAAAAGCAATGCGAGTGGGTTATAATGAAATTCATAAGAAGCAACCCAGTATCAGGACATACGTTATTAGCGGGGGGGGGGGGAGGGAGGGGGGGGGGAGAGAGAGGAAAGAAAGAGCATATATTTAGTAGGATTGATAAGAGTGAAAACCCATGAGTTAGTCAAAAGTCTGCAACTTGTTCTCATAAATTCATAATAAATATTTTCATTTAATGTATTGTGGTTGACAATGCGGTATCATAGAAATAGCGTTTCAACTCCTAGGCCAAAACCAAACCCAAAAGTTTATAAAAAGTGCAGCTGGATTGAACAAAATAGTAATGACATTACAGTCATGGCATTCAATAGAAACGGATGAATTGAACCAAGTGCATTGCAGTGACTTCTCGGATAAGGACTTTAAACCATAGGCCCTGTCTCTAAACCTTTCCTGTTAATCAACACTGTGCGCGGGACATTAAATAACCACACACTGTTCGTGAAGAGTAAGGGGAAACCCCCAGTGTTGTGGTCTTTCCTCCTTTCACATAAATGTGTGGGTTGGGTGGGTGAGTGTGATCAAATATGGACTGATAGTGGCTGCCAGAGGCGCCCTTAAAAGGTAACGTCCGATCTCACCCAATCTCACCGAAGAAAATTGAATTGTAAGCTGCCATGGGACTTGTTTGTGACATGTGCAACCCTGCAACCCTCCCTGAGATGACCAGCACCTTTAGGATAGGATAGGATAGGATAGAATAACGTTATTTAGACACGGTAAACTCATCAGAATTATTACAAATTATACAAAGACTAGAACTACATTATTCTTAAATTACTCTAAATAATCAATAAATATAACTATAATATTAAATGACAAAATAAGACCTGCTTTACATGAGTGCTGTGAGTAAAAATTGTAGATTTAACTTATGAAAAGAAACGTTCGCAGCTAGCCCGGAACGCTCTAATGGAATCAGCCTGCCGCAATTCGATTGGTAAACTATTCCAAAGAACTGCTCCACAATGGCTGAAGCTATTTTTCATATAGTTTGTGTGTGGCCGTGCGATAGATCGTTTGGCCTCCGTGTCCCTTAAGGGGTAATTGGAGACGCTACTACGGTCAACAAATTTAGAACTAAGGTAATCGGGAGTAAGACCATTAAGCGACTTAAAAACCATCACAGCCTTATGGATTGTTCGTTGAGAATCAAGTTTTAAGGTTATCAGCGTTGACATCATAGTTCGAGTAAGGTAGTAAACGCGCAGCGCGATTTTGATGTTTTTGAAGTTTACTGGCTAGGGTTTTGCCGCAACATCCCCAAACAGAATTGCAGCAATCAAAGTGAGGCTGCACTGTATTAACGACATGAAGATTGATCGGAGAATCTCATGTGGAACGAAAGACCTCACTCTCCTCAACGCTCCAATACCAGACGCGATTTTTACATAATTCTCAACATGAGCATTCCAGGATAAAGACTGATCAATATGAACACCTAGAGATTTCGTAGAAGTAACTTGACTTATAGGTGCACCGTCAATCATAAGTGATGGAGGGTTGTGAAACGTTCTTAACCTTTGCCTCGATCCGATCAATATAAACTCAGTTTTAGATGTGTTAAGAGTAAGCTTGTTAGCAGTTAGCCATTTTTCAACTCTGTCAAGATCCTCATTTAAACAGTGTTAAGGACGGTGCCTACTAATTCAGAGGTATTTTTGCGCGTTTACTGAATGTGCGGGAAAAGCAGATCTTAACAAGTGTTATTGAAATCCAAAAGAAAATTTGGGGTAACCACGCATTTTTCGAAGATAATTAATCAACAATATTCGTAAAAAGCTTTAAAATACAAAGCAATGTGTAGCCTTTTTTCCAAATTGAAGCTTAATTATCTCTGAAAAATGCATGGTTACACCCAATTTTCTTTTTGGATACCAAGAGCACTTGCTAAGTTCTGCTTTTTCCGCATAGTTTTGAACCGCGCAAAAATATCCCTGAATAAATAAGCACCGCTGATAGGAAATCCGAGTATCTCGAGATGCGCAGAACGTATGCGCAATAACAATAGTAGGCACCGTCCTTAATACAACTGGTATTCTGCAAACGTGGTGCACCCCCTCCTAAGAAAAATCCTGGATCCGCCCTTAGGCCTTTTTCTCGAAAGTCCCGAAAACTTCTCGGGCGCTCCCGAAAAGCCATTTGTGAACTTGCCAACCGCTTGTTCAGGAAACCCGATTTTTAACATGTTTTCAAGGTAAGAAAAAGCAAACTGACTGTGAAGTTTGACGACTTAAATCCTCTGCGTTCTTGAAATACAGAGGGAATTGTGACACCCGAAAATGGCCTGAAAAGTTTCGGGACTTTCGAGAAAAGGGCCCTGGGCCAGATTGCGGCAACTGGGTCGTCGCAGTTAAAGACAGTTTTACATTGAGATGCCGAAGGTAAAAGTATGTCGGCTTTCGCTTATGTGCCCTTCGATATCATATTTTCTGTTGTATAGGAAAACAAACACATGAACTTAAGTTATTGCAAAATATAGGCGTGATGAATTCAGAAGCCACGGAAACGGACCATAAACAGGACTTTTTTACTATCTGAACAACTTTTAGTCCCACTTTTGTCACGGTCGGTCTCACCCACCTCCTCAACGCAAGAAAATCTTCAAGGTTTCTGGCCTGGCTAGGCTAGGATTACTTTTTGAACAGTATCAGATATTTTAACGGATCTTTTGATTAATGAATGGTTATAATTTCTACATTCACTGTAAATATTTTAAGGCGCGAAAATCTGTATGTAAGACAGTTAACCTGCAAGCACTACACGGCTTGTGTTTGCTTAGATCAGCGTTGAAAAAGAAACAAGCAAGTTTGTTAGATATGATTATAAAAACAAACCTGTCGTTTAATAGTCCACCCGCCGCAAGCTTACTGACACGCTAAAATAATTTGGTGAGGAGTATATGTCAGTGTAGCGTCTGCTTTCTTTGTGTTTGGCTTGTCAGATAAAGGTAAGCTTACAGTGACATTACCCACACTTCAGTTTTCTTGTCCAAAAGAAGTCATAAAAAATTTGAAGCTGAAACGATTGTTATGATATTATAGTATATTATTTATACTTTGCGATCTTTCTTCTGTCAGTTTTGCATTATTCTTTGAAATTAAGAAATTTTCGCTTGGTTTTCTTGAACAAAAACGAATCAACATTAAATAAAGTGAGATTATAATAAACATTCCACCTTCCAGTTTCCAAACCTGTTCAAAGACTGAAAAAGTGAAGACCGGCGAAAACAATTATTGTTTTCAATCAAAAATTTAACCTTAAAGCTAAGTGTTTTGTGAGTGTTCTTATTTGCCGTAACTGAATCGTAAAAGTTTGGAAACTTTATCTCTAAAATATCCAAAGCGCTTGCAGCTACCTAGAATAAATACTCTGGTAGCAGAGTCGCTACACCCTTTCCTAGATGCTTCCAATTGAAGGGAAATAAGTGGACATTCAAGAAACCGAACTGAAAGATGGCAACATGTTCTCTGTCGAAATGTAATGGCCCCGGGAGTTCATTTCGTACCACAAAAACTGAACTGGACAAATCCAGTCGAATGTCATTGGCGAGCAGCAATTAAGAACCTCAGTTACTAAGAAAGACACGCCTATGGGTATAGTTTCCTGAACCATAGTAGAACAAATAATGAATAACAAAAGATAAAAGCCAAAAACCCACACAAACGGCGGGCGATATGCTAAGTGCGCAAAATTCAGCCGACCTTGGAAACTTGCAATTGTATTTCAGGGTTCCGGGTGTCTTGAAAATTCAGACCAAATTTAACTCAACCCAATCTGCTGGCGCTTGGATCCTATAGTCGCCAAATAAGTGGAGGACTGTGTTCCGTGTTTTATTCCTGTATTTAGGCTCCGTGCAAACGAATGCAGCCTGTTGGCCAACAAGTCCCAACATTTCTTTTGTTCTGTGATCGCCGTACGTAGCGCGACAATGTTGGATGGCATCTCTTCCAACATTGTTGGGGTCACGCACGCGCATTACATATGTTGCAAACAAGATGTCAGCCGAATTTTGTAAGTTTACAAAGTCTTATGGGTCGTATGCTTCCCATAATACCTCACGTCCTTACATTGTTGCGAGTTGATGCATCCGTTCACACACCATACACTGCCAGTATACCATCCAACATCTGCCGAACCGCAACAGCCAGTTTGCTATATCCCCATGCACCAATGGGTAGCTCTATCTTTCCCTACATAAACTGCTAACAACCCATGATTCCCAATGGCTAACACTCGAAACGTCAGCTTTCCATTTTCTCTACAGCCTTCGTCAACTGATTTACTATTTCAACTTAGTACTGACAGAGTTGATCCATTTCTGTGTTTCATGTCGGTGAACCATCGCCACGCAATTTTTAGAAATGAAACCCCTGTATTCATTTTTAAACTCATGTATAAGCTGCTTAGTATTTGTAATAGGACTACATGCTGTCCAATTTGGAAATAATTGGATGAGAAAAATTCTGAGAACAGCAAAATTGGTCGATGCCGTAGGAGCCAGTCAGTAGGAGCTTGCCTCTCTCATACACGCTCTTATAAATCAAACTTTGCCCTATCTTTCTATTTTAGAACGCCACGAGTTCCTCGGCTCTGCACACACTGTTTTGAAAGGCCAATCAGAGTAAAGTCATTGTCTAACGAAGACAAATGAAGCAGTAAAACTGAATTTAAATTGCGCAAATTAATGTAAATTTATGTAAATGCAAGTCTCCTTCTCAAGGGTTCGTTCTAAAAATAGAAAGATACGGGCAAAGGTTGACTCAAAGATCTACTGCATATAGAGGCTCCTACTAATGGGCTCCTGGCCGAGTCCAATTTGGCAGTCCCAGGAATTTTTTTCAAATCACTGCCAAGTTGAACAGGCATGTAGTGACCGTCCTGTTACCCATTAATTATGTAGCATCCAAAAACAGATGAACATGCCAAATATTTTACACTCAAATCAATCATATATAAAATGAATGCAGCACCATGTGTGAACCTTCAAATTGGAGAAGACAGCAGTTTGATAGCAGTGACAATAGCTGCAACCTGATTGGCCAATACTCGGATCTTTTATTTATCTTGACATTTGATTGGTTGATGGGAAGTATCCAGATTTTTCTCAAATTGGCCGGTTTTGTTTAAAGCTGAGGTAAACGTTCCAGCAAAAACTATCCATTTTGTTTTAAATTTGGACAGTTGGCAAAAATTAATAAAAAAGTGATCTGTTGGCAATATTGGATTTTAATGCAGCTATATAATAATAAGAAATTGAATTTTGACAAACGCAAGCAAAATTGTATCCTCATTACTTTGTCACCATTTCATTGCAAATGCTAATTAACAATTATTGCATAAAAGTGCTTTGGATATGAGATGGTAAATAGTAAACGAGGCTATAAACAGTCTCGTATCCAACAAGCGCGAATGGAATAATTGTTTTATTAAATTCCTTAAACTCCAAAAGTTTGAAAGTACGAAACACGAGCGAAAAAAGGCAGAAAATCCTTGCGAAATCGAAAAAACTTGATGAAGATGCGATGTTGTGTAATACCTAGTGGTCAGACAGAAGCGGGCTCATCACAAAAAACATTTCTTACCTTTTTGCTTACTTCGAAGCTTCGAGATTGATCCAAATTTCCACAAAAACGACTTTTTTGCTTTATACCAGGAGAAATTTCGCTTTCTGGCGTAAAAATGTTCACTTTAGCGACGCCAAGCGCAATTATTTACCATATAAGGTCAAAATAAGGTATACGAGCTGATAACCGCGATTGAGTGAACTAAGCGGCGCACGAGAATTGCCGCCTAGTATCCGAGGTTGAGAATTTTAGCAACAGAACGGGAACGTCAGTGGCGACGTCGCGCCCAACAAAACTACCAATGAGAATTTAGAATAGAGAAGAAAAGAGTGGAGTTTACTCTATTCTGAATGCTCATTGGTGTTTTTTCTGCGCGCGCCGTCGCCACTGACGTTCCCGTTCTGTTGCTAAATCAGCCTATTAATAATACGTAGTCGATTATTTTGTAAATCATCTACTGTTCTTTACTGAAGCCTCTTGACATGCTTTTTTTACTTTATTCTTCAGTGCCTATGTATTTTTGAGAATCTGGAAATAAATCATAAAAATGTCAGGATTAGGTGCAAGTGTAGCTGTGATTTGCATTGTTGTTTCCAAAGTGGACAAATTACAGCAACGTTTTGGCAGACAGCAGCCTTGCCATCGGATCCAGATGATCCTTATTATAAGAGTAAGTTAACCGCTAGTATTATCAACCGAGAGTCAATGAGGTTTCAAACTGTCTTACCGAAGCAAGAGAAAATTATTCACTGCTATCTTCTTTTTTCTGTTGACTACGGGCAATACTGCATGGCTGCCAGGTGTGAGATTTTCCCTTAATTAAATACCGAAGGTTGATTCAAGCAGAATTGATCCCCGGGGGGAGGGGGATAGCATATAAAACGGACGGGGTGCTCGTCGACCTTTTAGGGGTTAAAAAGGCAGGTTTTGTTTAGCCACCTTTCAGGGTATTGAGCCAAAAAATTATGACAGGAGACATTTGACAATTAACTAATTAAAACCCATAATTGGTACCTCTTAGGGGTGAAGAAAATTTCAAAATTTCTGACGACCCCCCCCCCCCCCCAAAAAATAAAAAATTCCTTCCCCGGGAAGTGCCCTCTTGGGTAATATTGAAACGCGGTATCACGACTTCAGTAAACGACGTTAAAATCGCACTTGGAAATGTTTACAAGAAACGTTTTCGTACTGTTTACGTCATGCCAAACTCCTCACAGACGAAAGGGAGACACAACATCTTCCACAAAATTGTCCCACCGAGGCAAGCTTGCCCATGCAGGTGAAATCATGGCGAAACGTCCCTTCGTTCTTTCGTTATCAGTTTGCCGGAGCGTACCAGCGGCTGCCAAATTTTCTTTAAAAAAAACGCTCCACTTTTGGCAGCGTTTTCAAATCGACCCGGTCTCGGTCTCGATGATTTTATCGGTAAAGAATTGCACATTACTATTCGTGTTTTAAACTCGTGATTAATTAACTAAAGAATTCCCCTAAACATCCTATGATAACGTGACTTATAGCTCCTTAAGTTCACTTAGAATAAGCAACAACGCCAACCTTATTTTTTTTAAACACTTGCAGCATTTCAACCTGTTCCGCCTCCCCAAGTAACTGCAGACAAGATCATTAACAACGTTCTGCACATTTACCCCGTTACTCCAGAATGGTACAAGAACCTGCTTCCCATGCTTGAAGATATTGTATTTGTCGTCGACGATTCTGGATCTATCCCTCCTTGCGAATTCCACAAAGGGAAGATTGCATTGAGGAACTTGATCTGGTTAGCAAGGACTAACTGCATATGACATACACTATGCGGCGGTAGCGTATGCTTGGGCAGCCGTTGTCAGCTTCAAGTTCTTGCTTCCTGTAGTTGCGCAAAAGAGCATCATGAGTATTCCGTACTCGGGCTCTGCAACCAACATAAACGCTGGACTGACACAGGCTAAAAAATTATTTGACAGCTCTTCATCGGGTACGTCCAGGTTATGGAGTCAGTAATGTTGGTTTTAAATTTAGCATCTTCAAAAGTCATCAATGCATTCTAAATTCCTAGTCACATGTATTATTCGTTGAAGTTTTAGAATGAAGAAGTAATTGTTGCAACAGTGGCGAATAGAATATAATTATGCAACGAGTTTTAGGACTGAAGGATAGCTTCCTGAAATCCAATCTAAAGGTTGATTGTACCTGTAACCATGCCAAGGAAAGAACAAACGAGACTTGTTGTGCAGGCACCCAAGCGAGGGAGATCTTCTCTAACGATTCTTTCTCCCGTTCGTGTTGTTCGCCGTGGGCATTTACGGAAAATACTAAGCATTACTTAGTTAACCCCTTCCACCTTCTTCTAGAAGTTTAATGGTGGATCCCCGTTAAAAGTATTGCCTGCCATCGGAGGAAAGGTTTGGTAACGGAAGCGTTTCCAGTGATCAATCAAACTGACCTACTCATGGTTTTTCAAACGATCAAAGTCCAATTCGAGAGAGGATGTCCTCTCTTG
>NC_090885.1:55136233-55138733 GCF_036669925.1 Montipora capricornis
ATCCGACCCAACCTCCAAACACATCTCTTTAGTTGAAAAGTGGTGTTCTAAATGGCTACAGAAAGGACAAATTTCAATTGAAGTAGCAGAATGGGTGATGAATAAAGAGGCAACACCGGGTGTAGCATTTGGAAATATTAAGACCCATAAAGCCGGCAATCCTCTACGCCTCATAACCTCTTGTTGTGGCACGGCGATAGAACACTTGTCGCAATTCACAGAATTTTATTTACAACCTTTAGCGCGGAGATTGCCATCGTTCATTAAAGACACCACTGATCTGCTAAATAGAATTAAAGAGCTCAACAAAAATGGTCCTTTCCCTGAAGGCACCTTGTGGTCTCTTGGGACGTTGTCTCAATGTTCCCCAACATAGATAATAATTTAGGTCTTACAGCAGTTGAAAAGGCCCTTGATGCCAGAGACAAATCAATACCATCAACCAAATGCATCCTCGAAGCAGTTGAAATCTGCCTGAAATGTAATCACTCGGTTGCAAATTCATGGCACAGCAATGGGCCCAAAGAACGCATGCAGCTATGCTGATCTAGCCATGGGCGAATTAGATCAGAAAGCAAATTTTTGCGGCCCCCTAAAACCCGCTTTATGGTGGAGATATCGGGATGCCATTTTTGATCTCTGGCAGCAGGGTCCCTCGGCTCTAGAAAACTTCACAGGATTCATCAACTCTCTTTACCCTACCATCAAATTTGAATTAGTTTCTTCTGATAGATACCTTAATATGCTAGACGTCACATTGTATCTAATTGACGGCTTCATTAGAACAGACATTTACTCTAAACCTACAGACAGTCATCTGTACTTGCCACCCACTAGTGCTCACCCCAAACATGTATTCAAAGCGATTCCATACGGAGTGGCCTTGAGATTACGTAGGAATTGCTCAAATCAGAATTTTTTAGAGACGCGATTGCTGGAATATGAAAGGTATCTTGTTAATCAAGGCTACCCGAAAACACTCGTTAAGAGGCAATTCCTTAAAGCCCCGGCCATTCCTAGAGATCATCTGCTTTTTGCACCGAACCAGGGAGAACAGAAAACTGTTTCCGTTAGTGATGACCTTCAATCCTCACCTACCTAACATAGGGTACGTCATTAGGAAGCATTTGCACCTGTTACAATCTAATCCCAAATTAAGAGAATTTTTTCCATCTAATTCAATTATTCCCTCGTTTCGTAGAACAAAAAACTTGAAAGAAATTTTGGCGCCATCGAAATACAGAACGAGAGTAGAACAAGAAACCATTGAAACAGGTGGTTGCATTAAATGCAAACGTAGCAGATGTGATCTTTGCAAAAACGTTTTGATAGAATCCAATTTTTTTCAGAGTTTCCAAACCAATAGAAAATACTTTATTAAACCAAGACTGTCGTGTGATTCTAAAAATGTAATTTATCTTGCATCCTGCAACAATGTCGCTTGCAATATGTTGTTCAACGGCAACACAATTCAAAGTTAGATTCCCTAATCATAAATCATCAATGGTAACGAACAAGAAAACCTGTGAGGTCGCGGTACATTATAACAATAGTCCGCACGCCCTTAACGACTTTTCTTTCCAGTGTATCGATCAGGTGTCTGCTACCAACTGCACTGAGATTTTGGATAAACTTTTGATTACGAAGGAAGCGTACTGGAGTGCGCAACTTTTCTCATTAGCACCTTTTGGCCTTAACAAAAGGCAAGAATTCCACTCCAGGAACAGAATCACCTACAACCAACCGACCACTTGAGTCGTAATAATCTGCAAGCTTAACGAACCATATAACTTTACAACTCAATGTAGCACATTTGTTTTGTTCTGTTTGTAATGATTTTTTACTTGTATTGTTGTTAAGTTTTGTAAAATACCGAAAATTCCTCAGTTGTAAACCGTATATAAGCTCTTAAACTTAATTGTTATCCACATGCTGTAAACTGTTGAGGGTCTAGGACCGAAACGTTTTTTAGTATATTTTACTGTTGAGCTTCGAAAAGTTGTCTGTCCTCTGACTCTTTTAACTTTATATAAATTCATATGTCGAGGCTTGGACTGGGAATCTCTAAAGGATCCTTTTGGAACGCCACTATCTCCGTTGGCTCAGACAGCCCAAAGAACTCTGTATATATATATATATATATATATATATATATATATATATATATATATATATATGATGAGAAGAAGAAAGGTGTAGCCATGCCTCGATAGATAATGTAATTAGGAAATAACTTCTTGAGGCATATGTGTTTCCAATCGGTTTTATACTTCAAACGTTTCGCCGTTTAGAGCTTCGTCAGTGAATGAAGATTATGAGTCTTCTATATATGTATATATATATATATATATATATAACTGCAAACAGTACTGTTTCGGCCTTATATATATACAATTATATATAGGGAGAATGAAAAAATGAGTCGCTGGCGAACTTCTCACAGGTCTAGTATATTTTAATCTCGTGTAAAGGTTTCGCCCTTCGGGCTTCTTCAGTACAC
>NC_090885.1:55143733-55161233 GCF_036669925.1 Montipora capricornis
CTGAATCGTGATTCTTTTCATGGACATGAAAAGTCAAACGTATAGACGGTAAAATTTTCCGGGGCGCAATACTTCCAATTTAAATTACTGTGGTAATTGAGGGAATCGTGTGGCGTATATATGGTAAGGCAAAAGCCACAATTTGGTAAGGAAATGGATTTAAAAGCTTTTTAAAAGGTGCTTACCACGGACAAGGGAACTTTTGTAACCTCCTTGCCATGAAAAAGGGTCACAGTCCCTTTGATTTTAAAGTGATTCGTTGAGCGTCAGTCTGCAAGGGGATCAGTGTTTAAGGTATCTACTGAAAAGTTGTTGTGCCTTACCATCTAAAACTGGGCGAATTATAGCAAAAGGAGAAAAAAGTTACAAAAGTGCCCCACGATGCCTATGGAGAGAGAGAGAGGGAGAGAGAGAAAGAGGGAGAGAGAGAGAGAGGGAGAAGGAGAGAAACCCTGACAATGCACACCCAAAATAATCATACTTTTAACTGAATTAGTGATTTGAAAAAAAATTTGCCCTGAGCGTGATTTGAACCCACTTCCACCCATTACTAGTCGGGTGTGATAACCACAACACCACCAGAACAACCATGCTGGCAACACAGCCATCGAAGGTCAGGGCGTGGGCCTCCCGGGAGATTTTCTTTCAAGGTGACAAGGTAGGGGAGCCTATAACTCCACTTGAAACCCAACTAAGGATCAAGTTAATGATGCACGACCGTAGTCAACTTAGCCTAACTTAGAAAATTTCCCGGGAGACCCACGCCCTGACCACGTAAGCGTAAGCCCTCTTCGAAGGCTGTATTGCCAGCATGGTTGTCCTGGTGGTGTAGTGGTTGTCACACCCAACTAGTAACGGGGGGACGTGGGTTCAAATCTCCCTCAGGGCAAATTTTCTTTCAAAACATTTATTCAGTTAAAAGTATGATTATTTGGGGTGTGCATTGTCAGGGTTTCTCTCCTACACTCTCTTTAAAATGAAATTAGCCTGTATCCTCCGAGGATCCGCTTGTTCCTAAGGCTTTTCCCTCCCGAGGAAGTGCCTGAAAATAACTCCGCCATCATGGAAAACACCCAGAAGGCGTTCAAAGGAACTTCCCACATTTGTGAGAGGTGGCTGAACGAAAGGTGAGTGGTACATATATTGCACTCTTATTGTGTGCAGCAAGGTCTAAAATCGGAAATCGACAGTCGAGTTAAACCAACAATAATGGAACGAAATCAGTTCTTACTTGTGCAGCAGCTGGTGATTCTGGCAGCGAAAATACACGGCACAAGAAACAAATAAAGGTGACAAACAAAGAACAGGCACAAGTAGATCAGGTTTAAAACCGGCGTGTCATATTTGGTTCTCGAATGAAACTCCATGGATAAGTAAATAACTGACAAGATAACATCTGCTCCGTAAGTGGTCCAGTGTAGCACAAACCACAACTTGTAGACTGACACGGTATTGAAAACTACTGTGCATAGGTTCTCGTGAATTCTGATAATGTCATCAAGAGTGCCATTTTGAAGGTTCTGGATCAGCCTTTGTGCATCCTTTGCAAACGTACCTAGCAATTGATTGAAGTGTAACAGGAGCCCATGAGCAGGAGCGAGCAACTCCCGTATCTTTCTGTCACGGCGTTTTGACAGATCGATTTATTTTTAGATTGAATTTCCCTCGAATGAGACTCCCTAGGGAGACCGATGATCAATCACAAGAAACTAACTTGAAGTCATAGGGTCACCGAGCCGGAACTGCCTTTGTTTTTCGGAGGAAAAGGAAGTCTAAAAATAGATCGGTCTTAAAAAATGCCTTGACATAGGCTTCGTATGGGATTTGCTCTTTCCTGGTCATGGGCTTCTTAGTGTAATAATAATAGTAACGATGCTGATGACCCTAATCACAATTTATTCATTGAGCGCACACGCAAAAATGAAAGGGAGTAGTGGCACAGTCAAGCGGTTTCAACATCTCCTCAAATTCATTCGACTTTGTTAAACGCAATATTATGTTGAAACTGAATGTTTGATTATCTCAGCTGTGGATAAGAAACTTACGCAGTTGCAAGCAAGCCTGCAAAAATCCAGGGCCCGGTTGTTTGAAAGCCGATTAACTTAATCTAGGGTTAGTGTAAATTTTGTTTCATGTTTTCATCTTTTTGGCGAGAGTTTCCTTTGCCTATTTTTGTTTTTCAATATTGACTTCATTTAATGTAAAGTTTTGCCGAATATCAGTGTTGAACAGCATTTGGGAGCAGACAAATAAACTCCTTGGTTAGTTGTTAATCTGGGATAGCGTTAATCGACTTTTTAACAAACGGGCCTAGGCTTCAACAGGATTCGCCCCCATGGCCGTGCTATTGCGTTGCCCACTTGCTCTGCCAACTGAGCTGTCAAGCCTTTTTGGAGCTGGTCAATTGCGAGTTCAAAGTATATTCCGAGAGAGTTGAATGAAATGATTTTAGAATATATGATCAGAAATTCGATCTATTCTAAAATCTTGCTGAAACTGTTTGATTGAGCCTCTACTGAGAGTTGCCCTAAAACGTTCGTTAAAATAGGAATTCGGAGACTACCTTACGTAAGCGAGAGTTTTTTAGTTAACCAAATTACTGATATTGGAACTCTATCTCGTTTCAATGGGAACACCTGAAATCAATAATGTTAGGAGGTCGCTTGCAATAGTCACAGTTCAACCGTATTCTTTTGAGCTTTCCTACCTTAGTGAATTTCTTTGAAATGTTCGCTCTCTTAGTTGCGTGCAGTGCTGCTAAAATCAAGATCCAAAAACTTCGCTCAGTAATTAACGCATCGTCCTTTCGCCCTTGCTTCCGTTTGGCTTAAAAAGTGCTAGAATTTATTTTTAGGTTGGACGCTCCCCAGCGTTAAAGATAGAAGGAGAGCGAACTCTTGTTTTGTTTTAGGCTCGATTGCAACTTTTGTCATTCGTAAGACGATTGGCCACTCCACACGATCTAAACGCCTGGAGCACAGAGGAGAATGGAGCTGGGCAGTCAAACATGCATATTACATGCATACTGCAGCCGTAATGCAGGTCAAAAAATAGGCAATGTGCAGCTGATGCGGACCTATTCTCCTAAGTCCATAATAAAATAAAATACTAGAAATATATTTATTTAGTATAATTTTCAGCAGTGAATATAATAACTTAGTGTTATATTCACCGCGCTACCCAGTGAATATAACAATTTGGAGGCGCGTCTGGTAAACCAATCAAGCACTTTTCGTGCCTTTTTATCTTGTTTTAGCCTGTTGTTTTGCACTTTCTTGATATTAACTGCTGAAAATTATACTAAAACAATTATTCGCCTCAGGCTCAGTGAATATTGGGGAATATTTACCTCGACTACGTCTCGTTAAATATTCACCAATATTCACTGAGCCTGAGGCGAATAATTGTTAATTACATTAGTATAAAATTTGATAGTTATTGGTCCCTTAAGTTAATGTCTCTATTATAGATAACAGAGCACCCCTTTTTAAAATTTATAACCCTAATAACTTCCTTTGCTGATTTAAAGTTCTTTTTAAAAATTTCGGGATTTTCATGTTTTCTAATACTATCTGGTATGATGGCATTACACCTACACCCTGTGAAATACTGTCTTTTAATAGAAACTCGTCTCGATGTTACAGGTTCCGAGAAAACACAACTACTAAACCCGACTGAACACAGGGCACAACAGGATGCCCAATGACACGGTTTCCGGCCCGGGATGATTTCCGTTCTAATACACAAGGTACCTCAACAACCTTCATAAGACCAACGACCAGGGAACGGTTGCTCAAAGCCTGGTAAACGCTAACCGTTGTTTAAGAGGTATCAAAAGTTATAGGTTACCGCTAACGTAACCACGCTCCGAGTTGAGCAACTCGGGCCTGGGGCCTGTTTCTCAAAAGTCCCGAAAGTTTTCGGGCCTATTTCGGATGCCACAATTCCCTTTATATCTTTGCAACGCCGAGGTTCCAAGCCATCAAACTTCGCAATCCTCTTAGTTTTTCTTACATTAAAAACGTGTTAAAGGATGAGCTTTTCAAAATAAGCAGATTGCAGTTTGACGACTGGCTTTTCAGGCCCGAAAAGTTCTCGGGACTTTCGACTAACATGCCCCAGCTGGGCCCCGTTTCTCAAAAGCCCCAAAACTATTCGGGCCCGAAAAGCCAATTGTGGAACTGTCATCGGCTTGTTTTGGAAAGCCGATCTTTTAACATGTTTTCAAGGCAACAAAAGGAAAAATAACTGTGAAGTTTGAGGTAAAATTCTCTCCGTTCTTGAGATACAAAGGGAATTGTGACACCCGAAAACGGCCCGTAAAGTTTCGGGACTTTTGAGAAACGGGCCCCTGAACTATAATTGGCCGAACGGTTGTTTCGCCGAGGGTTTTATGTGGGGCTTTTTACCCTCGCAGACTAAGAAAATAAACATGGTTCGGGTAATTTTTCTTTTGTTGGCAAGACTACTCGTTGTATTGGATTGACAACTTACCAAGGCTATATGCACTAACAGCAAAAACATGACAAGTAGTTATTGCTGTCCACTGAGCAAAAAACTGCGCCGCCACTCCAGTGGTCAAAATGTCGAAAAACCTGCCACGTTTCTGACCCCATACAATAGCGTAAAACACAACCACAGAACACAGATAGAAAGCTGAAATAAAACTAAAATACAAACACAACTTCCAAGCATCTTTTTCGTGTAAATCATCCGCCATGTTGTCTACGGGAGGCACTAATGCGGAGTCCTTTCGTTTTGCCCACATGAAACAGCAAATGAAAAGGCTGTATGACAAGACAGCACCTACAGAAGCTATGGTGTAAACAGTATTGGCGATTTGTCGATCATCTTTATGATGCGAGTGATTTTTGTTCGTTGAATTTTGAAGAAAGCCACAATCGAAGCCAGGACACCCTACCACAACATAAAAGTCATAGACTGCCTGATAGATACAACTCACGTAGACTGCAACACGAGGGATGTAATTCCATGCTTGATTTCCCCATAAGCCAAGCGAACCAAAGCAAAATTTGAAAACACAGAGCACAAATTTCGTTAATTTGCCAGCTTCTTGCTGCTCTCGACCGCGCCGTAAGCTGTTCGTTGTTGGTTGTTGACGAGGAAGAAGAGGTTGCCGTTCATCTTCATTATCAACGCCGATTTGTTGCTCTTCCCGCTCCCCGTGTTCCATGTCAGATTCAAATACAGAAGACAAATAATGGCACTAACAGTGCTTAGTTTTCTGAATATATAGCTAGGCTAAGGCATTTGAAGAGAGCCTCAAACAATATCATCTAATATAAATACTCTTGTTTCAGAAATGAAGTTCCGGCTCTCTAAGAACTGACGGGGATGTCTCATGGCAACATGAGGCTGAAAATTTTAAGATGGTTTGAATCAATGCAGGAAAAGGTCATCAATTACAAGGAGCCCAGAAACGAACAATAAAACCTGATCGTCCGTTTCAGTGTAATCCTTGAAAGGTGATGGGCTCGGGAGTAAGGTATCATCGAGTTTGGATTCGAGTTCGAGTTCGAGTTGGACTTCGAGCTGGACTTCGAGTTGGACTTCGAGTTGGACTTCGAGACGCGCTTCGAGTTAGGGACGACGACGGCTACGAGGACTTCATTTAAAAATACAAGTTCGCGTTATTCATATCACTACGAAGCTATTTCATGTAGTTTCGCGTTAAAAATGTGTAGTAACTGTCGAGGAATTAAACTTGTATGAGTGGGTTGGAAGCGTAGGGAGAGAACTGAAAATTCATCGTCATGTGCTAACGTCCTCCAGAGAACATTGAATTTGGTCATTTCACGTCGTCATTTAGGAGATTACGGCAAAGAAATGTACCAAAATGTAAAACGCACGTGCAGAGCGTGCAGAGCCATTGTTTTTGCTCACTAAACCTATTGTTTTGTAGCGTCGTCTTTGCCGTCGGCGTCGTCGTTTCGTAAGCTCCCTAATAAAACGCAAGTATATAATTGATAATAATGTATAATTATTATTTATTATTAATGTTAATAAGCAAAGAGATGTATAAGCTGGGCGAAGAACAGGAATTCGGGGCAATATTGGGATTTTTCATTTTATTTTTTCATGTGGTTTAAGTAATAAAACTGCTGACACATTAAAATATAGAGCAGGGATATAGGTTTTCAACAATGTGTGGTACCTTTTGTCACTGCGAATGAATAATAACAAATTGTCGATATTTGGGGTCGTGGCCCATATCTTTACTAATAGACGATTTCATATTATTCAGAATTAAAAATAATTTTAATTACCTCTCTACATTTCATTTCGCTCTACAAGACAATCCTAGGCACTTGCAAAGTGAAAACGCAACGAAAGTGAACTACGATTGACATTTAAAACGAGCTGTCTTCTCACAGTCAGTTTAGAGAGATGAAAAGGATGTTGACAGACCAAACACAATTCCTACTCGTGATGGTGTTGTACCTTGACCCGTACAGTTTTGCTCTCAGAAGGATGTCTTTTAATGATTTCCGCTTTCTGTAGGATATGAAAGTGGGCGCCTGGTATATTTCCCTGAGTAAGGGTTGGTTCTCTATCCAATGCCATTTTCGCATTAATATTTTCTTAAGATGAGGCACTGATGGGTAAGATTGCGTTACAAAGGGCGGTGGCTTATCTCGCGTCTTTTGTCTCTCTCTTTCTGTAAATTTCACTTCGGAGAGAATATGATCAACCAGATGCCTGGGATAGCCTCTCATACGCAAACGGACTCTGAAATTGCGAATGTTTTCCTCAAAAGTCGTTTTTTGAGGAGTTTGTCCCGAGTAGTCTCAGAGCTTCGCCTTTGATAAATCCTTTACTGACCCCTGGTGGGTGGCAGGAGGAATAGTGCGTATATTGAAATGTCTCAGTCGGTTTGAAGTTAACCTGCGATCAGGCGTACTTTTCCTTAGACATGGTGCGAAAAGGTACGCCTGATACAATTTCTTAACGAGTCGTCTGCCCGTAGTCCAGAATCTGGACTTTACTCTGATTGGCCGAAAAACAATAGAGCTCTTGGAGCCTCGTTCGGATTGGATACAGAATTGCAAATCATTCTTCTTGAAAATCGGTTAACAGCTGATGAAATTATGGCCGCCGAGAAGGATTTGTGATGTGAGTAATGTTTAGGCTCTGTTTACAGCTTCTGTTGCTTCGACTTCAGATTTTTTCAAAAACCTTTAAAGGAAGAGTGGAGAGAATGCATCCGAAGAATGGTTTGAGTAAAAGAAGACATTACAGTTGTACTTCCTACGGGATTTGGCAATAGTGTTATTAATACAGGCCCGAACATTCTAGAAGAAAATGCATCGTTCTTCTTCCACCAACTCGAAAACGTTTGTAGTTGTGGCAAGTCCTTTGGAATATATTCGGAAGTAACAAGTTGCGAATCTAAAAAGAACCAAATAGAACTTTAGGGCTGCCACATTCGCAGAATCAGCCGAGCTTGACAGAGAAATTCAACACTGTTTACGGAATAGCTGAACAATCTGAACACACTTCTGACAAAAATTAATGATAGCTGAGTGGCTGCTGCTGAAAAACTAGAATTTCTCAAAGTCCATTTTCCTCATATCAATTTTTATAGCATCTTTTATTGGCATCTCAAAATAATATTCGAGTTTAAATAAAGTTTATTGTACTGTTGATTGCGCCTGATGATGACATGAAGAATTCAGGCTTTTTCTGCCATTTTATCTCGAAATTCTTTGTTCCTTGATGGTTTGAACAGAGAAACCGCACCAACTGTCAAGCAGGATTTGCAGAAATAGCTTTGATTGCAGACATCAAAGCCAGAGTGCTACTGTATTTTGTTTTTGTCGCGTCTTTACTTGAATCGCCGCGTGCAGGTAATTTCCGGTAAAATCTGATTGGCTCACATTTATAGCATGACACATGATAACATCACTGTTGACAGGTGGGCGGCAGACGACTCATTAAGAAATTGTATCAGGCGTACTTTTTAGCGCCCTGTCTCAAGAAAAGTACGCTTGATCGCAGGTTAGTTTGAAGTGTGAGCGCACGTGTCTGTTAGTGTCACGCGTCACGAGTCATGCCACTTGCACTTTCTTAACAGAAATGGACGCTGCTTTGATTCAAATCCTTTCTCTTCATGAGAGATCGTTGGTTAGCATCATGGATCATGGTTAGCATTTACATTTCAAGGAAAAATATTCCTTGTCATACTATCGTTGGTTTGTGCCCTCCCATAAGCCCAAGCGGTCCTTCGAAAAATGTAAGTATCTCGGCGGGCTCTAGTTTTGCGGGAACTACCCTACCCTACCCCTCCCTTTCTTTTTGGGGGAAGTGCAGTTGATTTTTATAGTCAACTTTAACTCGACCTACAACTCGAAGCGCACCTCGAAGTCCAACTCGAAGTCCAACTCGAACCCTACCTCAAAATCCAACTCGAAGTCCAACTCGAAGTCCAACTCGAACTCGAACTCGAATCCAAACCTGATGGTTCGGGATTCCCGATGGGCTCACCAACCCTAAGCGCAATTCGTACAAACACTTACATTTTTGTAACGAGTCCTTTTTTAGGCTCATCAATGTCACGTGTTTAAATAAAGTTTTTCAGTTTTCAGTCAACCTCGTTCCCAGAGTCTTCTCGGCTTTCAATATGGCGGCGGGTCTTGAGAAGACCCTGGCACACAGCAGATCACGTGATCAAGATTTGTCCATCGAGGATGGACAAATATGCACATTTTTTCAAAATGGCGGCAAGGAATAAGGTGAGAGAAATCTGGGTACGACAATTTCCAACAAACAAAATGGAGTACGAAGGGGGAACCCAAAGCTGTAAAATTTGATGTAAGAAACCAAAAATACGGATGGATGAATGCACGAACAACTAGAATATGGTAGATATCAGAGATATCTTGCTTTGCTTTTCATTTCATGTAATTTAAACTAATGCAATTTTATAGACGGCTATTATTTCTCGGGGCTGTGATTTTTAAACAGTTCGGAAACAGCCATAATTTGCACACAGTTTCACCCGCAACATCACAGACATTTGATTACCGTAAAATCCAGTGAGCTAAGGTTTAATGAAAGCCCTGGTTCTAGCTATTTAGTCACGGAGGTGCGTTCGCTGTCTTCCGTAATGTATAGTTTATATTGCATGTTTATTTTCAATCAATTAAACCTAATTATCATTAATTTTTCATACACTTGAATGATTATCTGATTTCTTATCCGTGTATATGAGCCTTTTGGCAACGACTTTCCCCAGTATACATTGACCCAAAGCTGTTTTCCTAAAAGGAAGTATTATTATACCACATATATCTGTGGTACTTCATTTTCACAGTGAAACCATTAGATTGTTGTTTTGTGGTTTTATCTCTCATCTCATCTTTTGACTGCAAGTATTGTCATGTCAGTGTAAAATCAGTATTTTAATTGTCTTCTGATCGCCAACAGGGAATCACAGCATGTTTAGTGCCCACATTCTTGCAACTTGTTATTGTAAATATATTTTGCGGTAAAGTTGACATAATCAAGCCAATGTACATTGTTGAACATGCTATTCCATAGGATTAGCAATCTGCTTCTTGCACTTTTCAAACTATGAAAAGAACTTTTCCATGTCTTGTCCCACCAGTGAAGACAATGTGATGTCTTGGAATGCTGCTCATGAAATCTGTTGAACCTAATTAAAAAAGGGCACAATTTGTGCAAGTCCTAAACATAAGCATCTCATCATCTTTAGCAGTTCTTGTCGAATGAGCCCAGGGTTAGGGGTGGATCTTTGCTGTTTTATCAAACTGACTTTTAATCTGCTGTTTTGGAGGCAGTGACAATGGCACGGTTTTATTTGCCTCCATTCCTTAAACTACATTTTTGTTTCGTTTCATTTACTCAGAAACGAATTGTATCTATTTAGACTTCAGGGTGAACTATTTACACAATGAAGTAGAGTGGCCATTCAAAACAGAGTTTGTAATTGAACATCTAAACATCTATGAGATGTAAAAACAAACTTGTGAACACGTGAACCTGAAGTATAGCAAATCATAATGCTGACAAGCATGAAAGTGAACGAAGTGGGTCATAAATATGAAGTTTTCACTATTTTCTCTTTAATGGTTAATATTCCTTGACAGGCTTCTAACCGTTCAGAGAGTTTGCGTCCACATTTTTGTCCTTCTTTGTCGAGAGTTTCAATAGACGAAGCGAAATATATATGTCAACCGACCAAGTGACCCACACTACAGTATTTTATCTTTTCTCCTGCCCTTACCATTCCAGAAACAAAACACTATTTCTTTTTGTGAAATAGTTTCTTGTTGCTGGTGAAGTTGCAAATTTCCTGTGCTTTGTCACCTTCAATTTTATTTCCCAATCCCCCTGTCCAGTCCGCAATCTTCCACCAAATCACTTGATGTACCACATCTTCAGACAGTAATTAAAATGCTACAACTTGAGCAATGCTAGAGAATATTTTCAAAGCATGTTTTGAAAACGAATAATTCAACTTAAATTATTGGAGTACAAGAAAACTCACAGGAGTGTGATGCTAAAAAAGTAATGTGTACAAAATTAAAGAATACTGTTTAATATACATATTTATATTTTTAAATCAGAAGAAGCAAAAATTGAAGTCGTTAGCGAATTGACAAGTCAATAAGACTATTATGATAAGCCTTACAATTATTTTCAAGAATAATAATTATTGTTAAGACTTCACAATCTTAAATAACTCTCTTGGAAAATTACAAGATGACCTGCACTTTGTTTGGGGTGAGGAGATTAATATTTTGTATTAATGAAAGTAAAAGGCAATGATGAAAACCGACCGAGCTAGATCTCTCTGTGCACCACTAGCTGAAGAGTGTGGAAGGAATGGGAAAGAATACGGATTACTGCAGCTGCAGGTCTATTGAAACAAAACACAGGTCACATTCCACAGGTGAGTGTACATGTCACCGTGCGGCAGACAAATAAACAACACCAAAAGTGTCTGCTAGCGCTAATCACTCAACAAAAATGTTGTTTCAGGTCTCGGGGAAACGTTTGGCTTAGTTGTTGATTATTGGAGCAGCGACCTCTAGTCTTGACCTGTATTTAACTGACCCGCCTTCATTGCAGCTGTCACACGAGTTAACAGAACCACATACAACTGCTAAATCAACCACATCAATAATCTATGAACCCTGTTGCACAATTTTATAATTTGTAACACAATCTGACATGGTGAAAACATAATGAACACTAGTAACAATACTCGCATCAGGGAATTACAATTGTGAGACGCCAAAATGAACCAAAACGTAAAGGTACGAACGAAATATAATCACTTAATTACCGTTACGTCTTTCAAACACCATTTTATCCTTCTATATTATCATAGAGCGATCGCTATGCCAGAGGTCGTGAAAAGCCAACGCAGTTTTAATTGGAATCGAGGCCTGATGTAGATCATCGTACAACGTGAAAAAACGGTGAATTATTTTTGACTGTTATGCTTGTTAATTTGCAGCTGCTTCTTACGGAACAGCTACAATGTTGCAAATGATTCACGAATTCTGTTCTTCTTCTGGCTCTCCTCACTAGCCGCCATTAAACCAGTCAGAGTTCATGTGAGAAAAGCACCAATCAGCGATCATTTTAGTTCACTGTGTGCCAGGGTCTTCTCAAGACCCGCCGCCATATTGAAAGCCGAGAAGACTCTGGGAACGAGGTTGAGTTTTCAGTTTCATTCTCGACACTGGTGTCGAAGATGACAGTGCTGAATAACGTCTGCGCATGTGCGAAGTCACACGACAACAAGGCAACCCAAAAAGGCAGAATTTTCGGTGCCAACGTGACCTGTGGATCGTTTCGAGGTTCATAAACAAGGACGGTGTATGAAATGGATATTATTTTCGCACGGTACCTTAAAAGTAATAATATGGATACTTACCATTTCCCTTCTTATTTTTGGCATGAAATGTTGGATGAAATATAAATGACGACCTACTTAAGGTCTTTGATTTCGGAGATAAACATTGTCAGACGTTTTTTCGTCGACAGTTCTTGGTTTCGTGGTGAGAAATCGTTGGCGATTGTCATGATCCATTGACAGCGTTATGTAAGATAAAAAATTGTCACAGGAGGTAAGCATTTCATTGACTTCTAAGGTCTTTTTTTAATCGAGTTAAGATTTATATTTTAGCACCGTTGAAAAAGTGTAAACAATTAAATTATTAGGGCCTGTGGCACTCTATTGCGGATGTGCGGCTGTTTGATTTTTGACCCGACGGTTCTTCAAGCTAGTATCAATGACGGAAATCCTGTTTAATCGACACAGTGAGACGTGCCAAATTTGTAATAACATTTCTAAACTTCAGTTTGGTAATATATGAAGGACTTTGACGGCATAGACGAGCATGACTGCTCTGAGTGGGTAAAGAGCATAGAAATATTAGAAGGGACACGGTGATTGTTAATATCATGCATCATAGAGGAAACCAAAAGATAATAGAGCATTGTCACTGGTAGGATTCTGGAGTGAACGAATAGCGGGTTCTTACACCTCGTAGCCGCCTTGCATCCAAACAAAGAAGAAAACAAGTAATAGCAGATGGGAGAAGGCACATCGAAAGCTTTATACAGCGAAAGACGTCCATGAGAGCTGGAAAAAAAAATAAAATGTGTATGTGCGTCGATTCCACTGACACGGCCTTCGCACAACATATTTTGTCCTTGGAGGTGAGACGAAGAATGGGGTTCGTATTTACACTGATTATTGGTTTCCCTTTAGCACTATGATTCTTTGTCGTCAGCTTAGTGTGCGTTTTATTTTGCTATTCGTGTTTTTCAACCGTCAGTTCAGTTGCCATATCATGGAGTGATAGCATATTGCAGTGTAGGGACGCACAAGGAGCAATTGGCTTCAGCTTTGAAACGCGGCAGGAAGCGTCTCGATTTAGCTGTTGAAGCCTTTTGTTTAATAAAAAGAAGGGCTGAACTTTTTTTTTCTTGTTCTATTTTTTTCTGATTAGAATAGGGTCAAGCATGATAGATCTGCTCAGTTTGTTTCGCATCATTTGAAAGCCAATTTACTGGAACATTCATTTACCATTCATTTTGCTACCTTTCTGCACAGAGTACAGGTAACATTTTTGATCAAATATTTTGAAATACACTGTGCAACTAATACTCTATCAAGCAATTGAATACACTATGCAAGACGTATCATGTTGATGATAAATTTTACAAATAATAATAATAATAATAATAATAATAATAATAATAATAATAATAATAATAATAATAATAAACAGTAAGTTGTGTTCTTTTTATTCAAACAGAAACCACCTGGTAAAACTGTTTTTGTAAGCACAGATCACTTTTGGCATACTGGTCCTTTGGAATGTGCAAACAGTATGTCGCTGATGTACACACGTCAATGAGAATTCCCTTCACGCACGTTTTATACATCATTATCAACAACGATGAGCACAGCAGTATGATGATAGTTATTAATACTGTAAATGAAGAAATATGTTGTCATGAAGTATGGGTATGTTCATTGTTGAAAACTTTAAAGGACACTGCAGGTTGACACTAGTAGTTCAGTAACTCATGGGTTTTTGTTTAGTCGATGTTTGCTATTGGTACCAACTGGCAGAACTGCTTGACTTACAAAAGGAATTATGGCATAGAGGGTTAGCTCAAATGAACAATCACAAACCCTTGGCAGTCAATCACTGTCCTGGCCTAGGTTCATCTGCTGAATGTAACAGTAGTGGAATATTGTAACTAGTGATTACTGTTGATAGCAATTATTAATAATTTTCCTGTCTTTTCATATTTACTGGCCCATAACCTTATTTCTAGGGAGCAAGTTTACAGAGCAAGGAAAAAGTTGACTACCCTTCATTGGAATTACTGGTATCACAATGGCTTTTCGTTTTCCACCACTGAGGATCATGCTGACACCATCATTGCAAGAAAATACAACCAGAGAACAAAATCTTGGGATGTGAGGATATTAAAGGTGTCCAAAGATTGTGGATATATTTGGATGCTGATGGACAAAATGTTTAAACTTCGCATTGATGACGATGACTATTTAATCACTTGTGAAGTCTGTCTGGAACCTGACGATCCCAGAATCATTTCTCCAACAATTGTTGAAAGTGAACCTCTTCCAGCTCATGAGCTCCTGGCAAGGTGCAGAAACAGATTTTTACAAATAAGCAGCTCATAGAGATTTAAATACAAAACTTTCAGCTACCGTAAAACTAGGAAAAACATTAATGCCTTCACAATAATATGTTGCAGTGACGAAATTACTAACAGTCAGGTGTCAATGGAATGGCTCAAGTGAAGCTATAAGTCTTGCCTTTTTGCTTCAGTTTTGGTAGTAACTTGAAGTAATAATTATGTTAACTGTTTTTCTCTCCACGTTTTGTGGTGTCATTGTGACATGTAGCACTAAGCCAGCTTTGAAACCAGGACAAGATATACAGTGTACAGTGTATGACTTGACAGTTTTTAACCCAAGATAAGGGCTGACCATACTTTACACATTGTAGCTTTGAAATCGTTTTTGGAGTTTTGTCTCATGGTAATAATATATTGTATAACTTTAGAATTTTGTCTACTGATGTGATTTCTTATTGTGTGATTTTGTACATGGCAATTTTATTGCATAGCTTTTGAAAACTGAAATAATTTAAACTACGGTGAAAAAAAATGTAATGTAAATTAATACAAAAAATGGAAATTCCAATTCAGTGCTGTGATATTGGGAAATTGACAGTTATTGTAAAAAGTGGTGTTGAGAGTGACATGTGAATACAGATGACAGACAAGCAAAATCAAATTTTATTATTGTTCATATACCGGTACATGTCTGCATCAAATTATTTGAAGATGTGAAAGCATTAATTATTATTCTGAAAAAATTTCCATTCTTGCAAAAGTGTAAGTCAGTCTAAACCAGAAGAAATGGTGTCACAAATAAATGTAATCTAAATTGCCTTTAAAAATATTTTTTATCCTAAACCAAAGTTTCACAACAAGGCAAGTAAAACAAGTCAGTTATTGGGGGTGATGGTATGCTGAAAATTATTATTAAAAGAGGAGATCCTGGGATTTCCTGATATTTTTAATTGGGAGTGGAGGTTCCCTTTAATGAAAAACCACACACTGTCAGCGGTTTTGTGTCTGCTATTACTTCCCAACATTTAGACAGTTTGGAAACCCATCTAAACACCTGTTGCTTAGGGGATAGTGTCTTCTATTACAAAGTACATGCACACAGCAGAGGGAACAACTTTCCTCTTCCTTCTTCCAAGGGCAGTCACCTTGTGTGTCTAGGATGTATAAATATTGTGTTGAAACAGAGTTTTCAAAAGTGCCTTGTTTGTGAAATACAGTTGCATCCCCACGTCCTTTGTTTTTGATGTCCTGGCTCATACACCAGTAGTACGGCAGTTACCTTATTTGCCCAATTTAGGAACTGGCTTTTGGTCAATAGACCAGTTTCATAAATGGCGACCACCTTTACAGTTTTTGTATTTATGTTAATTACACCTACTTCCTTCATTTTTAATATTCTTTTGAAAGTTGCTTGTCATAGCAAGACTAGAAAGGCTTGTTACCTAAAACAGAAGAACATTTTATTTGGCAGGCATGAAAAAGATCTATACAAATGTAGGTTGTCCACTTGACTATGGTACGTCTCCAAGTCAGGTGCTGGCATCTTCATGGTCAGAGGCATTTTCATCTTGTTCCATAAGAAGGCAATCAGTATAATCCATGCTTCCCACTCCCTTCTGTAGTGCCTTTATGGCCAGTTTCCATGCCATATTTATCAACTCCTAGGGAAAGAGACTATTTATTAATGTGGTACATTGCAATTCCGTGAAAGAAGTCCTGCCCTCAAAGATTATTGATTTTATGAAGTGATGATGTACATACATGGAAGAGAACGCCCCACAAAGACTTTTCACAACTGGCTAGGAACGTTTTTTATTTTTATTTTGGAGAAACCGTGAAACGTGATATGCTTATCAGCTGAACGGTGAAATTGACATTAAACAGGTTATTTGGCAGAAAAAGTTAATGCAAGAAAAGCAACCAAAATATATTTGAATGCATGGAGAGTTTCTAATATGGCGTGTATTCATCACTGATTGTACATTCTGAATGTTTGATTTCTTCTGATTCGTTTCTTCCTCGCCCATCAAATGTTCTTGATTTCCCTGAGGCACATTTGCGACAGCTGTTTTTTACTAGCACTTTCAAATTGAGAAAATCGCAGCTGAGCTCGAGTACTACCGGTTAACAGGCCTTGATAAACAACTCAGCTTGTCTGTTCGGCCCGCCGGAAACCGCAATCGCTGTGAAAAAAGGGTGTTGAACATACATTATCGCGAATGCAAGTCAGTTCGATCGAAAGTTGTTTCGATCGAAGGTCGTTTCGATCGACAAAAGTCGATTCGGAATGATTTCCGTACAGGTCCCTACTTCATTATGCATGCAGAATAAATAATTATTCATTCACGCTATTGTTTTGTAGAACAATACGTATACTCAAGAGAACCGAATATATACGTGGGTCTTTTTTTCTCTCCCTCCCTCTCTCTCTTCTTTCCCTTCATCGCCCACACCATTACTCGTTTTTGTCTCAGCTTTCCTCTTTCTATCCCTTCGTCTTGTTCTTATTTCCAGACCCCGCTCGGGTTTTTTCTGCCATTTTATCCAATGATATGTCACTCGCAGCTTGCCTTGAACTCCGACCCACTGTAAACCTCTGGATTACTTGTCCCTGTTCTTTACCACTGAGCTAACGTGTCAAGTTGCTAATTCACACCTTGAAAATGATATTTATTTTGAATTCTGGCTGACTATTTACATAACAATGATACGTAATTATATACACGTGCCGCGCCGAGCACCTACAATCGAACTTACACTTGTAGGTTACCGTTAAGAGATCCCTGTTTTACTACTCTTGAAACAACCCATCCCTTTAATAATGCTAACCGTAACCCTAATTACGACTAAAGGCACTGTTTAGGCTTAAGGTTAGTCCCTGTGATAGTTTTAGGTTTTCCAGTATTGCTGTGAACTGTGACCTGCTTTCCTTCATGCCCCGTGCGTGCGGCACACTTATAAGTTCACTGCGTGGAAGAGTATACCACGCTTAAAGTCTGATTGGTGCATCTTTCATGGGAAACTTTCATGCACGAGTTCATTGCAATTAAAATCGTTTCATATTTCCCTTCTTTTGAAGCAAACTTGTGTCTTCGTAATAATCAAGATGGCTACCGAAGTAAAAGGGTCACAGCAATGGAAGATTTGATCATCTGGAAATTGTCCCTGCTTTATAGCCTTTCCAGAGTTGTGCATAGAGTGGTGCAAAGAAAACAATTTACTTTCGTCTTCCGTGTCCAAAACCTGTGTGAAAACGCAGTCAGTTGGCAAAGACAAAGTGCCGCATCGGGAGATGGATCTGTTTCGCGATGCTCAAGAAAAA
>NC_090885.1:55173733-55178733 GCF_036669925.1 Montipora capricornis
TCCGGTTTACTTTTGTCCCACAGAGAAAAGACATGTATCGTTTCCAAACTGTAGGTTTTGAGACGTCTTTGCTTAGAATTTCTGTTTCAATTTTAGCCATGAAAATATTGGAAAAAGAAACTGCTGTCTTGGTTCCCATAGTAGTCCCATGCCGGGCTTGTAGGTAATGTTTTCCATTGAATTGGAAAGAATTTTCTTTAATTATAAGTCTGAGCATTTCCCGCAGGTATTTCATTGTAGGAATCGGAGGGTTATTTTTGTAAAAGTTGTCGTATGCTGTGGACACTATATCACTTCCCTCTTCCTGTCGTATGCTTGTGTAGCGAAATTTATAAAATCAGTTGTATCTTTAAGGTATGACTTCTGTGATGTGGATATTGGTTGTGTCAATGTGTCAACGAAAGATGAAATTGTTTCTGTACGTCCATCACAGTCCGAGATGATTTGTCTCGCTGTTATGGCGCGCTAGTTTGTAAATTTTCGTTAGAGGATAAAACTCTGGTATTCTAGGTGGGTTGGGTGAACCATGGGTTCTGTGAGACGGCTGTAGCTTTGTTCGTCGTTAAGGAGGTTTTCTCCCTGCTTTATTTTGTCAGTTTTGATCATGACGACAGTGGTAATGCCCTTGTCGGCTTTTTTCAGGTTATTATCATTGTTTTGTTTCAATTCATTTAGTGCCTTTTGTTCGTCTCATGACAAGTTTCGTTTCGGCTTTGTTATTTGTATTTCCGTTAGCTGTAATTTAACCTCGTCAAGGTAGCTTTCGAGGGAGACTGATTTTTGAACCGGTAGATTCCAGTTTCATTTAAGGTATAAAGCGTGAATGTTTCTATTGTGTATTTAAGACTCATTTGTCTTGCAAAAATCTCAAAATCCTGCAGTAATTGCCTCCGGATTCTGTTCTTGTTTAGTTTTTTCACCAGTAAAAATTTCAAACCATAAGAGATTAATTTGATTTGAGCGTCAGTTATTTTCTTATTTGACATATTTTTAATGTACTTTCCCCCAGAGGTTTTTTGAGAACTGACTATATTATTGGAAGATTTCTTTCTTCTTTGTCTGTGTTTGGCAGTATTTCTTTGAGTTTTTGTGTAGGATTGTTTTCCCGGATCTTTGCCGGGCCCACCCATGGAGTTTGTAACACATTTAACAGACTCACAAGAGTACTTTTCACAATTTTGATTCTATCTTTTGTTTTAGCTGTAATATTCGGTTGACTTCATTGCACTGTTTTTGAAAGTTAGCAGCCATAGCCCTAAGCTCCGTAGGGTCTATTTTAGTCTTAGATACAGATGCAGGTATTGTGTGTGGCCGTTACGGCGAGTTTAGAGTTCTCTTTTTTAAGCTCAGTTTTCTGTTTCTCGAGACAGCGATAATGAAACCTTGTTAGGGTTTCAACGAATCCACGCTCAGATTTTTGTTTTAACGTTCTTGACCTTTTTGAATTCTTTATCTGCTGGAATGTTAGCCCACACAGAATATCGCAGTGGCTTTGGACATGTGTTCCTCTTCAAGTGGTCATTTAGTTTTTTTGATGTGTTTTTCGGTCTTCTTAATTTTGGCTTCTGTAGTGGTCGGAATTTTATCGCCGCTTTCCTCTTAAGGCCAGTCTTCTTTTGTACCTTATGCTGAGAAGATTTAGTCAGAGGTTTCTGATAGCTGGTAATGTTGTCATCGGTCTCCTCGCCTCTCTGTTCTGGTTCTGATTGTCTTCGGATGTCCAAGAGTTCATTTTCGTTCTCGAGGGAGCTTAGAGACGCTCAGTAATCCTCCTCCATTTTCGTTTGAAAATAAGGATTTGTAACTTTCAAGCAAGACCGTAGACTGCAAAACAGTCGTATTTCTTGCGAACGCAATCGACGCGGTAAATATTCAAGCGAAAGGTCTGGAGCGAGTGTAGAAACGGCGTGAGAGGCGCAGCGCTTCACACGCGAGGATGACACTTACGGCGCTTCGCGCCTTCCGAAATGGGAGAAAGCAACTGTTTTGCAGTCTACCAAGACCGCGGTTTCGAATCTCTATATCAGTATATGTCGGAAGGTTGAGTAAAACTCTGAACCGTTCCGTAAGTTTTGGTTTGTCTATCATCAAGGTCATTCCCCAGGCTTTTTCAGACAAGGGTTGCGCCCATAAAGCCCCCAGGAATGACGTTAGTGCATTACAAGATTACACCCTGTTTCTGAATAGAACGCCATCAGTATCCATTAAGATTTTGTAATGGATGAACCTTTTACAAAATCTGTGTGGAACAAGGCTTCTAGTCCAAGAAAACAACAGAATGCATCTGCAAGTGCCATTAGAGTTGTTCAACATTTGTCATTGGAGTTATTGAAAAGCAGGCATCCTGAAGTTGTTACTAATAATCTGACATCCGAGTTGTGGAAAGCACACATCAAGGTTGTGTACATTCAACATCTGAGTTGAGGAAATCTGACAGATGGCAAATTTTAACAACACAGACATCAGATTTTCAACAACTTCAATGTCAAATGTTGAACAAGTGGCATGGCACTTACAAACTTTCACACGTAGCTTCCCTCCAGGTGCTCTAATTTTCTCCTTTCATCAGACACACAAATTAAACAAGCTTGGGACTTAAGTCAAATGAATTATTATTTAGTGCCACATCCCTTATCAAAGAAAAACGAAAAAAGCAATGGAAAAACTGTTACCCTTTAACCGAAACCATGTTTCCTTTGGCTTACTTTCATGTGAAGATTATCGAAACTTTGATAAGAACCTACCTGGAGAGAGAAGACTTGTCTTCTGGAGAGATTTGCTCTGGCAATCTTTGACCAATGAAAACTTTAAATAATCCTGAAGACGATGCATGGTGCGCAATTCATGTTTTATATGATTTTGAATAGTTCCACTTCCTTGAATTTGTTCATCTAAGGCATGAAAACTCGAGGAATGGAAATCACTTTACTTGCATTTATTCGTATTTGAAGATCTAGCATACACGAATAAAAAATCTGGTCAAATGCGTCCAGGTAAATCCACCGTCCCTTGTACCGCTTGTGACGTCATCACTTTTAACGGTCAAAAACAGCTTTGTCGACTAACTTGTGCAGGGAGAAGAGATCTTTCAAACTATACCAGAGTGAGCACAATTTAGTCAAGGAAACTGGAGTTAGAGCCAAAAAATCATGTAACATTGACCTGAAAAGTCTCCATGAAAATCTTGCTCAATTACCCACCTACCTTTCTGAGCATCTAATTCTAAGATGATGAAAGGTTTCTCACAAACTCTTCCCACCAAAATCAAGCCGACTAAATTCCCAGCAAGTTAAAAAAAAGGGGGCAAGCAAAGTGAAAAGAGAGGCAGGGAGACAAAGCGAAAAGTAAAAGACGAAAGTGTTGAGCTCGAACTTTGAAAACGTTTGTTATGCCCCTGCGTTAAAAGGCCGCGGAGGGTACAACCTGTAAACGGGTTTTTGGTGAGTTGTAGCTCTAAAACAGCGCCACAGTGACCAAAAAACCCCTCGAGTAGCTTGAAAACGTGTTTTTCGGCCAGTCTTTAGTAGTCAAAGGGTACTGAGATATTTTGAGGCGGGGAGGCAGCTCTTTCCAGCTGAGAAAACAGGTGAACGCAGAAATGTTCTCTAAATTTCAGTCCATTGTTTTCGAAAGCAACGGGAGAAGAGCAGGTGATTCAGTGAACAGCACTGATTCAAAGTAGAAAACATTATTTTCTGACAAAAGTTCGCCATCTTTGAACAATCTCGTTCACAGAACCCTTGGTTTCCTGCAATAGGCGCGCCTGCATATGTAGCTGCCTTAGCCCAGCCTCCCACGCGGGCGTATAGAAAACGGAGACTGGAATCCTGAGAACGGAAGAATAAGAGGCTAGTAAATATAGTTATAGGTAGTTGTAATTTCAGGTTATTAAATTGCGTTCGAGAATCTCTTTGGAAGTGAAGAAGAACGGTAGGGAAAGAAACAATCTCTTTTTGCAACCATGTCATCAATTGTTCCTTCTGTGATAGCGTTCTGCTCCTTTCCAGAAGTCGAAAAGGGATCAGATGTTCACTAAGAAACAGTGACTTCGATATCTCCATTTTTAACACTGTTAATTAATTGACATACTAGCTGGACCCATATGTCCAGATAAATTTTTACCACAATTGCTTGTAATCTCGCAGTCTGATTGGCTAATTTTCCGTTGTCGATAAAAGTCTAGACAACGCTGCTCGCATCAATTTGTCACGCAATGTAATAGCCAATCAGGAACGCTCATTTTGGGAAATAAACCAATCATATTGCGATAAAGTTATAGATAACGCTTGCTCTTTCTTTGTGTCATGATTTTGGTCACACTCCAAAATAAACACTTTCTTTGGTGTTGAATATTGTGGTAAAAAACAAACCGGAAGTGGGTTAGCATTGTCTGTACTCTTATCGACAATGATACTTGTCATCATAGTGGTCAAAATTTGTTGTGGATTCACTCGGTTTTGACCACTGTGATGATGAATATCGATTTGTTAAACAGCCCCACCTCGCTCTCTCATGATCATACGTTTTCAGGCCTGGAAATCACTCGTTCATTTCGGAAAACAGAATTCCTTTGAATTATTGTCGATTTGGCCAAATATTTAGCACATTTTTGACACACGTTTCCAAGTTTTCCATTAGAAAAGCGTGTTGTTGAGGAACAGGAACGGAATGGAATGGAACGGAATATACCGGAATAAACCGGGATATGTCGGAACAGGGTGGAATGACTCTGGAATAAAGCCGAATGACACCGGAATGAGATGGAATGAACAAGAATGGTACCGTAATGTACCGGAACGACACGGAATGACACCAAAATAAGGCAGAATAAGCCAGAAGAACACCAGAATAAGGCTGATTAGCGTTGACCGGAATAACAACGTTTGGTGGGTAATACTGAAGCATGCGTGATTGCTAAGTTGCCATTGGTTCCTTTTCTAATTATCGATTTGACGTGTTTGACGGCGGGCGTTACTAAACACAGGAACGGAACAGAACGG
>NC_090885.1:55183733-55193733 GCF_036669925.1 Montipora capricornis
GCATGCTCGGTACCGTCTTTAATGTCGTATGCGATGAAATATTCTTGCAATCGTTCCAGGTAGCTGTCGACATCTTCTTCCTCTGAATTGAATTGATCAAAAGGTGGTCTTCCCTCTATGGTGCTTAATCGGCTTAATTCGTGCTTGACTGCTCGTCGACCGATTAGCGGATAAATTTGACGTCAAATGCTAACTATCCGGCGCTGAATATTCGTTAATCCAGTTATCCTCGTCGCCACTGTAACGTATTTCGTCGTTGCCATGAATAATAAACAGACACACAGTTTATAAGATTATTATATTGTAAACACAACCAGAAGGAAAACACGTGCAATATGCAAATTAGCTAGCGTCGAACCGAGGCAAATACACCACACGAACCAAAAACGAAAGATTGTGCAGGGTCACGGTCAGTTCAACATCTAATTGCGACTGTATTGTTCCTGCTTTTGAAATTCCCAGGGTTTCATAACCAGTCCCTAGATTAACTATGTTTTAGGGAAGATGTAGAAATTTCACGAAGAGGTTGGAATAAATGTCAATTCTTAACTCTGACATGAATTTGACATGAATAACACCTATATTGGTGGTGTGGACTTGTTCGATCAAAGGGTTGTTTCGTATGCACGACTCATGAGTGGAGTCGTCTGGTATTTAAGGTATTTTTCTACGTGGTAGAGGTGTGCTTATCAAATGCACATATTTTGTACTCTAAATCCCCTGATCATGCTATTGTAGCATCACCAGCTCTGAGTTCAGGAAGTCAGTGATAAAGGCATTAGTTGAAGGCAAATGGTTCAGGAGAGACACTGGATTTTTTTTCAGCTTCCAGTAGACATCCCTGATATCAGGTTCAACCACGATCATTCCCATTACCTCATCAGTCATGACACCAGACCTACATGTAAGGTGCACATTCAAGATGTGAAGACCTCCTACACCTGTGTTATTTTTGGAGTTAGAATGTGCCCAGAACTCTGCTTCAAGAGATTCCACACAATGCAGGATTATTTCTTTGATGATAGCAGCTACAATGGACCAAGACGATTGAAAGAAGGAGGAGAGACGACTTTTCACAGGGGCAGGGGGAGATCACTGCGAAATTGAAAGCTGTTATTACATGGCCGCGCAGAGATACGGAATTTCTCTTCGAGTGTTGAAAAATATTTCACGAGTGAGCGCAGCAAACGAATGAAATAATTTTCAACACGAGAAGAGAAATTTCATATCTTCAAGCGGCCATGAAATATTCTATTTATTATATAAACACAACTTAAATACCAAATCATTTCACGAAAGGCATCAAAAGGCGTGATTTTCATATGTAACCATAGCAGCAGTGATCTTTTCACTTGTGAAAATAGCATATTATCTTCACGTGTGAAGATATGTTTTCGCGCGAAAGCTCACGTGGTATTTAAGTGGTGTTTATATAATAAAAAGGGTTAATTGCTTTGTTCGAAGAACAAAGTATAGTTTTCGACTCCGTTTTTGGATTTTAAACTTTTTTTATCTTTTTTTTTTCAGGTCGCGCCCTGGCTGTGCATGCATAAAATTTCTCTGTCTCGTAGAAGGCATTTCAAGTGGGATTGAATCGAACTTTGTATCCCTTCCTTCAGAGGCAATCGCGATGACCACTAAACCGCGGAAGACTACGTGACAGATTAAAAGGGAAATGTGTACTAAAGAATTGTGTGCGTGACCAAAAATGAGTTTTTGTGTTTTCGTTACACGCAATGCAATATCCGGTTATCGTATGACTCTGTAACAGATATCGTCGTAATTTTATCATTCTCCTAGTATTGTTAACAAAAAGTATTAAATATTTTTAAATATCACCGTAGACTTGCAAAGCATCTGTTTTCTGGTTTTGATTGGAATCAATGCTATTAACAACAGTTTAAATGTAAACAAATATCCTCGATCGCACTTAACCCTATCATTGGGTCACGCAATGGGGACTGTGGACTTCGGACTACAGAATTGAAACTGGATATTTACCAAGATATAGCAACGTCAAAACAAGCCCACTGAAATACTGTGAACTTATAGAAGTTGGCTAAAAATCCTTTGAACAGAGTGTAGGCTACCCGTAGCCTCTTGTTAACTATGAAAGGAATTCTCTAAGAAACCAAGGATCTCGGATATGGTCAAAACTAGGTAATAAATTGAAGGACTCCTTGAACATTGAATCTTTTAAAAGGAACATTAGGAGAATAGACCTAACGTCATTTTTAAACAACGATAATTGCTGTAACGTCTGCAATTCTTAGAGACTAATGATATATACATCTATTGGCTTTCTTCGTATATTTCACAGTTGTATAAGAGACTCGTTGGAGCTCGGGTATGACACTGCAAAATGGCAGCATCAACTGTAATCTCTTCCAATTTGACCGGTGTACACCTTTTACTATTTGAGTTGGACGGCGAAACTGTTGGTTACGGCCACCTTTTTCTCTAGTTCAAAGTCTCCACTTCGAGACATAAACAGACTAAACTCAAAAAACAGGCAGCCGTACCTTACCGCACTGCCTGAGAAAACAAGGTTAGCAAGATATTTGTTACATCTCCAGATCATTGAATCAAGCAACAAAAAAATTGGTGTACTGTAGAATACGGCTTGGGTATTCCAAATGTACTGCCTAAGAACTAAAGGTAAATGAGATCACATTTGGGACGACAAAATGCACTTTACAACTGTTAACCGTTATGGAGATCGATCGTTTAGCTGGGACCATCTGCATCAGAACAGAAATCAAATTCCAACTTTCATTTAGTTATAACTGAAATTAATCTTAATAATATATATTTTTTTTACCGACACTGAAGAAGACGTGTCCAAAAACACCTCCAACAACCCCATGAGGAAAGAGATTGACAACTTCATTTTGCTGTGGACATTACTTTGTTCCGACCATTTAAACTGTACAGTTTCCTGCTAGCAGAGGTCTGTTTTCTTTTGCGTTCGCTGGTCTGACGAATACGGGAAAGAGTCCTTTGCCATGGGTCAGCACTCTTCAAACCGCATGCTCCATGAAATGTTTGCCGACTGTGACTTGAACCCACTGTGTCCCGTGCATTACTTTACAGTAATTCCACTATTGGTAAGTGAGCCCACACAATATGAAGTATCACGTGAGGATTCGGTCGCTAAGTAACCCCCGTGAATGATCAACACAGTGAATTTCGACCCATGGCAAAGTTGTCTTTCCCGTATTTGCCAGCCCAGCGAACGCAAAAAAAAAAGAGACCTATTCTAGCAGGGAAACTGTACAGTTGCCGGAAAGACAAAACATACATTTGCTAGCTGAGAATACATGTGTCCTTTATTGGCTAATGTTTTTATTCAGCATTGTGAGCAAGCTTGAAGTTTTTGGGAAAAAAGAAAACAACAAAAAGTGGTAGTTATTTTTTTTAGCCAGGTGTGAAAACTCATATAAACACTTTTCGTTGTAGTCATTAGGGTAGCCAATCTTTGCCCACGTTGCCATTGGCGACGATTATTGACGAATAATAAAATGATCAACGTAATTCTTCTCCTCACGAATCGCTATGAATAAAGCAATGGCCAGTCAGGATGTTCTTTTCTCAATGACATTATGATTCATTTGTTTATTCACAAGATATCTGGTATTTCTGCATGATAGTTCATTACACTGCTCGTCTGAAGAAAGGCGTTTCCTACTTAGTGTGCATTAGCCAACCTAGATATTGACATGGATTGTCATCACCTAACTTGTTTGCATTGAAAATTAAAGATTGTAGAAAGAAAATTTAATTAAGAGATCAATCAGCAATTTTATTACCCACAGTACCTAGCTTTTGACCTTCCGGAAGTTTCCGAAATTGCGAGAAGAAGTCTGGGCGTTTGCTTAAGCAAAATGTTTTAAACATGGTTTCTTTAATGGGTCAAAAAAAGCCTGGGCCACTCCCAGATTGGTCTCCCTTAGGAGCTTAATTCAAAAATTTCCACGAGGATATGCATATGCAAAGTCCCACCTCCCCGAGGTTTTAAATGCACACAAATTAAGAGATCACGCAACTTTTACTTAATCACACCTTTTTACCTGATAGAAGTTCTAAGAAATCGCCCATTTCATCGAATTATTTTGCATCGGTCTGGTCCCAAAACATCACAAAATCAACACGCAAAACTTTGAAGTAAGGAACTTTCCATTTGTTTTGGTTCTAGGCCCTAGCGAGAGTCCATCGCCAAAGAGTCATCAGCGTCAGAAAAGTGTCTGTTTTGAACCAAGTTTTGCAGGAAAATAAACAATGGACCAAATCGGCTAACTCAATGTTGTAGTCGCGTACCCAAATCAAACCGTTTGGTAATAAAACGTTTTGTGCCTGGGATGTCCATATCATTTAAATGTGAATGCTACATTAACATTCGAATACAATACACAAAGAATCTTACCCCCGGGAGATTTGAATTGGGTACACTATTGAGTTAATCAATTTGGTCTATTGTTCATTTTCCCAAAAAACTTGGTTTCAAAATTGACAATGAACGGGGGATTCTTACTCTTGGGCAATGGAATCTTGGCCTTAGCAACTTTCACATACTATACATACTTTCTAGTACGTATATCAATATGTGATTTCCAAACATTTCTACTTTCTTAGGTTGTTTTTTTAGCTTATAGACATTTGCCTCCCAAAACAATTAATTTGCTTATTTAGCTTTGGCTAACCTTACAGAAACACAGACTATACACATTCCCCGAGACTGTCACTTAATAATATTGTAAATGGAAAGTTGGTTTAGCAGGCTAAAGAGTATACTTGTCACCTGAGAAACATACTCCAAAAGTATTTTCAAGGGCCAAAATAAAACGACGGCTAGATCCTCAGTCATGGAAGCAAACCGTTTTGCCAAGTGCCTGATTTCTATCAAGTGATTAACTAATCCTGGTACAGGTGCTTACAAAACAAGGCACAAATGTAAGGACTTGGACATTATCTTAATACTAATGAAATCTCATGGTACTTTAACTATAATTGGCATGATATCTTGTGTCTGACTGCTACTGAGGTATCAATGATTGAATTTTTTTCAATAACTCACATAATCGAAGAAAGGGAAATAACACATCGACGTATCAGAGTCCAAGTAGGTTTTTCACGTTTTGGACATCGTTTCTGAAAAAAAAAAAAAAAACAATGAAGAAAGAAACAAGTAGTGGGTTAAATGGCAATAAGGAATTTCGTTCTGATAGGCAAGTAAATAATATAACAATTATCTTAATTCATGAAAGTGTTTGTGCTTAGTTAATAGCAACAATTCCTATTCAGTGTTACTTTGACTTGAGGAACTCAATGGTTCACTTCACTTGACATAAGCAACTGGCAATCACCGATCATTTTCACTGTCAGTCCATCACAACACGGCTCAAATAGCTAGCTATCTGCAGGAATCTGAAGTAGCTGACTCGGTAATGCAGACATTATTTAAATCAGCAATTAGCCAAAGCAGTTCGAGTAAAAATAACCACTCTGGCAACCGTTTTTAAAGAACGTAAAGAACGTTTGTGAAGAACGTACCTGCTCCTTTCGACAACTTCCTGATTAAAAATATGTACAAAGTACAGCGATTCAGTCATTAAAGTTATATTTAAATAGCACTTACCATTCTTTTCGTGTTCGTGTGGCCAAAAGTTAAAGGTGACATCATCGCCAATTAGCACAAATGGCGCCCAGTATTTTATGGCGGAATAATTTTTTGTCTCCCGAAGAGACTTCATAGCATGGTGAAGAGCTGTACTTGCACTTTTTCTTTCTGCCAAGTGTTGGTAGAAACTCTTCATGAACATGAAGGTCGCCTCGTCGTCAATTGCCCAGAGTGACACCAGAACAGACCGGGCACCAGCACACAGGAAAGCCCTGGCTATTTCCACAATACCCTTAGATTTTACCTCTCCCTGGCCACTATGACAGCAACTCAGCACAACCAGTCTTGCCTGAAGACGAACTGCTTGAACATCACTCAGTGATAAGATGTAATCTTCCTTTTCGGGGATCTGGGATGTGCGTTCGGGATTTGGGGCCAAAGCAATTTCTCCAAATTTGGCGTCTCCAAGTGCAGCAATGTGGATTAAACCAACTGACTTCATTCTTTTCAGCACCTCAGCTTTGGTTGCATTTTTTCCTGTAAGAGGCACGGTCTGCAGAAGTTCTCCAATCATATCCACCTCTTTTTTTGCACATGGCAGCTGTGCATAAATGCCGTAAGCGACTTCCTTCAAGCACGGATTGCCTACAAGCAGCGCTTCATTATTACTTTGGAAGTCATCAGGTGCACTAGTGATCAGTTTTAAAGCAGTCAGCGAGGGAATTGCACGGATCCTGACAGAGTCACTCAATGCAGAAAAAGGAGCCAGGCAAAAGTCACCATCAGGAACAAAGACTAAGTCATCGCCCTGGAGCAAGTCTGTGATAGGACTGACTAAGACATCATACAAGGGCTGCAAAGAGTTCCTAGAGAAGCCCAAGGTCTGAATGGTTTCTTCAACAGCTTCCCTATTGCATGACAATTTGCTGCGTTGTCTGTCAAGCGAACGATTCTCGCATCGTACAACAGTTCCCGCATTGATCTGTTTCAAAGTACTTTCCATCAGTGAGTCAGCACTTCCATTTTCGATTTTCTGTTGTCTAAAATTTATCCCAATATCTTTTCTTAGAAACCAGAAGCTGATTGTGTTCCCGTCAAGTGATGTGAAAACAGTTTGTGAAGGTAGATCTTTCATTACAAAAGAGATAGTCACCTTCAACATAGGTATCTCATCAACGCCATATTGCATCCTTAAAATGTCTGCCAAAGCCTGTGCTTGTCCTTGCTCAGCAGCATACAAAGCCTCATCAACCTCTCCATTCTTCAGGAGTGCAGTCCACAGGGCGTTGTACGCAAACCTATTTGTTTCACGAAAGCTTATTTTCCATGCATCCTCTGACTGAAGAAAACGCCTTGTATCATCATAATAATTTATGCTTAGACGATAGTAATTAAGAGCTTTGCTAAAAGAGTCAAAAAATTCATGAACAAGACCAATGTGATAACATGCGATTGCCTGCCCTATTGGGTCCTCCGTTTCCTTACAAATACTAAGAAATAGATTTTGGCACACTATGGCTTCCTTGAAATCACCAAGACTTTGATACGCGTTGCCGAGATTGACATAGGCTCTTCCTTCTCCGGCCCTATCCCCCAGTTCTTTTGCAATACTAAGATGTTGATTGTGGTATGCTATGGCTTGCTTAAAATCACCAAGACGGTAATAAGTGTTGCCGAGATTGCTATAGGCTCCTCCTTCACCGGCCCTATCCCCCAGTTGTTTCGCAATACTAAGAGCTTGATTGTGGTACACTATGGCTTGCTTAAAATCACCAAGACTGTCATAAGCGTTGCCGAGATTGCCATAGGCTCTTCCTTCTCCGGCCCTATCCCCCAGCTCTTTTGCAATACTAAGATGTTGATTGTTGTTCACTAAGGCTTGCATAAAATCACCAAGATTATCATAAACAATGCCGAGATTGCAATAGGCTCTTCCTTCTCCAGACTTGTCCCCCAGTTCTTTTGCAATACTAAGTTGTTGATTGTGGTGCACTATGGCTTGCTTAAAATCACAAAGACTTTCATAAGCCTTTCCGAGATTGCCATAGGCTCCTCCTTCTCCTGCCCTATCCCCCAGTTCTTTTGCAATACTAAGATGTTGATTGTGGTACGCTTTGGCTTGCTTGAAATCACCAAGATTTCGATAAGCGTTGCCAAGATTGCTATAGGCTGCTCCTTCTCCGGCCCTATCCCCCAGTTCTTTTGCAATACTAAGATGTTCATTGTGGTACACTATGGCTTGCTTGAAATCACCAAGATTTTGATAAGCATTGCCGAGATTGCAATAGGCTCTTCCTTCTCCGGCCCTATCCCCCAGTTCTTTTGCAATACTAAGATGTTGATTGTGGTACGCTTTGGCTAGCTGAAAATCACCAAGACTTTGATACGCGATGCTGAGACTGCCATAGGTTCCTCCTTCTCCACCCCTGTCCCCCAGTTCTTTCATAATACTAAGATATTGGTTGTGGTACGCTATGGCTTGCTTAAAATCACCAAGACTTTGATAAGTGTTGCCGAGATTGCCATAGGTTCCTCCTTCACCGGCCTTATCCCCCAGTTTTTTCATAATACTAAGACATTGATTGTGGTTCTTTATGGCTTGCTTAAAATTACCAAGACTTTGAAAATCGTTGCCGAGATTGCCATAGGCTCTTCCTTCACCGGCCCTTTCCCCCAGTTCTTTTGCAATACTAAGACGTTGATTGTGGTACGCTATGGCTTGCTTAAAATCACCAAGACTTTGATAAGCGTTGCCAAGATTGCCATAGGCTAATCCTTCTCTGGCCCTGTCCCCCAGTTCTTTTGCAATACTAAGACGTTGATTGTGGTTCTCTATGGCTTGCTTAAAATCACCAAGACTTAGATAAGCATTGCCGAGATTGCCATAGGCTCTTCCTTCTCTGGCCCTGTTCCCCAGTTCTATGGCAAGACTAAGATGTTGATTGTGGTACATTATGGCTTGCTTAAAATCACCAAGACTTCCATAAGCGTTGCCAAGATTGCTATAGCCTCTTCCTTCTCTGGCCCTGTCCCCCAGTTCTTTCGCAATACAAAGATGTTGATTGTGGTACAATACGGCTTGCCTAAAATTTCCAAGTATTTGATAAGCGATGCCAAGATTACAATAGGCTCCGCCTTCCTCGGCCTTCTCCCCGAGTTCTTTGGCAATACTAAGACGTTGATTGTGGTACGCTATAGCTTGCTTAAAATCACCGAGACCTAGATAAGCGATGCCGAGATTGCCATAGGCTCTACCTTCTCTGGTCTTGTCCCCCATTTCTTTCGCAATACCAAGATGTTGATTGTGGTACACTATGGCTTGCTTAAAATCACCAAGACTTTGATAAGCGATGCCAAGATTGCCATAGGCTGTACCTTCTCTGGTCTTGTCCCCCAGTTCTTTCGCAATACTAAGATGTTGATTGTGGTACACTATGGCTTGCTTAACATCAGCAAGACTGCCATAAGTGATGCCGAGATTGCAATAGGCTCTTCCCTCTCTGGCCCTGTCCCCCAGTTCTTTCGCAATACTAAGATCTTGATTGTGGTACCTTATGGCTTGCTTAGAATCCCCAAGGCTGTCATAAGAAATGCCGAGGTTGCCATAGGCTCCTGCTTCTCCTGCCCTGTCCTCCTCCCTTCTTGCAACACTAAGCTCCTGCATGTGCCACTCCAAAATGTCCAATTTTCTATCCACCATTCTTGACAATCAGAATGCACCTAGAAGATAAATGAAGGAAAACACAATAGGTTCAATGCTCTGACTACAGGATGCTAAACCAGCACAGCAGTATTTTGAAAGAAAATGCCTTTCTTCATCAGGGTTTCCCAAGAATGATTTCAGCTTAAATAGGAAGGTAGCCCGTAATATGATAAAATACTTGGGCATTTAACAGACTAAGAGCGTTTTATACAATAATAATTGAGAAACATTAAAAATAGAAATCATATTATGTAATGAGAGAAAACAGCCTATGGGAAAACCATGGCATCCCATTTAATCTGTCTTATTGAAAGCTAAAGTTCCTAAGATATGCTTTGTTGGCAGGAAATTTGGTGCCGGTATGTAGCTGAAACCAAAAAGACAGGAAAGGAAGGCATGAAGTGTGAAATATTCAATTTTCTGCAATTGATGTCAAACTCATAATTTTTTTTCAGGTCTAAATCTATCCAATGTCGAACTCAGAAATTTAATTGCCTGTTTTTCATCATACCGGATACTTGGTTAATCCATGTTCTTTTATCCAGAGACTCTCACTCCACCCAACAGAAAATTGTTTTTTCAAAACCTAGTAGTTAGACAACAATAGTCTTTCGGTTTCAGGTACGCTGACATTTCATCAGAAGCACTTGTTTTCAACATTTCTTGGTCAGTCTATGACA
>NC_090885.1:55198733-55213733 GCF_036669925.1 Montipora capricornis
GAACCCAAGAAAAGAAGGGCAATTTATAGGTGATATACCAAAGTTGTTTTGAGTTGTAGCCCTCAAACACTAATTCCATTAAAAACACTAAAACTAAAAATCAGTAATTATTATTGATTTAATCACATGCACAAAATGATCAATTTGGAAATGTGGACACTTGTGGAAGGCTGTCACAGGCTTGCAGATAAGTTTGCAATTCATTTAGCTTCATTATTCAGTTTCATTTACACCAGACGATTGCTTATGAATGGCAAAGTGTTGTGTTACATCATTCATTGAAATGTACATGTAGCTTATGCATTGATTGATTGATTGGTGTGAATATTTTCTAGGGACTACATGTACCTCAACCACAAGATGCAGTGCTGAAGGAAATTGTGCATTGAAATTTAATTGGAGGGAATTTCTTGAGATGCAAGAAGCAGACAGTCCTCTGATTGTGAATTGTGATGCAATTGTAGATTAATGTCTTTATGTCAATACTTGGGAGGGTAGAGGTTTTATTGTGATTCTGGATAGTCACCTTATGAAATTAATCTTATGACATTAACTGTTTCAAGTGAATTCTTTCAGACATCAGGTAATTATAGCAGAGTTGAATGCCTTCACATTGAACAGGTTAAACGCAAGCAAGAGATCTTCAGTGCAACAATCAGTGACTTCCTCTGTTAACACAAGAACAGTTTCTCAATAATTTTTGACTACATTGTAAAATCAAGAAAGGTTTCACTATCCTTTAAGTCTGAGAAAATTGTCAGTCATCTTTCAATCGTAAACACATCAATCTTAAGCAGTAACATAAGTATAAGTGATATCTTTCCAATAGACATATCTGCACATGGCAGCAATGATTGAAAGATCAATGTAATATAAGTACCATCATCTGAACTGGCGGGTAGCACACTGCATACAGTTCGATGTACCTTGTAAAGTAGGTCTAACCATGGAGTTATTTAACAATTAGACCCGTAGCCCACAAGGGCTACGGGTCAATAGCCCATGAGGCGAAGCCAAATGGGCTATTGACCCGTGGCCCTTGAGGGCGAACGGTCTAATTGTTTTGGTTTAACCCAACTAGTCGGACAGAAAAGGCAATAGCAAAGTTAGAAAATGAAATGCAAGAAGTAATTATTAGGGAATAAAACAAAAGAAAGTGTCAGGCTTTTTGCTACTCGAGGACTATTACTAAAGTCCTCTAGTAGCGTAGCCAATCAAAATTAAGGATTTGCATTAGTCCACTAGTTGGGTGATACTAATTTGTTATAGTATACTAATCTGTAGTATTTTCCATCTGAACTGGGAGGTAGCACACCTCATACAGTAAGATGTAACTTGTAAAGTAGGTCTAACCATGCAGTTAATTTTTGTTATAGTATACTAATTTGTAGTATTTTCTATCTGAACTGGTGGGTGGCACACGTCAAACAGTTAGATGTAACTTCTAACGTTGGGTAACCATGCAGTTAATTTTTGTTATAGTATACTAATTTGTAGTATTTTCCATCTGAACTGGCGGGTGGCACACCTCATACAGTAAGATGTAACTTGTAAAGTAGGTCTAACCAATACAGTTAATTTTTGTTATAGTATACTAATTTGTAGTATTTTCCATCTGAACTGGCGGGTGGCACACCTCATACAGTTAGATGTAACTTGTAAAGTAGGTCTAACAATGCAGTTAATTTGTTATAGTATACTAATTTGTGGTATTTTCTATCTGAACTGGTGGGTGGCACACCTCATACAGTTCGATGTAACTTGTAAAGTAGGTCTAACCATGCAATTAATTTGTTATAGTATACTAATTTGTAGTATATTTTCCATCTGAACTGGCGGGTGGCACACCTCAAACAGTTAGATGTAACTTGTAAAGTAGGTCTAACCATGCAGTTAATTTGTTATAGTATACTAATTTGTAGTATTTTCAACCTGAAGTGGCAGGTGGCACACCTCATACAGTTCGATGTAAATTGTAAAGTAGGTCTAACCATGCAGTCAATTTGTTATAGTATACTAATTTGTAGTATTTTCCATCTGAACTGGCAGGTGGCACACACCTCATACAGTTCGATGTAACTTGTAAAGTAGGTCTAACCATGCAATTCATTTGTTATAGTATACTAATTTGTAGTATATTTTCCATCTGAACTGGCGGATGGCACACATCATACAGTTAGATGTACCTTGAAAAGTAGGTCTAACCATGCAGTTAATTTGTTATATAATAGTGCACTATGGAGTATTTTCCATCTAAACTGGCAGGTGGCACATCTCATACAGTGAGATGTACCTTGAAGAGTAGATCTAACCATGCAGTTAATTTGTTATAGTATACTAATTTGTAGTATTTTCCATCTGAACTGGTGGGTGGCACACCTCAAACAGTAAGATGTAACTTGTAAAGTAGGTCTAACCATGCAGTTAATTTGTTATAGTATACTAATTTGTGGTATTTTCTATCTGAACTGGTGGGTGGCACACCTCATACAGTTCGATGTAACTTGTAAAGTAGGTCTCAACCATGCAGTTAATTTTTGTTATAGTATACTAATTTGTAGTATTTTCCATCTGAACTGGCGCGTGGCACACCTCATAGAGTTAGATGTAACTTGTAAAGTAGGTCTAACCATACAGTTAATTTTTGTTATAGTATACTAATTTGTAGTATTTTCCATCTGAACTGGCGGGTGGCACACCTCATAGAGTTAGATGTAACTTGTAAAGTAGGTCTTATAACCATGCAGTTAATTTGTTATAGTATACTAATTTGGGGTATTTTCTATCTGAACTGGCGGGTGGTACACCTCATACAGTTTGATGTAACTTGTAAAGTAGGTCTAACCATGCAATTCATTTGTTATAGTATACTAATTTGTAGTATATTTTCCATGTGAACTCGCGTGTGGCTTACCTCAAACAGTTAGATGTAACTTGTAAAGTAGGTCTAACCATGCAGTTAATTTGTTATAGTATACTAATTTGTAGCATTTTCCATCTGAACTGGTGGGTGGCACACCTCAAACAGATGTAACTTGTAAAGTAGGGGAACCATGCAGTTAATTTTTGTTATAGTATACTAATTTGTAGTATTTTCCATCTGAACTGGCGGGTGGCACATCTCATACAGTTCGATGTAACTTGTAAAGTAGGTCTAACCATGCAATTGATTTGTTATAGTATACTAATTTGTAGTATATTTTCCATCTGAACTGGCGTGTGGCACACCTTAAACAGTTAGATGTAACTTGTAAAGTAGGTCTAACCATGCAATTAATTTGTTATAGTATACTAATTTGTAGCATTTTCCATCTGAACTGGTGGGTGGCACACCTCAAACAGATGTAACTTGTAAAGTAGGCTAACCATGCAGTTAATTTTTGTTATAGTATACTAATTTGTAGTATTTTTTATCTAAACTGGAAGGTGGCGCATCTCATACAGTTAGATGTACCTTGGAAAGTAGGTCTGACCATGCAGTCAATTTGTTATAGTATACTAATTTGTATTTTCTATCTGAACTGGCGGGTGGCACACCTCATACAGTTCGATGTAACTTGTAAAGTAGGTCTAACCATGCAATTAATTTGTTATAGTATACTAATTTGTAGTATATTTTCCATCTGAACTGGCGGGTGGCACACCTCAAACAGTTAGATGTAACTTGTAAAGTAGGTCTAACCATGCAGTTAATTTGTTATAGTATACTAATTTGGGGTAGTTTACATCTGAACTGGTGGGTGGCACGCTTCAAACAGTTAGATGTAACTTGTAAAGTAAGGTAACCATGCAGTTAATTTTTGTTATAGTATACTAATTTGTAGTATTTTCCATCTGAACTGGCGGGTGGCACACCTCATACAGTAAGATGTAACTTGTAAAGTAGGTCTAACCAATACAGTTAATTTTTGTTATAGTATACTAATTTGTAGTATTTTCCATCTGAACTGGCGGGTGGCACACCTCATACAGTTTGATGTAACTTGTAAAGTAGGTCTAACCATGCAGAAAATGTCCTCAGAGACGGGGAGGAATGAGAGTCAGCAGTACATTTTTAGGTTTGATTGAAATGTATAAATACTACAATCGTGGCCAGAGATGTTGAGATAATTTAGCAAAACTAACGCTTTCGAACAAACAATAGAATTTTGTATTCAAATAAAAACATCTTTTTCATCTGTAGTCACCCCCTCTCCCCCAAACAATGTTGCAAAACGCTTCTTGGATGTTTAGTTGTTTCCAACATTGAAAAAGGGGAAAGGAGAGGCTACCTTTCACGAGGGTAGAGAGCAGAATTTACACCAAAGAAAAAGGTTGGTAATTTTCATGTGTCTCAACAACTTCTGTCCATGATTGTAGGTACACGGTATAAAACCAAAGGTATTACTTATACCATGCGCAACTACTGTGCAATGACAAGTATATTATTGCAATTTGGAATACTTTTGAGTGGTTTTTTTTTTTTGAGCTGCCTTGTTTAAATCTGCTCATTTTTGACTTGGATGCTGAAAATTTCCATGATTTTCATTAGTGTAATTTCACCTTTTTCTAACATTAATGTACATATATTTTTTCCTTTAATGCCACTTTACTAGCTATCTAAATTAGCTGTTGTTAAAATACTGTTAACCCATTTGTTATATTTAAAAGAATTATAAACTCGTAGAAAGAATTAGCCCTTTCACTCCTAATAGAGGAGGAACTCCCCCAGAATTAAAATTCCTTTATGTAAAGTCCCAAGAAATAATACTAAGCAAGAGGTCTGCCAAAACGGGTTGCATTTGAATGGTAACGTTACAGGATTTCATCCTCAAATTTAACAGTTTGAGTGAAACAATTATCTTGTCCTAATTAATTAAATTGGTCAAAGATTGAAGGGGTTAAATAGGCGATTTCTGAGTTCCACAAACCTAAAAGGCTTCTTTTTGAAACAGGTTTGAGGCAACTCTGAAAAAGCCTATTCAAAATATCTTAGAGAATGAATATTTCTCTTATAGGCTATTAAAAGATCTGATTGGTGTATATATAGTATAATTATGTATATACAATTTGTAATTTGTTATTGTTTTACCCCCAGTTTTTAGTAGATCATTATGTTCACGCTAAACTTGCTTTATAGAATGAATTAAAAATCATTTGAACATATCAAATGGAATGTCACTGGTTCTCTTTGATGTCTTTAAGTAGCAATCTTGTTTAAAACTTGGACTTTCATTATAAAATCATTTGCTATCGGGGTAAACATGCTCAATATTAAAAGTTTTATCACAATTTGCTGCCGCAAGTGAACTTGTTCAAAAGTTTGACTTTGATTTTATTTGCTATACCTAAGCAAACCCGGTAAATAGTAGGAGTTTTACACATTTTGCTGTTCAAGCAAACTCGCTTAAAACTTGAACTGTGTTTATATTTACTACCTGAGCAAACATGCTGCATAGTAAGAGTTCGATCAAATTTGCTGCCCTCAAGCAAACTTGTTCAAGACTTAGGTTTTGACCACATTTGCTGCCCCAAGCATAATTTCCCAAAATTTTGAGTTTGATCAAATTTGCCACCCAAGAACAATTGTTCAAAATAAGTGTTTTGACAACATTTGCGGCGTGAGCAAACGTGTTTAATACTAAGGGTTTGCTCACATTTGCCTGCAGTTTCCAATATGTGCAAACATGATAAATAAAATAAGATTTTGATCACCTTTACTACCACAAGCAAACACTGTTCAACTTTAACATTTCGCTCACATTTCCAACCCTGCTTTAATGAGTTTACACGTTTTTACAACAGGAGCAAAAGCTGTGCGAAACAGCAAATTTGCGCGCTAATTTGCGTCATGTGTAAAGACAGTTCAAAGAAACACATTTTCATCCACATTTGATCAGTATGTAAATAACCCCCAAATTTGCACGCACACGTTACCTTTGCACACAGGAGCAAATCTTAAACAAATGTGGCATTTACCACCGTTGCTATGGGTGGCAAATCTAGTGCAATGTCAATCTTTGCTCTTCAGCAAATTTGAGCAAATTTTTGCAAATGTGGTATTTGCTACACTTTTGCTGTACTTTGGTTACCCTCGTAAATCCATTTTTTCGTCCAGTGCAGAGTAGCAGTGCCATGTGGAAGGTGATACAAAACCGTATCCCGACGAAAGAGAAATCGAGACCGGTGTACTAACGAGTTCAACGAGTTCTTTACTTCTGTGGGAGCGAGGGCTGCAGCTGAATTTAAGAGGCTTGCTTCAGTTAACGCTCTTCCAACATATAAGGCCCCCTCAGTTAAGACCATATTCCAACTAGAGGAATTCCGATTCCACGCAGCCACTACCTTTGAAGTACACAAGATCATCGTGTCTTTTCCTTCAAACAGGGCACCAGGAATGGATAAGTTACACATAAGTGTGATCAAAGACGCCCTACCGGCTATAATTCCAGGCCTGACAGAGCTTATAAACAGATCACTTTTAACATCTGTTTTTCCATCTGCTTGGAACGTATCAAGAAAAGCGGCTCAAATTCGTGAACAATAGGTATTGTTATAGTTGATCGTTTTTGACCGTGTATGGTCAAAAACGATTTAGGCTAAAACAAAGACTTTAAACACGCGAGGGAAATTCAAAATTGCCGATTACTATTCACGCGGGAGACTTGAATCTTCGGCGAGACCGAATTATGAGCAATTTGCACCCTGGGGGAGGGACAGAGTTATAATTGGGACGACGAAACGAACAACGCTGGGGAGAGGGGGGAGAGAAAGTTTTGTTTGCGAAGCATACTCCGACCGAGTTGATCGAATATCAACGCAGAAAGGTAATAAAATCACTGCTTCAACAATCCCACTAGTTTAGTTCTCATGGCTTTTAATGTGCTTCGTTCTGCGCAAGCAAAAGTTTTGCAAAGCATTTTAATAATCAACTTCTTCAAAAATTGGACTGGCCGAGTTCTCGCGCTTTTAACGCGCTTCATTCTCAGAGAGATTCATTCAAATCTCGCGCCGTAGAAGTAATTGTTACTCAAATAAATTGTTTTTTTTTTCTTTTCTCATGCGCGGGTGACGCTAAAATGAAACTAGCGAAGCAGCAATGATTTATTAGGCGTTTCATACCGAATTAGAGCGTTTAAACTCTATAGACATTTTAACGAAACAAAACGTCGTCCATTTTTTTCTTTGAAAACATTGGAGTCTGTAAATTGAGACGAAAAGAGCGAACAATCGATTGAAAAAGTCGCACCTCCCTTGTAAGTGCCCGACCGCACTGCCGGTTTAAAATTCAAAGCAAAGCAAACAATAGACGGATGAAGTCTCACCTTCATGGTCACTTAACACAAAATGATCATGAATACGGTGAACGGCTCGTGTTCCTTGAAGAAGTGAAATTCTAAAGCGCAGTCTCAGCGAAGATGAGAAATTTTAAAAACATTAAAGACTGAAAACCTCCAAAGACACTCGCGTGCGCTTTCAGCAGAATGCCACGTTCACCGAAAAAAAAGGTCTACGGTACTTCTTCAATTACAATAGGTAAAATACAATACAACAATAGACTGCAAAATTTACACTTCCTTGCACATACACAACGCCAATAAAACCTTCAAAAATTCAACCTAGAAAAGAAGCCTTCAAGAAGTCGTCAACTCTCACGCTTCAAAGATGTTCTCGAAAAATCAAAGGACACCGTATAATCAGATCACTTTATCCAACAACTTTATGCATACCCATAGAGGACTAGACTGGCATCCAGTTGCTCTCTTTGACGTTTATGAGTGCGGAGATAAGACGCCTTCGCGTTGAGAATGATACACTAAAAATTCATTACAACTCTGTCGCCGTGAAACTCCAAGCTCTATCACAAGAAAAACAGCAAAATGCGGCAAAAGTCCAGGCAACTTCTGGCAGCTGTCTAAGTCAGCAAGGAATTACAAGAAAAGACAAATTCGGCAGTTGATCATTGAGTCGACGAAAGAAAAAAAAAAAGTTTAAAATGGGTTAACAGATTTGCAGAGATATTTTGATCTGTTAAATTCGGTTAAGCCTGTTCAAGCTCATGTGAAAGTCAGCGTGCGCGTCATGATTCGCGTTTTGATGAATCCACCTTTAATAAATACCCCGCGTTCATACGACTTTTTGGCTGAATAAAGACGCTTTGATAAAAGAAGCAACAACACGAATGATGTAGTAAGGGCGGATTCGATAACCCAAAGCACAAGTAACATTTATAACGACAAAAATATATTTAAGAAAACACATGTAATGCTTGGATGATAAATAAGTTCTTCACCTGACGTGATAGATTCTCCAAGGAACAATATACCTCTCCCCCACCCCCTAATAACACCGGTTTTGCACGCCGAAAATTTCCGATAAGTCCTGAAATCCTCGGCGTGGTCTCGGCAAAATTCACAACGCGTAACTTAAAACAATAGGTCCATTGTTTAAATCTTAATGGGTGAATTTAGGCCGGAACAATAGACCATTTCTTGATACGAAAGACTCTGTGGTAATACCAATATTAAAGGAAGGGGATCATGAAGTTGCAAATAACAACCGGCCAGTATCTCTGCTACCCGCTCTGGCCAAGATCTGTGAACGGGCAGCTCTAAATCAGTTAACAGAGTACACAACACGTCAGAACAGTTTAACAGAACATCAAAATGGAAACAAGAAGAAGCACTCGACAGAAACACTCCATATTTCTATGTCTGATATGATTCTCGAAGCAATTGATCGGAAACAAGTTACAGCGCTGGTTCTGTTGGACTTGTCTAAGGCTTTTGACAGCATTGAGCATGGAATCCTATTACGTAAACTGCGAGAACTGGGTGTGTCTATACAGGCCATGGAATGGTTTAGAAGTTATTTAACGGACAGGAACCAGAGGGCGAGAATTGGCTGTGAGGTGTCAGATCCGTGCCAGCTAGCTTACGGAGTACCTCAAGGGTCGATCTTGGGACCAGCCCTTTTTAATATCTATATCAACGATCTCCCCGCTGTCCCCAACCTGTGCTCGCTAAAGAATTACGTGGATGATTCGCAGCTGTATCTCTCGTTTCCTGTTCAGGAGACAGACATTGCTGTGGAACATTTGTCCGAGGGTTTGCAGTGGATTGCCGCCTGGTGTTGCACACCCAGCTGTTTGCTGATTAATCCAGACAAGACTAAGCTATTGCTTCTTGGAACCCCTCAGATGTTAGCTCGAGTGCCGAAGGGTTTTGAAGTTACGCTACTCAGCAAAGAGATATTACCGTCTTGTTCTGCAAAAGATTTGGGGGTCATCGTGGACTCTCACCTTAGTTTTGACGAACATGTGACCGAGGTTGTATCTAAGTGTATACGTAGCCTGTGCCAAATAAATCGGGTGAAGCATTTGTTTGATAGGTCTACGCTTATAACCATCATAAATTCACTAGTTTTCAGCAAGCTTTCCTACTGTTCGTCCATGTGGGCTAGTACAACAAGAAAGAACATTGCTAGGCTTCAAAAGGTTCAGAATTTTGCTGCACAGATCGTGCCTGACGCAAGGAAGTATGATTATATTACGCCGATGCTAAAGGAACTCCACTGGTTGCTGGTCGCTAAGCAACTGGAGGTTAGAGACAGTTTAATGGCCTTTAAATGTATAAAGGGATTAGCCCCACCTTCCTTGTGTAATACGTTCACGACAAGAAGCCAGGTGCATACAAGAAATACTAGGAATAAAGATAAGCTTAATATACCATTTTTTAAATCAGCAACAGGTCAGCGATCTTTCTCATATAGGGCTGCTCAGCTCTGGAATTACCTTTCAGAAAGTTTAGCAAACATAGAGTCATTCAATGCTTTTAACACCGTCATTAAAGGACGTGCCCTTGACGAAATTTTAAGCCTTTGACTCCTCAATTGAATTACTGTTACGAGTTATCGACGTTAAATATGGTTGCTTTACTTTTACTTTACTTTAATAGGTGTAATGATGAACTATGCATTTTTTTAATAATATGGTAATGTTTTTATCACTTTTAAATGCTTATTTTGGATTTTAATTGTTTATTTTAGATTTTATTGTAATTGGTATGTGAAGACCCATTTTAATTGGATGTACCAATAAGCCATTACATTACATTACATTACATTTAAATTTATCCCAAAATTTGTGAATGAACTGAATAAACGACTTATCAGTGTTGGTCCAAACGGATGCTTTTCAAAAGCCAAAGTTTCGTCTCGTAACTCTAAAAATTTTAATTTCGTGTGGTTATCCACTGCCAAGTCTTGCGGTAAAACTATCTCTAGCGGGATATAACTCTCTAACACAAATCATTTAAGCCTACGCAAACACTGTTGATTGATATCAAGTGACTGCAAATAAAAAAAGCACAAAAATACATCACTTACTTTCTCGATGTGCAAGAAAAGAATAGAGGGTAGTATAGTTCGATCAAACGACAGACAAATAACTTAGTATACCCAGCAAACTAATATTACTAAATACCTTAAATGTTCTCCTTTAAAACCTTTTGAACAGGAATAATGAACCTGGCTGAAAAAAATAAAGGGATAAATAATACTGGTGGAACATTAGGGTGCATCATTCGCAACTGATCATGAGTGACGGTGATCACCTTAGAAAATAAATTTATAAGGAATTCTGACTTAGACACTATCTTAATCCAAACTGAGTAAAGAGAAAACAACAAAAAGTAACGCAAAAGTCATTAGAACTAGATCACGTAAACTTACTCAATTCAACATGACTAAAATAACTAAATAAACTTTTTCAGCTGATGTCTTTTTCTGTGGTGAAATAGACGTTGAAAAGCGATACATGTTAGTCTAAGAAAGAAAACTTCGGTCGCACGAGAGCATAAAAGGCGAAATATTTGTAACTCCTCATGAACAGATTTTTTGTTTTTTCGTTAAAATGGACAAAATCAGGAAAGGAAGTTATCTGCGGGAAGAAAAATAGGGGTCACCGAGCATTCGAGAGAGTAAATTTAAATCGCTGCGAAGTTCTCAAAACGAACTGTCACGTCATTGCTGACAGTTTCGAGAAGACCTGGGTCCACAGCTATCCCACGATGCCACCCGCTTTCACGTTCCATTCTTGTGAAAAGGTTTACGCCTTTAGCATCGTGTTTACCTTCGTGATCTGCGATGCATGACGTGTGCGTGACAAGCGCGAAAACATGCGCAGTAGCAATGGGCGCGAACGTCCTTAAGGGGTAACCCAGAAGTCGTACCAGAAGAGGCTCTTTGGCTCACACGTTGATACGACGAAACAGATCTTTTTCTGAGGTTAGAAACCTGGCTACCAGCCTATTAATCATTGGCAGATAGAAAAAATTCCTGTCATCTTTAGAAAAAATAGGCACGCACTGCATACGTGTGGTAGTGCAGTAACACAGTGCCCTATTCCATAATGTCAACTGAACTGCGTTTTGTCTTCCAGGACATTCAAGTTGTCTTTGTGTAATATGTAGCTCTAATAGTACACGATATTGTTTTGGTGTTGTATTTCATTGTCGTGTCATGGTAGAAGTCTTAGGTAAATAGCCCCCTGAGAAGACACGTGGTTACTAGCAAAGTACTAAACCCAGAAAGATTGAAGAAAATAAAAGGGAATCGAGACGGTTGGTCCATCGAGAATAAATTATTTCGCCATCAGCAACAAAATTTACGATATGAAAACAACATTAATTTTGGACCACAAATATGAAAAGTTACCATCAGCGAAAAACATTTTGGGAGATTTTTGCTACGTTCGATTTTGTTATTGTACTTTTGGCTGCACAAGTAAATCGCAAAATCGAAAGTGACACCGAATTCAGCGGGCGCTGTGATCAAGTTTATACCGCGGCGTGTTTACTTGCAAAACAGTGAAGCATCTGTTTCAAATGATGGCAAGATACCGGGTTTTTGTTTTTGTTAGTTTTCTTTTTCTTTCAAGTGTTATAAAGTTTGACAAGAAATGTGCGAACTCAACACAAGGATCACGATCGCTTAACTGTTGAGGTTGACCATTGTTTCTGCAAAGTCAAAAATTTACTCTCCAAGACGAGGTTATTTATCACCAGGTAATTCCATCGTTTTGGGAATAGCAGCTACTTTATTATTCATCAGCGTCACAATTTTTTGCTGATTTTGGGGCTCATTTTGTTGAAACTCAAGCACGCTTCCAACAGACCTGTTTATTTTCGTGACTTATGCGCTGCTTACGGTGCACTACCACAAAAATCCTCCCGTGTCACATTTCAACCCACGTATGCAAATTTGTTAAGCTCGAAAATTACACAACACAATAAATTGGTGGAAATCTCACAAAAATCTTTTCCAGCAAGACATTTATTGAAACAAACAACATAATTGTTACTAGAGGCTTAAAACCCTTCCTATTTCATTCCTAAGCATATGTAATTAAAAAAAATTCTGACAGTTCACATCAAACCCTTTTCGGAATAACCTTGACCGTAAATAATAAAGCCCAAAAGAGACAATAAGCTTTCATTCAAATAATTCTTCACTGTCACATTTCCAATTTTTTTTTTACCTTTGCAGAGTTGAGTACAAAATAAATGTAAATTTCCAGACAACTTAGATGCGATTTCAGTAAATACTGTGATGCATTCAAGGCGTTCGATTCCTTCAATGTTGGTTAAATCCACAAATTGCCATTTGATTTGTGTTGAATATAATACCAAGTTAGTAAAATATTACAAACAAAGCTCACTTGACATCCAATGCCGAAAAATGAAATTGTTGTCAAAGACCATTACTCGTCGCATTAAAGATTCCAGATATTTATTTTTCACCGCCTGTCTTGTTCATCCAATTGGCGTTCCATTCTTGAGCTCCACGAGGGTATATTTTCTTTAAAGATTCACTAAAAGGCCATTTGCGTTACAATGGCTTTCGACGCCATTGCAGGTTAATTAAATGTTCTCCTGTGTGCATCAGAGAAATCTAAGCATTACCCCAACCCCCTCAAACCTACCAAAATACCCGTAGAAGTCTCTATTCACAAAGACAACACTTAGCAGGGGAGTGCACCGGTGGCTCAGTTGGTTGAGCATCGGGCTGTCACGCGGGAGGTCGTGAGTTCAACTCCGGCCGGATCAACATTCAGGATCTTAAAATAACTGAGGAGAAAGTGCTGCCTTTAAAGTAAAAGTAAAGTAAAGTGGTGCATTTATATAGCGCCCTTATCACAACGTTTGAAAGGCGCTTTACAATGGTCAATTTACCCCCAGCGGACTGGAAGCATATACAGGCGCAAATTGCAGCCGCTTCTAAGCAGTCCATGCATGCTGGTACTCATTTTACCGACCTCGGAAGGATGGAAAGCTGAGTGAACTTTAGCGGGAAAGAAGGTCGCCAAATATTCCACTCTCGGCAGAACCGGGAATGGAACCCGGGACCTTAGGGTTGGAAGGCAGAGATCTTACCACTGCGCCAACCCCTCCGCTTTGTAATTTCATCTGAAAATGGTTAGACTTTCAAGTCTTCTCGGATAAGGACTATAAACCGTAGGCCCCGTCTCACACATGTCTTCTATGTTCATAAGTTCCCTGTGGGAAGTTAAAGAACCCAAACACTACTCGAGAAGAGTAGGGGAAGTCCCCGGTGTTGTGGCTGTCCTGTTCTCTCCAGTAGAAGTGGCCGGTTTGGCGGTGATGTCTCTAAAAAGGCTTGTGGTGTATGAGGCCACCTAAGCAGAAACAGCCACAAGTCAAAAAGGGACTTTGCCGAGTGGTGTAACATGTAGATGTAGATGTGAAAAATAAATAAAAAATTAAATAAATATTACAAAACGACGAAATATTACCCATTTTCCAACTGTGATTGCCATACTGGCAACCCAGTAATAATTGTTTAAACCAATGAAATTAAAAATTTCAACCAACCCAAGATTATTACTCAGACCACGCAACTTTCAGTCTTTGGCTGAAAAATCTGTGTTATCAGGCCGAAAAGAAACGGCAAGTACCAAAGACTAGTTGAAACGTCGCCAAGCTGGCTGCATTAATTTTCATGCAAATCATTTGTCACCTTGCTTTTAAGAAATTTGTGGTTGGAAATTAAAAAATATATCACTACTGACTAGTAAACTGTAAACAGGTCAGGTATTAAAATTTACAGTATGTTGCCCTATTTCCCGAACACTTACACTTCACGATTCTGCATGTATTTTGTTGCAAAAACGAAACAAATCCCAACTATACGTTGCAACATAGTTAATCGAGGGACTTGTTATGAAACCTTAGAAACTTCAAAAGCGAGAACAAAGTTGTCGCAATCGATGTTGAATTGACCGTCACCCTGCAAAATCTTTTGTTTTCGCTTCGCACTGGTTTGCAAATTAGTTGCGCCTAATTTAATCAAAGGATTTGATTGGCTATCTTCTCGAAAAAAGGTGTGTTTTGTGCAGGGGCAAGGCCAGAAATACGGACAAAAACATGAAACAAAGGAACTTGTCGAGTTTCATAACCATCTCCATGCATTAACTATGGTTGCAAAGACTTATCAATTAGTCTGCTTGCGTTTGTTCTTTTTGTGACCACGCTATGTTCCATTTAGGTGAGAAGATTCAAGTTTTCGTTGAGGTGAGGAAAATTATTTTCTTATTACAGGCGACTTTTATCAAGCGTCGAGTCATATCTTTTCATTTTCAAAAGTGGTCGTTCTCGCGAAATCTGCAATAGATTTAATTTACTTATTTTTCGACATAAGTCGAGCCAAAAGGTATGTTATCGAACATATAAGAATTTTCCGTTTGCAGTTTTGTATCTGGGAACAAAAATATCTCGGAAAATAGTGCAACTGACTGTACTGCACATATTCACCTGCCAGCTAAATTTTTGTTCCATGGACAGTGCGAGCGACGCTGTTTACGCAAAATATTGAAATTCCTTCGAGCAAATAAACAAAAATGGCCCTTAAGTAGAGCAAAAATTACAGAAATAATAACCGAAGACTCGCAATAGCTTCGAGGAACATAAAATGGGGAATACACTGTATACATCACATTTTTGG
>NC_090885.1:55223733-55228733 GCF_036669925.1 Montipora capricornis
ATGAACGAAGAGTTTTCCAGCAATCTGTTTGGTTCAGTGGTTTCCTATAGGCTCAGGCTCCTTTACGCAATTGCAAAAATTGCGTTCATAACTGCGAGGATCATAGCTTAACTTGATTTCATATCCGTAGTTCATATAATTTTATATGATCCATTTCATATGTCATTTCATGGTTGATTCATTCCTCACGGGAACATTAGAACCCACAAATGACCAGCTTCCAACGTTAGTGGCTTCATGGCTCAGTTGGTTAGAGCGTCGCACTGGTATCGCAAGGTCGCGGGGTCAAATCCTGTTGAAGTCCTGAATTTTTTTTTAAGGCTTCTTTACGCAATTTCATAAATTGCGTTCTTAACTGCGAAGATCACAGCTTCACTTAAAGTTACAGTGTATTGTAAGTTTTTTTTTCTGATAGCTACAAAACTTATTCATTTCTTTATTTCTTTATTTATTCATCAAAAGAAAGACATAATTTAAATAAAACTGTCATAGAAGATTCATAATGTAAACAAAAATAAAGAACAAGGTATTCAAACTATTTAATTAAGCTCAAACTATTTCACAAATGAGAGCAAATAATTTTAACAATTATTGTTATCTTAGTGAACTTATCTGCAAGATTCCTGCAGTTTGCAATGACAACTTTTGCAAGAAAGTTTCGTAAAATTTACAGCATTCCAATGGCATCAAACAATGGTTATTCCTTTTAGGGAACCAAACCAATAAATGTTATCTTTCTTCGTTTTGGCAGAGCACTCCTATATAAGGTAACGAGTCATATTCAGTACCGTATTCCGACTCGAGATCCAAAATAGACAATTCTTGTTCGATCACCTTTTTTGCTAAACCCAACGATTTAATCTTTTTTAAATCAGCAGAACTCCAAAATTCTTAACTTGGCTAGGTGATACACCTTTATTTGAAAAGGGTCCAGTTATCTTCACCTTTGGTTTCTTACATTCAATCTCGAATGCATGCCCAAGATCAAGATCAAGATCAAGATCAAGAGATCCTTGTTAATTGGTTGCAATACACATTTGGGCTTCGAGGAACAGCTCTGGACTGGTTTAGATCATATTTGTCTGATAAAAGTAAGCGGATATCTATCAGTGGAATACTTTCTGGTTGCTTTAATCTCGATTTCGAGGTTCCCCAAGGCTCTTGTTTGGGTCCTCTCTTCTTTATTATCTATTCAACGTTCAGCGTTCAATTGTTCAGCGTTAGAGAAAGACCTACCATGTGTTCATTGCTCAGTTTACTGAACTTTATGGAAGTTTCAAACCAGATGGCCAAGTCAGTCAAGATGCCACAGTGGGGACTATGGAAAGGTATATTGCAGATATTTCAAGATGGATGATCCATGATAGACTCCTACTTGATGATGACAAAACTGAGGTGTTAAGTTGGAACTCAGTATCAGCTAAATAAGTTAGATGGCAGCAGCTTTTTACGTGTAGGTGATATTGACACAAGGTCTGTCGCCTGCGCGAGAAATTAAGGAGTCTGTTTCGATCAAAATATCTCCTTGTCTACACACATCACCAAGGCATGCAGCAGTGCGTTCTTTCACTTGCATAATATCAGAAGAATTAAGAAATATCTATTTATGGACAGTCTGCGTTTAAGCCATTATTACGTCTCGGCATGATTATTGTAATAGCTTAATGTATGAACTACCAAATGTAGAAATCTCCAAATTACAGTGTATCCAAAATGCTGCTGCTAGACTCATTATCAACATACCCAAGTTCTCACACATAACCGTGACTCCAGCTCTCTACGAACTTCATTGGCTTCCCATTGCCTATGGCTATCGAATCAGGTTTTAAGATTTTAATTCTTACTTTTAAATCAATTCATGGATCAGCACCACCTTATCTCAGTAACTTGATAAAGGTCAACCACAAGAAGAGCTCATACGCATTACGCTCAAATAATATCGTGTTATTAGCAGTTCCACACAAGATAATGCCCTCAACACTTGGTGGCAGGTCGGCTGACCTGCGTGTTGTTACGACACTTGGAATTTTATTGCAGAAGCAAGTGCCACGTTATTTGTAGCTGTTCCTTTAATTTTAACATCACTTCCCGGAATACGTACACAAGCACCAAGAACAAGGTGTCAAACCACCGAACAGAAAATTGTTTTTTCAAAACCTAGTAGTTAGACAACAATAGTCTTCCGGATTTCAGGTACGCTGACATTTCATAAGAGGCACTTGTTTTCAACATTTGAAACCTCTTTATAGCGGTTAGCTCCCACATACAATTTGCCTTACCAAGCATTAAAATATTATCGTCGCAGAAAATTCTTACGAGAACATTTTCATAATATTGGTCAACATTATCGTTATTTTCCTTGTCAATTTTTTAAGCTTCTCCTGCCCAAAGTTCATTTCCACTATGGAAGACCAAATATTTTCTTCAGTTCAATTTATGACAGCCGATGAACATGCATGACAGGTAAAGTTGGCAGTTTTCAAAATGCAGGGGTTTGTCTGCAAGCGTTTCCTTCTTGTTTCCTTCTTGTCTCGTCTCGTAACTCTAAAAAGTTTAATTTCGTGTGGGTTATCCACTGCCAAGTCTATCGATAAAACAGTGTCTTGTGGGATATAACTTTCTAACACAAATCATTTATGCCTACGCAAACACCGTGGATCGAGATCAAGTGACTGTAAATAAAAACAGCTAAAAATACATCACTTACTTATTGTCTCGATGTGCAAGGAAAGAATAGAGAGTTGTATAGTTCGATGCGACGTCCTCGACGACAAGAAATGACTCTGCAAAATTTGATGATCTATTTTGGTTATCCATGCGTTATCGAATCTTGTACGAAAACTTTTAAAGGAGAACTGAAGGCTAGAAGATCAATTTTTTTTGTGTCTTATTGTTGTCGAAATATAACGTCCTTTACAAAAAAACCAGGAAAAATCCTTTTTCATCTTGAAAGACCTTGAATTTGCCCAAAATCCTTGGTTGTTTTTTTCCAATTTGAACGCCTGCCATTTTGTTTCCTTTTTCTTCCGGTAACTTCCAAAAAGGAATGTTTGCCGACATTTTGTGTCGTCAATGCGCACAAGCAAGCAGCTGGTTTTCACTAAAATCTATCTTCGTCGCTAATAAACGTAAGTTTATGGCAGAACTTGAACCATATTCTTTCGAACCAATGCAAGAAAAATCACGATCCGAGGAAGAGGCAGCAACGGAAAGGGAAGACTCCAGAAGGAGAAATACGACTTGGTGCAGCACAGGCGCCCCAAGCTCAGTGTGAGCATGGCCAAAAAAAATATAAGGATTTGTATGAGAATCCCGAAAAAAAGCTTAAGAAGACAATTAAATGAAAAAAAATCTCAATTAAAAAGACTACCCTTATTGCCATCGTGGATAGCTTCCTTCCTGTGTGGTTATTTTCCAGATCCGACGCGACTTCAGCCATTTCTCACTTTCGTGGTTGTCGACGGTTATAATAAAATCCCAAGGCTGGAGACTAAAGTCTCAGGTGCCACCAATTTGAGTCAAATATTCCCGCGGTCACAATTTCACATCCGAATAAATTGACAAAGATTGAACTTTCATTTCAACCCACTATCAACGCTATAAAAGTCCTGCGAGCAACGTCAGGCGGTGAATATTGCAACAAAACTGCAGTGTTGAAAGGCGGTGCTTTAGCACAAAAGTGGCCACCGCTTCGACCGTTGATAACAAACTGACCCTTACCGGGGTGGCGGACCGTGGTTTGTCAACCGCAAAAATTCTTTATTCCCCTGGGTCTACTGGCATGACTGCATTGATTCAGTCGTCGAATCACAGTCACGCCTCCTTCGTGTCGGCAAAGTTCAAACACATTCGCGAAGCCGGAAAACATTTAAAGATGCGAGAATGAAAGCCGTAGTAAACAAACTTTTGCGCATTCATGCCGCTTTTATTAGTTTATAGGATTTGTACGTAGTAGGCTGTTCGCGATCGTAACTGTATTTACCAAGCCTTTAAGGAATTAACATTAATCATGCAAATAAAATTTGTTCCCCTAGTTTATCAAGCGCAATTTTTTCCCTTGGGTCTCCCGACGTGAGTGTTTTCTCTCGGATGCTAATAAAAAAATTTCACTGGCTTCAGTAAGTCCAGCCACAAAATATTCGTAGCACAATATCCTACGCGAACAAAGTTTATTTGCATGTCAATATATATTCCTTGAAGGCTTGAGTCAATGCAGTCATGAACTAGGAGCTATGAACAAAATCTAAGGTGACTTGATTGTATTCAAAAGGCAATACTGAAAACAACTTGATTACTACGAGATTCTGTTAGCTGCTATATTTTTGTCTGTCATCTCTATTCAATTTGACAAACTTTAGCTTACAGACATCTAGTGATGCTCATAGCTCTTAACTAACAGATCTACATATAAGCTTAAGCTTAATATCTATTAAACTTAGATGTGCCGGCCGATCAAGCTATTCGTTGTGTAACGCAGCATTCTACCTTTTCGACCGTGTGTTTGCAAAAAAAGGTGCTACATACTGCCATCGTGTGTCTGATTCAAGCACGTGGAATTTGAGCGCTGCGATTAATTAACAACATGTATGTAAACACATAAGCTCTGTTCGTAGTTTTGAGAATTTTCAAACTTCAATTAAAAATCTCTGTGATCGTTGTCGAGTTTATAAAACCCAGCTTGAAGTGCGAATGCCATTCACGAAATGAAGTGTCCCAGTTGCTTGCAAAAACCACTTTTCGGTCCACTTCTCCGGCGCTGGCTTTGCCATTCACATCTCCCGACTCAAGAAAACATACCTTACTCACTGGGTGAAAATGGAGTCGATGGAGTCGCAAAGTTAATATTTCATCAAACAGGAGGGTTCGAAATGATCCGAACAGATGTGACAGTGTTGGATATTTGGCAAATTTTTTCTTCGAAGTTCGGATGATCCATTCTTTGAGAAGGACTTCATTTTAAAGAGGGAAATGATGAGAACTTCTAACTCTTTTGGCGTCTG
>NC_090885.1:55236233-55238733 GCF_036669925.1 Montipora capricornis
ACGTTGGGCTATAAAACCAAGATTTCTCGCATCGATGGGTTACCATATTTTCTTGCTCCGCGCGCCCGCGACCCTATAAGTTTCATGTTATGTCTCCCCCAAGTAAAGCATAAGCCACTTTTTCTTGCTCTTGTGCTTGCGTCGTCAGCGAAGGCAGTACGACGACAGTGCACTTCATTTTGTGTGGTTTACATTTACTCGGCCCTTCTCGCTATACAACTTGACGTTAAGTCAGAAATTACTTTTAAACAACACAAACCAAAGCTTCGTAACGAAAATGTCTGTCCAGCATACATAATTTAAGTTACAAAAAACAGAGATCAACTTCAAAAAACTGTTAGGCTGAACAGTTTTCAAAAACCCCAATCACAATCCATTTTAGTTCAGTTTTGCCCATCCTTGCCTCCTTTTGTATTTGCTGTTTTATTTAAACCTTCCTTCAATGTTCTCACAAGTTATTTTTTTGTTTCGACTGATTTGGTTGCCAGTTCCAGTCGCTAAATTTGGCGAAATTTCATCACATAGCTCCTTTAAGCTTTTTGTCACTGGATAGTATATTAAAGACGAAAAAAGCGGTCAAGTCCAGTTTTAAAAGTTGCACTGTAGTTTAATATGGAATATTTTTCAACGAAATTGTCACATTCACCACAAACTGAAAAAAGAAATTAACGTTAATGTGTACAATGACTGTATTTGCGAAAGAATAGTATCTTATTCAAATATATATTACATCTATAGGAATATTTTTACGATTAACTATGGTACACGTTAAGTCCTGATAATTCCAAATCATGTCGTTGTGTGCGCCCTCAAGTCGATGTTCCTTGGAAGTATGACGCTTTAAGGGGTGCATTCTTTCGGGGTATTCTGTATGTTTACGCTCTTGATTTAAGATAAAGAGAATAAGAATATTCAAAAAGATGTCAACGAAGACGTTATTTGGGAACAGCCCCGAAGGAATGCACCGTAGGACTCGCAGCATTAGGGAGTTTAATATACGGATGCTACGGCAACGGCAGCGCAAAAAAGAAAGAAAACAGGAAAAAAAATAATTGTACTGCACGTGAGGAACGCACGAGCATTTCTTTGCCGTACTCCGCAAACGACAACGTGAAATCAACGAATTCAAGGTTTTTGCGGACAACGTGAGCACACAGCAATGACTCAGTCATTTTCTATCTTTACTGTACAACCGTTCGCACCCATCTAGTTACAGGACAGTTCGCCAATATGTACAACGTGAACAAGACGAATAGCGAAATACTTTCGACAGAACTACGTTCTATTTTGGAGTGACGTTTTCGTTGACGTTGCCGTTGTCCGAGCGGCATGACTATTCCGGGGGTGGGGGTGGGGGTAGGGGGTGAAGGGTACTATAGCTGAAACAACCCAAACCTTTACAAAAATGCTAACCTTAGGCCTAGTCATTATCTAAAGAATGGTGTTTCGGCCTAAGGTTGGCATTTTTGTAAAGGTTTGGGTTGTTTCAGCTATAGTACCCTTCACCCCTTACCCCTAACCCCCTACCCCCCACCCCCGGAATAGTCGCTTTAGCTCCCTATTGTGCCACGATGCACGCGTCCATGCATTTATGCTCAAGACGCATAAGTAATCTGGCATTGATTTCAACAACTAGATGCAACAAATTACGTTTCAAGTCCAAAACACTTGGGGGCGGGAGCAGTAAATGTCGTCGACGAGATGCGAGAACGCCAAAAAAGGAAAAAATAAATTAGCAAAAAAAAATGGCTCTAAACGCTCAGCACGTGCGTTTTACAAGGTTCTTTTCCAGTGCCATCTTCACGGAGAAACGAACAAGTTTATGAGCATCTGACAGTTCTCTTAATTTTGCCTAATTTTCCACGCCGTTCATCCTGGGAATGCTGCAATTAAAGATAAACCAGAGTATTTTCGTGAAGTTATAATTTTCGGGTAACGTTCTCGCAGACGTCAACGTTGCTTTTGCTTACTTAAGCAACCTTATACTATACCAAAGAAAGCTAATTTAATGTTATTATATTTCATATATCATTTCGCTCAAGCTAATTTAAGTTGATCACCATAAGATTCTGTTTTTTCTTAAAAAAAGACTTTGCCTGCCGCTTCATTGAATTACTATTTGCCTGTTTTACAACCCAAGCTTATGACAGCAAGCATTATGTCCAGACGAAAATGTTTGATCAAATGGCTGGGAAGTCGTCCTAAGAAAACAATATCCAATGATTTCCTAAAGTTGCGGATGAAAATGAGAGACCTGACGAGACGCTTTTTGCACAAAACCACTCGGCGGTTCGACGTTTGAAGCGATTTTTCGAGGGAGCGAAGTAAATTGCAGCAGGTACATACAAAATAATTTTCTCCACCCTCATCTTAGCTGTATCAATTAAAACAATTCTAGAATTATAAATGGAGAGGATTTCAAAAAAGATATTCTTGAGTCTTTTCTAACAAATGGTTGCTCCTCTCAATAAGGCATTTAGGGTTCTAATTCTATACTACA
>NC_090885.1:55246233-55250957 GCF_036669925.1 Montipora capricornis
CACAGTGCAGCATGACAATTTTGGAACTAAAATTTGTGAAATTGGGACTAAATTTCGTACCTTGTCGCAAAATTGCGACTTGATTTTTTCGTTAATTTCAAGCCCTGACTGGGGCACTAATTGGGGACACTCCACAGAAAGCAAAATTAATCGTATTAATTAACACATATCAAATGATAGCTTGGTTTTTGAGGAGAGGGGAATAAGGAGTACCCAGAGAAAAAACTCTTGAGCAGAGTAGAGAACTAACAAAGTCAACCCACATTCAACACCACATCTGGGCATCGACCTGGGGCCACATTGGTGAGAGGCTACGGTCATCTGTAGTGATCTCATCCCAGCACCATCCCTGCTTCATGTGTTTTACATTTTGGTACATTATTTTGCTGTTCTTTTCCTGGCAATGATGTGAAATGATCAAATTTGAGGTTATATGGCCACGGACGATATGAGCCCTTGATGCTTTCAATTAATAATATTTTTTCCCTCCAAACACCTATTATTTGGCACTAAATTCTATTCCTGCATGGAAAGTTGACCCTACGTTACGCTGAACGACTTAGTTGTAAAATGATTAAAATAATCCAAAGTTATATTTTCTAGCTGACAAAGACATTGCCATTGATCATTGTCCTTGCTCAAGCTCCCCACTAACAGAATGACTCCACACTTCTTTCAGACGATGTTAACTTCCACAGCTGCTTTATAATACTCCTTCTTCATTTATTTTGGTTGTGCAACTAAGGTATGTGTAGTACCTAATAATTTGGTTTTCCTGGCAACTTGAAATCTTAGTGAAAGCACTGAATAAGGAGAAGTAATAGTTTAGAAGACCAACACAGAGGCCATTGATTTTTTGATACAATTTATCATAATTAGGGACACCAACATCACCTCTGCGATACATGTATGGTGTCAATCATGTAACACCAGAATTATTGCATCCCACAATAATTTAGAACAGTGCCATAATGACCAAAGTTGAAAGACGTGCCTCAACTGACTAGTCAAGAATAATATTACCTGACGGTACATGTACTATTCTATTTTATTACATGTATTAATTTCCCATCCTTATTGTTGGCTTTTAACATTAATTAAAAGTACAGTAGAAGCAGAACAGTGCATTTTACTGCATTCACATAAATAATCATGACAAAATGAAGGTGACAGGTAAGTACACATGTAGAATGCTTATTGAAAGAATATTAATACCTGGATTACAAAGGGTGCAGTTCTGTGCACCCATTCTGTCTGCTTCTGTCCCAGGTGGACATGGAGCACATTTTGTACAACCAAGTTTACTAAAAATAACAAGAAGAACACCATTTATTTTCTTTAGTTCATAATTGCATTGCTTGGTGGTGGTTGGGTGCCTAAATGTAAGACCTTCAGAATTTCCATTTTGTTTCAATCAATTCTGAATTTCAATTTGCCCAATGATTTCTTCTCACTTGCAATATCCTCCAAATGGACATGACATACACCTTTCACTTCCTAAAGCCCTGCGACATGAAAAGCAATAATTAGTCCATTGTAATCATTTTGAAAAGAATATTAATGAATGCATACTGTAATTAAATAGGTTGCTAACTTTTTTTTATGTCAAACATGTAGCTTTCAGTGTCATTTATAAACTATAAAAAATGAAACAAGTGTTCAGAATTCACTTTACATTTTGAAAAGAGGCCTACAATAAAATGGTAAAGATGATTTTTGTGATCATCTTAATTCTTCTACAACTCTTAAAAATTCTTTACTATAAACACAACATCAGTCCCTACTGTAACTAGGAGGTGTCACGTCGCCAACAGACTGTACAGTACATGTAGATACACATAAATGTCAGAAGATGCCAGTCTCATACCAATTTCACAGTTTCTCTATTCCTCCATGTCATACTTTTGCTATTAAAATAATACATGTACATGGAATCACAAATAATCTTTTAGCTTTACAGGCTTGATACTTTTAGTGTGTAATTGGTCCATGCAAAAGATATGACTTCAAGAAAAATAATGTTCAAATTGCTGTTCACTTACTGTACATGCACAGCAAGAAAAAGCACCAACTCACCCAGAAGTGAATCCTTTTGGGCAAAGCTCACACTTAGTCTGTCCTGCTTTATCTTGATGTTCTCCCTTTCGGCAAGGTTGACATACATCATGTCCAGAGTCTTTTTGATAATATCCTTTGGGACAAGGAATACACTTTGTTTGTCCTGTAATGTTTTGGTACTGTCCAGCAGGACATTTTATACAATACTGAGTACCTTCACACCAACCCTTAGAGCAATCTTGACAATGAGATTTACCTAAAAGTGAAAGGAGAAGCAACATACAACTTACATTCATAACTTGTACCAGAAACTCATGAGGGTTGAAACGTGTAACGACCCCTTCTGCGCTGGGAAACAAGCTTCTGAATATTCAATTTGCTAAGTACCATATTTGGAACAACAAGAGCGAGGGGTTTCCAAATTATGGTACTTAGCACTGAAACATTCAACCAATCAGTTCGCACTGAATATTCGGAAGCTGTCAACGCGCGTTACATGTTTCAACTCTTACGGGTTGCTGCTTGTACTACATGTATATAGCTAAACCTGTCTTTGCCATCATCTTTCCGAAACAGTTCTACGAGGATGATGACATAATGTTACAAACGTTCGGTTTTTACTTTTAAAACTTTTAGCCTTGTAATGATGATGATTATTATTAGTATTATTTATTTACATGTATTATTTATTATATTATTATTATTATTATTATATTATTATTATTATTATTATTATTATTTAAACAGAACACAGAAATGTCACTTGCAGGCATACTACATGTAGATAATAAAATTACATGTATATCTTCCAAAACAGATTTTCCCCATATTTTTTGTAACTTAAACGTTTCTGTTCAGAAGCACTACAGATTTCAAACAGCATTGCTGAACCGACAGGTACAAAACACAGGTCACAAGTCACAAGTCATTGTTTTATACCAATACGGCAAGTATCCTAAACATTCATAAAAGCTAACCTTAGGCCTAAAAAAAGTTCTTAGGCCTTAAATGTTAGCATTGGTAAATGGTTAGGGCTGTTTCTGTATTGTTAAAACAATGATTTGTGACTTGTGACCAGTGTTTTGTTCCTGCCTCTGTAGCTGAACAGTGTGAATTGAAGTTGCAACCTGCCACAATCACAGTGTTTCCTTTTATAGCACTGTCCTTGCAATACTAAAAATTAGATAAAAATGAGAAACAATGTTCTTGCATTAAATTCTAAATACTTGATTCTGCAGAAACTTACTATTGTTCCCTAATGTTCCCTTTGGACAGGGTTGGCAAGTAATGTTTGTCTTACTATTGGCAGCATTGATTCCAAGAAGACCAAAATTCCACAAAAGGTCAGCTGCAATTTCAGGAAATATAATATACATTATACATTGAAGGTGTACTCTTGGTCCTTGCTAAGTGGATCCAATCCTCTCCAACACAGGAAATGGGTCCAATTGCTTCTTCCCTTCTTTTGGCATCATCTACTAGTAGGATCAACAGCTTAAACTACAGTCTCTTCATATAAAAGTGGTTGAAGATTCTCAATTCAGTAATTTTGTTATTGTTCTGAGTTAAAGTGATTCCCTTGTTTTGCACAGGACATCTCCTACTGTGCATAACATTGCGACATAGAAGATGACAGTGATTCTTGAAGGCCATCTGAAGAGAGACAAAGGCTGCTTTTGCTGCTCGACAGCTTTTAATGGCAATCATGATAATGCCTGTTGGTTTAGAAGTTGTTGGCCCCAGTCGTCTTGCAGAAAATGATCATTGGAAGCCGAAATTGCCCCTTTGCCATTCATTGGACGTTGTGTGCAAAGAAACGAGCACGGTGATGCCAATTTTTTGACGGGGGGGAGGGGGACTAATGAAATTATCTATTATCTAAAAAAATTGGAGGACCCCTACTTGCTGCATTAACCATTTTCAGGGACCCCGGCCCCTTCTAGTATCACTAAAATTTGAGACACCCTTCCCCCTCAACCTACCTCATGGCCACAAACCAATTTACACCCTGCAGAAGTCAGAACAACGAGTGAAAGAAATTGAGGCAAAAACAGAAAAAATGCCTCCAAAGTGCATAACGATCTGCTAAGAAATGCAGAAACAAGGCAAGGCAAACAAAGCCTTAAGCAAGCCAGCTATCTCACTGATACATGGCACAATCTAACAGACGTTCAACAACAAAAAGATCCCAAGCACAGGTCAAAGCTTTAAAAGCAAAATAACTTGCTTCTACCACACACAAGCCTATTGGTTGAAACTAGAATTAAATTGATACAAAAGCGTGAGGCCCAAAAGGTCACATTTACTTACTGCAGAGAAAATCAAGACCAAGAAATTAAAAATATGTCATCAAGACTATTTCTATTCTCATAGAACAAAACCATTCCTAAATGAAATCTGACTGGAAGTGCCAAGAAGAGGTGTCCATTCAAATATGTACGTGAGAGAGAGCAAAATTATGACAAAGGAAATGAAAACCATACCACGTACAAGGAAGTCGTGTAGGCCTGTCGACCCTATTTTAAACACTTCAAAAAATATTATATTTTGTTTACATTGCATTTGGCTAATGACAATCTTTGTTTTCATTATTTAACGTACCCCCCTTGAGAGTGTTTATATTTTTCAAACACCCCTTTACCTCTATATATTTTGGGGCATTCCCC